>NC_061514.1:247134911-247281342 GCF_022539505.1 Lolium rigidum | reverse complement strand
ATCCAAGAATAGAAAGAATTTTGGTTCATAGAGGATGACATGCGGGACCCATGATCCCGCATCGTAAACGGCTCGATCGGAGAACGTTGAACGAGATGGCGCGATCGAGAAAAAAAACAATGCCAGAGAGGCTGCCATCTGGGCCCTACATCCCTCGGCGGTGCGGATTTGCGTTGACTCGGCCGGCGAACCCGAGAATTCGCGATGCACCACGTCCCGGGCCACCATACGCGACGTTTTGGCTGCTTTCGTCGGGCTAGGTGGCCTCAAAAACGAGAAAAAAAAAAGTTTTGACATGCACCACGGAGGGACCAAAATCGTCGGCCATGGTACACCAGCAACCACAGCGCGACTTCAACTTCGTCGGCCATGGCAACTTTTCTTGTAGTGATGATCCCTAATGAAATGATTCCGGATCTCAATATGCTTCGTTCTTGAATGTTGCACCGGATTATAGGCAATCTTGATAGCACTTTCATTGTCACATAATAGAGGCACTTTGTCACAAATGACACCGTATTCCTTTAAAGTTTGCCTCATCCATAACAATTGAGTGCATCCACTTGCGGCGGCAACATATTCGGCTTCGGCGGTGGAGAGAGATATACAATTTTGCTTCTTAGATGACCAACACACCAAGGACCTACCAAGAAATTGGCAAGCCCCGGAGGTTGATTTCCTATCATCCTTGTCTCCCGCCCAATCCGCATCGGTGTATCCATTGAGAATAAAACTTGAGCCTTTGGGGTACCAAATACCATATCTTGGGGTATCAACCAAATATCGAAAGATTCTCTTGAGAGCTATCATGTGGCTCTCCTTAGGAGAAGCTTGATACCTTGCACACACACCAACACTCAACACTATGTCCGGTCTAGATGCACAAAGGTAAAGCAAGGATCCAATCATGGAGCGATATACCTTTTGATCCACCTCTTTACCATTGGGATCAACTGCAAGATGACATTTGGTAACCATAGGAGTGGCAACACCTTTCATCTCGGTCATCTTGAACCTCTTGAGCATGTCTTGGAGATATTTTGCTTGGTTGATGAAGGTTCCTCCTCTCAATTGCTTGATCTCAAAACCAAGGAAGAACTTCATCTCTCCCATCATAGACATCTCAAACCTATCGGTCATAAGCTTTGAGAATTCATCATTGAACTAGTACAAATGCCCGTGCGTTGCTACGTGTCCTTAAATTATATATATAATTCAAATCTCAAATATAAAAATTCAAAAGAATGATAGTAGATTTCTAGGTGGGTACATAGAGTAGCAAAGTAGACAATAAAAAAGAGGACTAAATACATAGCCACAAGATACATGAATGCAATAACAAGACATCATTGATGTGCATCTGCGTGGTTCTAAGTTCTACGTCGTCTTGTTACTCTTTCGCGGTAAGTCCCACACCTGTGTTCTGGGTCATCGTAATTGCCAACTCAACAACCGCTCCTTTTGGATGTTTGATTGTCTCACAAAACGTGGGTGCTGCAAACACAGTGTGCCTATCTAAAATTAAACCAGGTATGGACAGTTAGTAACTGTTATAGTGTCAAAGCCATAGTCAATTTGTATGAGATGCAGCAAGAAACATACTTGGCAGCTGCTTTAGTTCCGCCCGCTAGAGAATCCACGCGGGTTCCAAGCATGCGGAGATACACCCTACCTTCGCCCACACCTCCCCTGGCGCCATTGCCCTCTTCCCGGCCACACTTGCTCGCTGCACACCGACAGCCATCGCCGCACCACCGCATCGCCATGGGGAGGAAGAACAACAATCAGGAGGAGTCTGGTTCCGGCGTCAAGAAGGAGGAGCGGCCCAACAGGGTGTCGCTCAATGTCGACCTGTCGCGGGCGATGCACGAGAAGTGGTTGTTGTGCAACTGGGCGGACGTCCACCTTCCTGGCGGCGGTTTGCGGCTCAGCCATCGGCGGGTGCCCGTCCTCCAACCCCCCCCCCCGTGCCTTCTGGCGAGCCAGAGCGGACAGCGGAGATCAGGCACAAGCGGCGCTACCTCCCGGAGGACCTTCGCGCCGACCCCGCCTACGCCATCGATTCCAATCGATGGCACACCTGGCGCCAGATCGAGACCGAGAAGAGGGGGGTGGCCGGATTCCTCAACGATCGCGACTACCCCTTCGTCCTGCTTCCGCGCCCTGCTCAGACGGTCACGCAGACGCATCCGCTCAGACGCAAACAGGGACCAAAATTGCGTCGGGCCGGATGCTGCGGTCACTTTGCGTGCCCCCGCTGGAGAAGGGTAGACCCAAATTTTGTCTGCTCAGGCGCAAACGTCCGTTGCGTCTGCCCGTTGGAGATGCCCTTATAGATATAGTAAGATTGCACGTGTAATACATGTCTCATAATCTATAGTATGAACATAACTTTTGGATCCTATTTTTAGCGAGATTTTTTACCAGAGCCGCTTAAATAGCTCTCATGGTCCATAATTATGAGATATGGACATATCTTGGATTCAATCTTTTTTACGCAAACTTTTGTAATTATATAGTTTAAAATACTTAAAAGCTACAACTAAATAACATAATCTTTTTTTATGACTCTCAAGATGGTCCACCTATTTATGGGATCAATAGATATTGTTTATAGCTTCATTCCCTATCAAGAAGTGATCATAGTTAATTTCAAATAATGATAAATATTTAATAACTATATCATGATACGGTGTGAAATATAACTGCTCAAAAGTGTCACACAAAATATTTTCCCTAAACTACTCCATGAAATTTAACATCCAGAAACCACATGATGATCTGCATGATTTCAAAATTTCAATATATTCAATAAATACAATTATAAAAAAGAGTACTTTTCAAAATCATCAAATGATCATTACACTATTTTTTCTTAATCACTGGTGACACGCCCCACAACCGAAAGCAAAATATCCCCTAATTGGACACGTCTACTGAAAAAAGGGAAAAAACCGGACAACTCACACTCTACTCACTCACTTTGTCACTCAACTTAGTCCGATCCCCATCCGCCAGGTCCCCGGCTCCCCCTCTCGACGCGTCAGGCCGCCCCTCCCGTTCATCCCCACTCCCGAAGCGAGGCCAATCTTCGCCGGCCCTCCTCGTCGAACCCGGTGTCGCCTAAGAGCCGGAGGAGGCGCTCAGACTGGGCATGCTCGCGGGTGACCAAACGCTAGGCGCCAGAGGAGGAGGAGACGCGGGCCACGTCTACACCGGATCGACGGCCGCAACCACCGTTCGTTGGAGAGCTCCGGCCTCCTCCTCCTCCCGCAGTACAAGCCAGCCGATGAATCGGAACAATCGCCGAGGGACGGCAGCGAGGACGCTCTGCTCCGGCGGGCTGGCCGGGTCGTGAGCGTTCTGGGCATCAGATTTTGCATCTGCATCCAACTGGCCTAGCTGGGTTCTCGGCCTCGCCTGCACCATGGACGACGACGGGGAGGTGTGGCTGCACAGGAAGAAGAGCAAGACGAAGATGCCCCTAATGGCGGCGCCTCTTCCCGCTAAGAGGAGGGCGCTAGGGGCAGGGGACAGGTTCCGGCTTGCTCTGGCGGGGCTACCATGATTTGCTCCTGGTGAGCGAACTATCTGCTCCTACCTCTCTCTTCTATATTGTTGTTGGTCGATGACGTTGAGTTGGCGATGATGTTCTTACAAGTAGCTCAGTTTATCGGATTGGTGAATTTGGGATTGAGGCGTTTACTGTCGTATACTGCTCATGTTTGCTTTCACAGTACCAACTGTGGATCATGTATTATTCTCATAATATAATTTAGGGTTAGCTAATTCCGTAATATTAATTTGTCTGAAGCTACCTTTTATCCTCTCTTTATCTGCAAAGATTATGTCAGATCTGTGCACTCTTGCTACTAATTTCCCATCGTGAATATCCTGTATACTGCTCATGTTTGCTTTCACAGTACCAACTTCTGAAGATAGCAGGAGCCCCCTTTTCAAATTGAGTCCTCCAAAGCAACATGGCAGTTTACCCTTTTCCTTTTGTTCTCGAGCTCTTACCCATTCAGCCTAAAATCTTCTTAATCTTCATCAGGTTTCACAAACAAAGTTCATTGCTTCAATACATTTTGTTGACCAGCTTTCACCATTGAGCCGAAAATCTTAGCAGAGCATCATTTGGCTTCACAAACAAAGGTAACCGCTTTTTATGTTTTTTGATCCCTAGATGATTGGCTGCCTTGATGCATTGCCTTTTAATTATATGTGTGGCGCTGCTTTACTGAAGTGTGTTCGTGCACTGCTGCGCATAGTTCATTGTTTGCTTTTTTACTGAAGTGTGTCCATGCACTGCTGCGCATAGTTCATTGTTTGAAGTGTGTTCAAGCATTGCGATGTTAGTGTCTCCATATTCTGCGAGTACTGCTTTGCTATCTCAGTACACTTAAGACAATTATGTCTTCTGAACATTGTTTGGTTAGTTTTTTCACCAGTGGTCATGCTAAGTGCTCTGAATATCTGTTGATGTGCTCGTTTGACATTTTTTTAGATATTGTATTATTAGTTCTTATGCGTTTGTTTTACTTGATTGGGTTAGGGTGTTTGTGAAAAATGCTTTTGAGTAGGCAGTTTGGGTATAACAATTTTCACGCTTATTTTCCGAACCTAAGTTAGTGCCAATACAAACAAGACTTTCCTCTGTAATAATGTAGTAAACTTCATGCATGACCCAGTTCCATGAAGTACTATAATCTGATTTTCATTTACGTCCTAGTGGAATTGTTTATGTTCACCTAAGGAATGGCTAGAAATTTCTTATGTCTGCACGTTCTTTGATCTTCCTGTAACTTGAATTTTATTATCATGATCCTTTTATGCCTGGTTAACATTGTTTTTTAGATCCAGACAGCAAAAAAAAAAAGAAGAAAAAAGATTTCTCAGTGGCTAAATGCATGCTTCATGTTGGCATGTTTCTATCCATCCTTTCCTCACTACTGCAGCATGCGATGTTGTGATTTTCTTGAATAGCATCAACCACGAATTCTTTCAAATTACAAGAGTTATTACTTCTTATCTTAATATAAAGAATTTATTTCCTATTCCTAGATATTTATCTGAGATATCTCTTGTACCTTTCTTGCAGCCACAGCTTGAATCTGGTGACAAAAGTATGCTTTCTGTTCACACTGTGTTCCTTTTGGCAGTTAAAGTGATTATTACCTTCTCTGTTTCAGTTATCATGCCACCTTCAGCACTTGATCGTCTTGGTAAGTTAGCAACGAGACTAAGAAACATGCATATGCTTGATTGTTCACTTAGTTTCTATGATTAATTTGGGCGTGTTCTCACAGTAAATTCTCAAACATGTTCTGTTCTCTGCAGCATCTCAGCATATTGAATACCCTATGCTATTTGAAGTCCGTAATACAGCAGCAGAACGTACTTCACACTGTGGTGTCCTAGAGTTCATTGCAGAAGAAGGCATGATCTACATGCCATATTGGGTACGCCCATGTTTAGCATATTTTCACGCTTTATATTTGTGAAGCTGATTGGAAGGACCTTATTAAATATTGGAGATCTCCTCAATTTGAAGTAATGAGATTTCGTGATTACAGGCGCACGATTACTGGGAAGGATTCATGCGTGATTACTGGGAAGAATTACTGGGGAGATTACATACCATGCGTCATGGGTGTTTCCTGATTCATGGGTCGTTCTTGATTTGTTTCCTGATTAGATTCCATTCATGCGTGATTCATGGGTCGTTCTTGATTTATTTCCATGCGAGATTTCCTGATTCATGGGTCGTTCTTGATTTATTTCCTAATTAGATTCCATTCATGCGTGATTCATGGGTCGTTCTTGATTTATTTCCATACCTGGCGAGATTACATACCTGGCGAGGCGATGGGATGTGGTCGGCCCATGTTAACGCCTGGCCCAGGCGGGTGGGCATCGAAGGACGACGACGACCAAGAACGACCAAACGTATTGGCAGAATAAGGAACCAATTGAGTCTTTTTAAGTAGTAGAGAAGCTTTGTTAGTAGAGCCAAAGATAATATCATCAACATATAATTGGCAAACGAAAAGCTCCCCATTGACCCTCTTAGTAAAAAGAGTGGGATCGATTAGCCCAACATCAAACCCACGGTCTACCAATAATTCCTTAAGGTGCTCATACCAAGCTCTAGGAGCTTGTTTGAGACCATAAAGAGCTTTATTGAGCTTGTAGACATGGTTAGGGAAGTTGAGATCCTCGAACCCCGGGGGTTGCTTAACATAAACCTCTTCATGCAAAGGACCATTAAGAAATGCACTTTTCACATCCATTTGTTGTAACTTAAAGTTATGATGCGATGCATAAGCAAGAAGGATACGGATGGACTCAAGGCGAGCCACGGGAGCATAGGTTTCTCCAAAGTCAATTCCCTCAACTTGAGAGAACCCTTGAGCCACCAATCTTGCCTTGTTCCTCACAACATTTCCAAACTCATCTTGCTTGTTCTTGAATATCCATTTAGTGCCAATAACATTGCGGCACCCCTTTGGCTTCTCTACTAAGGTCCACACTTTGTTGCGCTTGAAGTTGTTGAGTTCTTCGTGCATAGCTTCCAACCAATCCGAATCTTCAAGGGCTTCAAATACTTTCTTGGGTTCCACTAAGGAGATATAAGCATGATGATTGCTAAAATTAGCCAATTGCCTTCTTATGGAAACCTTTGCCCTTATATCACCAAGAACCTTATCATGAGTGTGATCACGAAGCTCAAGGTTCCTTTCTCTTCTTGCTAGACGACGGGCCTCGATCTCCTCCTTGGTTCTTCTTGGCCTTGGAGGTATCACTTGATCAACTTGATCTTTTGGGTCCCCGTCTTGACCTTCAACTTGAGCAACTACAATTTCTTGAGAGTGCTCAACATCATGTGCTTGATCTTGGACATCATTTGGTGCGGAGCAAATATCAAATGGATACTCGTCGGAACCATCATGAATGCTTGGTTGATCTTGACCTTGATCTTGTCCTTGATCTTGCACACTAGAGGGAGGGTTTTGTTCTTGTTCTTGGGTTGGTGCATCATTTGCTTCACTTGATGGGGTTTGTTGATGTTGAGAAGATGAGGGCTCCACCGTGGTAGAGCATAGTCCTTCCCGAGACGCCACACCGTGTCCCTCAACGGGGCGGAAAAATCCCACACCCATTCTTACTATGGCATCTTGAGGTATTTCATCACCTGCACATACATCAACTTGCCCCACTTGGGAGCCATCATTTTCTTCGAACCTCACACTACAAGATTCGATGATAATCCCGGAGGCTATATCAAAGATTCTATAAGTGTGAGACTCGGCACCGTAACCAACAAATATACCCTCCAAAGCTTTAGGAGCGAATTTAGATAAACGAAGTCCTTTGATTTTGTAGGAACACTTACACCCGAACACCTTGAAGTATGAGATATTAGGCTTGTTCCCGGTGAGTATTTCATATGGAGTCTTGTTCAAGCCCTTGCGGAGATAGAGCCGGTTGGAGGAGTGACAAGCGGTGGAGATGGCTTCGGCCCAAAAGTTATAGCGGGATTTATACTCCGCCATCATAGACCTTGCCATATCCATAAGAGTCTGGTTCTTCCTCTCCGCAACACCATTTTGTTGAGGGGTGTAAGCAGCGGAATATTGATGACGAATCCCCTCATCACTAAGAAAATCATTGAGTGTGTAGTTCTTGAACTCGGAGCCGTTGTCACTTCTTATTGCCATAATGAGGAGGTTGTGTTGGCGTTGCACCTCGGTAGCAAAGTCAATGAATATTTGTTGAGTCTCATCTTTCGTCTTGAGAAAGTAGACCCAAGTGTATCTTGAGTTGTCATCGACAATCACCAAGCAATGTTTCTTCGCACCAAGACTTGCATGAGTAACTGGACCAAAGAGATCCACATGAAGGAGCTCCAAGATCCTCTTGGAAGAGATAATGGTCTTGCTTGGATGCGGAGAGTCATGCATTTTGCCTTCAACACAAGCCCTACAAACACGATCTTTGGCAAAAGACACATTTTCCATTAGTCCCACAATATGGTTCCCCTTGTGAAGACTTTGCAAAGTTCTCATGTTGACATGGGCTAGGCGGCGATGCCACAACCAACCCACGTCCGCCTTTCCGAATAGGCACATCGCACTTGTCATGGTGGTCCCCGAAAAGTCCACCACATACAAGTTGTGTTCGCGATACCCAACGAATGCGACTTTTAGAGTCTTGCTCCACAAGAGGACCACAATATCATTATCAATAAAGATGGCGAAACCCATCTTGCCAAGGGCGGAAACGGAAAGCAAATTGTAACCAAGGGTTTTGACAAGCATGACATCCACAAGAGTAATGTTGTGTGCAACCACAACCTTGCCAAAACCCAATACCTCGGATGTAGAATTATCGCCAAAGGAGATGGTGATATGATTTATGTTGGGCCTCAACTCCTTGACGAGGTTCTTGCCGCCGGTCATATGACTTGTACATCCACTATCAAGTACCCATTTTGAACCTCCGGCGGCATAGTCCTACATGAGATCAATTCTTGGATTTAGGTACCCATTTTTCAATGGGTCCTCTTTTGTTAGCAACAAGGGTCTTTGGAACCCAAATAGACCAAGCAACATAACCATCATATGGACCAACATATTTAGCATAAACATCACCATAATAATCTTTAAAGAGAACATAGTGAGGGTTATCTATTCCCGCACCATCATCATTAATGGTTTTGCCCTTTCGGGTTTCACCATTAGCTTTCTCATGTGCGGGCTTAGCCTTTTTCTTGTTTGCATTCTTAGCCTTGGTATTAAAACCAAGTCCCTCCTTCCCATTGTTTGACCTTTGCTTACTCAAAAGATCATCCAAGGAAAGTTTACTTTGGGGAGAGGAGGCCTTAGCAAGTTCATCTTTCAACCTAGCATTTTCCTCAATAATATTTGCATGATCACATGAAGGAGTAGAGGTACTAGGTATGTCATATGAAGCAAGCCTAATTTGAAGTTGCTCATAAGACTCGGAGAGGAGAGAGTATTCACTCTTCAAGGCTTTGTGAGCCTTGTCTAGTTCATCTAGATCCTTCACAAGTTTCTCATGATCAACACCAAATTTGGCCTTTTCCTTTATAAGCACTTTAGTCTTAGCTCTAGCAAGATATCTAGCTTTAGTGAGCTTGTTAAGTTTATCTTGAGGTTCTTCAAGACTTTCTAGCTTCTCTTCAAGAGATGCTATAGTTTCTTGACATTCCTCAAGAGCATTTTTAAGAGCATGTATTTCTAGAGAGTCTTCTCTCTCTATTTGGCACTTTTTCTCAAGAGTATCATTTAGTTGAGCCATATGAACCATGAGACTTGAAACATGCTCCTTAGTATTACCTTGTAGGTTACTAATGAAATCATCAAACTCTAGCATTTCTTGTTTCACTTTTAGACTAGCGGGGTCAACCCCTAGATCATTAGAAATGTTAGGCATAGAGGGGTTAGGAGATGATACCTCGGAAGATTTAGCCATGAGGCAACTTTCTTCCTCCACATGAATGACCTCATTGGGAGATTCACTTGTTGATGAAGAGTTAGTGGAGAGGGAGGCAAGGGCAACCAATCCATTTGAGGTTGCATCTTCTTCATCATCAACATCTTCATCTCCGGAGGTATACTCTTCTTGAGTTGATAGCACAATAGATGTGTCCAAGGTGGACCTTGCCATGAAGCAATGTGCATTCTTGCGTTGAGGGTTCACATTGGGTGAATCAAAGAGAGAGGAAGAGGGAATGTTGGTGGTGACAATGGCGGCCACTTCTCTTGAGCTTTCCTCTTCATCATCACTAGCACTTGTAATCTCATCGGAAGAGTATTCTTCATTAGCCACTAGCACAATCCTTGAGGGCCTCTTGCCCTTCTTGTTCTTGTTATAGAATTTCTTGTTGGGGGCTTTGAATATTTGCCCTTTGAGTCTTTGCTCTTGTCCTTGGGGATGAGCCTTCTGTCAACACCCGGTTTTTTTTTTTTTAAGTCCGGATGCCTATTATGTCATACATCGCAATCCCAGGAAATTATTGTTGCGAGGCATAATAGTTAAGTATCACAGTCATCATTCATTACAAACCATAGTGTCTTACAACTTGGAATCACATGATCCATATTACACGAATAGTTGATCTAATGATCAACGAACAAACACAAGTTCATAGCGGAAGCGTAAGATACAAGGACTCTCTAGTCCACGAGGCCAACGCTTGACGTTAGAAGCTCCTAGTTGTGGTAGACGTCCTGCCGATCGTCATCCTCGTACTTGCTGCTCGGCTTCATATTCTGGCCATTTGAATAGCCAGGGACAAAGCCGTGAGTACGTTATGTACTCGCAATCTAATACTAATGTAAGTGCTAACATTGCTATTAAAGGTGTTCTAAGCTCTAAGTTTATTTGCATAAAGCCAATTTTATTTGATAAACATTCTAGTAAACAACTCCTCATGTGCTAACTAACTCAAGTGGGAACATTAGTGTCATTCCCACAACCCAGTTGTGATTTAAATTCAAAGTCACCGTTCAAGTTCAAGTTCAAAAACACCAGTCACATAGATATAAAATCTGATGACGGAAACAGAATGGCCTTTCCAATTGTCCATATCCGCGGACGCGGCTATTCGAATAGTTCTACACTCTGCAGAGGTTGCACACTTGTGCCACAACATTTGATTACATCCGTCAGGGATAAAACCCCGAATAATCATAACTCAGTACGCGGATCATCAACCATTAACCTTTCACTTACACACCCTAGTATAGGCACCTCTCCCCATGAGCTTGGCCTCCCGGTGAAAACCAACTGTTAACCCGGGAACTGCACAGGGCTTGGCCGTACAATTCACCATCAATTCACATCATTTCTCAACAACGGAGGCAACCTCAAGCTTAACCCCTATGATGTGTGTTCAGAGGGAACCCATACTAAGACACATAAATTTCCAGCTAAGCCCTACCCATAATCAGGTATTGTGGGGGTACTTAATATTGGTAAGGTATCACATCCAACTCAATCATCAGTTTTTAACCAGAAACCACCCGAGTCAAAAATTTCGGTGTCATATTCACCTTCAAAATCTTTCAATGGAAATGACTCATCATTCCAAGGTTTTCACTATCTTCATTTCATCAACACCTGTTCCCATCTAGAGTAGTCATTTTTAATATTTAGCACTAGCAACTATGTATGAGGGGTGCTAAGTATTTGCTTTGCTTCTAGGCTAAGTTTGATACTCTTGTACTAACCCAAAACTAACCAGGTAAATCATAAATCAAAAGTACTTTGATAAAACAAAGGTAAATAAAGCTTGTAAAGTAAAACTAGGAAAATAGGATCATAAACATAAAGTAAAATGGAGTAATGCCTTGCTCATGGTGAGCTTTGCACTTTGCAAGAGTATTATCTTGCCTTGGTTGGGAAACTGGTCAAAGTGGTCTTCTTCTTCTTGGAAGTAGACCTCCTCCTCCTCCCGGTACTCCTCGGTACTAGCGTCTAAAAATACGAATACGGAGTACACAATCATCACACCAAACTAATTTACTAAACTAGGCACAAACATGGTTCACACACTTAACTAGCCTCACATATTACTATTATGTTGGTGGATGTGTTTTTCTTATTATTTAAGAAAAATAATTTCCTCTCATACTAATCTTAAATGTTACTTTGAATTATTCAGAGAAATAATTTCCTCTCATTATCTTATTAAGATTTAATTTCTCTTATGCATAATATGTGACCTAGGTTGACCCAAGTCAACCTCTTCACACTTATCATTTGGAGAAAATGATTTAAATGAGGTGAGCACCTCATACAATTTAATTCTAGCATATCAAAGATTTAATATCACCAACAATTCCTATGAGACCAAAATGACCAGAGTCTCCACTTCATTTGGAATTGGTGGTGACAAGATTTAAATGAGAGAAACTCTCTCATAAGATTTCTTAATAGTTGTGGACAATATCTTTGACTAGAAATAGCCATAAAGCAATTTAAATTAACTAAGCCATGATCATTCAAAATAAGCATGGCATATTTTTGTAGAAACAATTAGTATAAGTGAAATGTGAATTATTGGAGGTGGAATTAACTGAAAAGCATTTATGGTTGATTTTTAAGAATTATTATAAGGCAGAAAAGTCCCTGCCTTGTTTATTTTGTCATTTTAACTACAGTAGATCTAGGGTTCTATCCAGTGGCATTGTGTAGATAAACTCCTAAGCTTTCCAACAATATCAAGTTTGTAAAATTTGGCCGAGTAGATTTGTCCCTATTGAAATTCAAAGTTTGCATAAGATTAGGGTATTTTTCTATTTTCAAATTTTGAATTCAAACAGTGGGCTCGCGCGGGAAATAACTGGGCTGCAGAGAAAAAGAGAAATGGGCCGGCCCGAGTCTGCGTCCGGCGCGAGCGGGCCGCCCCGACAGCCGTGGGGGCCACGCGTCAGTGGGACTTAACGCCCGAAGCGGTACGGGGAGATGTGAGCGGTTGGATTAGAAAGGGATCGGACGAACGACAGACGTCGTCGTCTCCGGCGAGAAGGGCGAGTACTGGCGGCGACGGCAGGGGGTCGACGGCTCACCGGCGGCGCGGCGAGGGTCGGCGAAGCGTGGCGAGGACGTTGGCGAGGTAGAGGAAGCAGCCTGTAGCAGTCTCGCCTCCAGGGGTGGCCTCCTTCGCCGGTGGGCTCCGTGTACTGGCGGCGGCGACGAGCTAGCGATTGGGGCGGTGTGGTGGTGAATCGAGTGAATGGAGAGGTCGAGGAGGGGTGGTGTGAGGAGGAGAAGCGAATGGTGTGTCCAATTTGAGAAGATGAGCGCCCCTTTTATAGCAGTGAAGGGTGGCCGTGGGGCGGAGCGGCAGTCATCGACAGCGTCGCCGTTCCAAGGGCGCCAAGGGGCAAGGGATGGGCGCGGCTTGTTGCTGGAGCACTGGCGAGGGTGACGAGCGTGATCGTGGCTCCGCAGAGGCTCGTGCGCGGCGCGCTTGATGGGAGTGCTCGGGCCATGGTGGGCTGTCGTGGATGCTCTCGTCATCTGCGGCGTTCCCGCGGCCCCGTGCGCGTGTCCAGGCGACGCAGGGTGAGGTGGGGCATCGACTGGCGCTGAGAGCAAGTGTGGAGGGGACGCAGGGCCGTGGGCGTCGTCACGCCCGGCGTGTCCAGGGTCGGCGCCATGCGCGCTCTGGCGCGGCATGGGCGCGTTCTGGGCGCCACTGGGCGCGCCAATGCCCGCGTGTGCACGCGTGGTCTTGGTCAAGGGGGTGCACGGGCGTGTTCAGGGAGGTGAGAGGGAGCGGCCAGACATGGTGGTGTGGTGCTGAGCTGACCAGAGAGGGAGGTGACATGGGGATGGCATGGTGAGCACGGGCATGGCCCTGCCATGGTCATGGAGGTCAAGTTGAGGGGGTACAGTGGCTGGTACTGATGCTGAGGGATAAGTGGAGGTGCCAGGGTGCAGGGAGGGTCAAGGTTGGACCAAGTCCAAGGTAAAAATGAGGTATGGGCTCAATTTTTCACCCCGCCGACAAGGTGTTTGATAGAATGCCCGCAAGAAATTAATTTTTGAATTTTGCAAAACTTTTTGGTGGGTTGTAATCAAATATTAAATGGAGCATTTTGGTGGTGGTGGTGGTCAAAATGGAATTGAGATGCAAAATCACATTTTGCATATGATCTTGCATATGTGAATTTGTTCCAACTTTGCTTGCTTCTCATTTGAAATTGGTGATGAATTTGGGGTGATGGTTTTGGGCAAAGTTGAAGTGCTTGATGTTGTCTTGGATGAGGTGAAAAGGTTTGACCAAGTGTAGAAGTGAAAAGTGAAAAGCCAGGGGCTCAAAGTGGGCATCAGGGAAAAAAAGACACATATGACCATAATCACATGTGAGCTCCATTTTGATTCAAAATTGTTTTGAATTGAGTTGGCTTGATTTCAAAGGTGTTAATAAGTGTTTAGTAACCAATTACAAGTGATGGTGCAAACCAAATGGGCCTAGATCAAAGATTTGTAAAAATGGCATAGGCCTTATGTGAGGGTGAAGGGGATTTTTAGAATTCCTTTTCTATTTTATTTTTATTTGGCTATGGGTGATCAAGTGATCATTGCTAGGGTTTTAGAATGAGAGTAACACACAAACAAGCATCATGGCAAAAGCACACTCAAATAAATTCATAAGGTGAGCTAATATGCATAGTCCTATATGATGAGAAAAAGTTTTTGTTGGCTCCAACATTTGGGTTCTTGAATTCTCTCTCTCTTGTTCCTTTTATTGAAACTTGGGATGTTACAAACCCTTCCCCCTTACAAAAGATCTCGTCCCGAGATCTAGAGAAAACTAGGTACTAAAGAGATCTGGGTATTCCTTCTTCATGTCCTCCTCGCGTTCCCACGTTGCTTCTTCTTCGGTGTGATTACTCCATTGTATTTTTAGGAACTTGATACTCCTGGTGCGGGTGGTCCTGAATGCTTCTTCAAGGATGCGAATAGGCACTTCGCGGTAGGTTAGATCCTTGTTGATATCAATGGCTCTGTGGTCGATGTTCTTAAATACTTCGGTCTTTTCCGGCACTTCTAGGCACTTCCGAAGTAGTGAGATGTGAAACACATTGTGTACGGCGGACATTTCTTCCGGCAGTTCCAACTGATATGAGACTTCTCCTCGGCGACTCAGAATCTTGAATGGTCCGACATATCTGGGGGCGAGTTTTCCTTTGAGTTGGAATCTCTGCATTCCTTTGAGGGGTGAGACTTTGAGATACACAAAGTCTCCGATCTCGAACGTCATCTCTCGGCGTCTCTTGTCGGCGTAGCTCTTCTGTCTTGATTGGGCGGTCTTGAGGTACTCGCGGATCTTGTGCACCTTCTCTTCGGCTTCGCGGAGAACATCGGGGCCGAAGACTTGACTATCTCCGACTTCCGACCAGTTCAGAGGGGTACGGCATTTCCTTCCGTACAGGGCTTCAAAGGGGGCCATCTGTAAGCTGGCTTGGTAGCTATTGTTGTAGGAGAATTCTGCATATGGTAGGCAGTCTTCCCATTTGGATCCGTACTCTAGCACACAGGCTCTCAACATATCTTCCAGTATCTGGTTGACTCTCTCGGTCTGTCCGTCAGTCTGCGGGTGATAGGCGGTGCTGAAATTCAGACGGGTTCCTAGTCCTTCATGCACTTTCTGCCAGAATCTTGAGGTGAATTGTGATCCTCTATCTGACACAATTGACTTCGGGGTTCCGTGCAGGCTGACTATTCTGGAGATGTATAACTCTGCAAGCTTTGGGCCTTGGTATGTGGTCTTGACAGGGATGAAATGTGCAACCTTGGTCAACCTATCAATGACTACCCAAATGGAGTCATTTCCTCGGCTAGATTTGGGCAATCCTGTGATAAAGTCCATACCGACAGAATCCCATTTCCACTCCGAATCCGTAAGGGTTGCAACAGATCCTGCGGGTCGTTGATGTTCTGCTTTGACTCGCTGACAGATATCACACTTGGCGATGTAGCTTCCTATCTCTCGCTTCATTCCGTGCCACCAGAATTGTTCCTTCAGGTCTTGGTACATCTTGGTTCCTCCGGGATGAATGGAGTACAGTGTATCATGAGCTTCCTTCAAAATGACTTGCTTCAACTCTGAATCGGACGGTACACAAAGGCGTTCGTTGTACCAAAGAACTCCTTCTTCATCAATAGTGAATCCTGGTGCCTTTCCTGCAGCTATCTGACTCTTGATTCCGTCAATGCTGGCATTTCCCTTCTGGGCTTCCTTTATCTGGCTCATCAAAGTGGGTTGGAGCTCAATGCTGGCGAGGAATCCTTCACTCACAAGCTCTAGTCTGAATTGTTCGAACTCTTGGTACAGGCTTGGTTGCTCTATTGCGATCATGGAGTTCAACTGACACGGCAGCCTGCTCAAGGCATCCGCTACCACATTGGTCTTGCCGGGGTGGTAGTGAATCTCCATGTCGTAATCTTTGATTAATTCTATCCATCTGCGCTGTCTCATGTTCAGCTCCTTCTGGGTGAAAATGTACTTCAGGCTCTTGTGATCTGAATATATCTCGCATCGATTACCCATGAGGTAATGACGCCAAACCTTCAGGGCTAACACTACAGCTGCTAACTCCAAGTCATGAGTTGGGTAATTCTGTTCATGTTGCTTCAGTTGCCTTGATAGGTAGGATATCACTTTGCCTTCTTGCATCAACACACATCCAAGACCAGTCTTGGATGCATCACAATAGACATCGAATGGTTTGGTGACATCGGGCATGATCAATATTGGGGATGTGGTTAATCTGAGCTTGAGTAGCTGAAAGCTTTCTTCACATTTGTCATTCCAGTCAAATTTCCGGTCCTTCTTCAGCAGTTGAGTCATTGGTCTTGCGATGCTTGAAAATCCTTCAACGAATCGGCGGTAATATCCCGCTAATCCCAGAAATGCTCGGACTTCAGTCTGGGTGGTTGGGGCTTTCCATTCCTCAACGGTTTTGATTTTTGCGGGATCTACCGCAATTCCTCCTGCAGACAAGATGTGTCCCAGGAATCCTACTTCTTTCAACCAAAACTCACATTTGCTAAACTTGGCGTACAACTGATGCTGCCTAAGGGTTTCTAGAACCACTTCCAAATGTTGCTCATGTTCTTCTTCTGATTTGGAGTAGATAAGGATGTCGTCAATGAAGACAACGACAAACTTATCCAGGAATTCCATAAAGATCTTATTCATGAGATTCATGAAGTAAGCGGGGGCATTGGTCAGTCCAAAGGACATGACATTGTACTCATACGAGTCCATATCCGGTGGTAAAGGCAGTCTTTGGAATATCCGTTGCTCGGATCTTCGCTTGATGGTAACCTGTCCTCAGATCAATCTTTGAGAATACTTGGGCACCGGTTAGTTGGTCAAACAGGTCTTCTATCTTTGGCAAGGGATATTTGTTCTTGATGGTGACATCGTTAAGGTTACGATAATCCGTAACCAAACGAGTGGCACCGTCCTTTTTATCCACAAACAAAACTGGTGATCTCCAAGGTGACGCACTTGGTCGAATCAGACCTTTGTACAACATATCATCCAGTTGCTTCTTCAGTTCCATCAGTTCTGCGGGGTTCATGCTGTAAGCTCTCTGGGCTATAGGTCCGGTTCCGGGGATTAACTCGATGATGAACTCGATATCCCGATCTGGGGGCATACCGGGTAGATCATCCGGAAACACATCAGGGTCCCTGATTTGATCCAGAGTTGGCTTGGCTACACTTTGGTTGCAGGTGAATTTTCGGGGTAGTTTTTCAGACAAGTGTTCTATTATTATTCCGGTGCTACTAGTCATGGTGATGGCCTTCTTGGCGCAGTCTATCAATCCATGATGTTTCGCCATCCAATCCATACCCAAGACTACTTCCAATCCTTTTGTTCCCAGAACAATCAAGTTTGCATAAAAGTCTATTTCATGGATTCTGATGGGTACATCTTTGCAAAATTTTCTAGCTTTAGTTGTTGATCCAGGTATTTGAACTACCATGACATGTTTCAAGCTGATTGGTTGAATCTTACTAGTGCACACAAAATCTTCTGTAACGAACGAATGCGATGCTCCAGAATCAAACAACACTCTTGCTGGTATTGAGTTAACAGAGAACATACCCAGCACCACGTCAGGTGCTTCCTGGGCTTCTTCAGCATTCATGTGGTAGAGGCGACCTCCGCGGTTGTGCGGGTTGTTGGGGGCGAACTTCTTGCCGGTGGAGACACGGCGTTGCTGGCTGAGCTGGTGGTGCGGGGTTGCTCGCGAGCTTGGCGAGCCTCTTGGGACACTCATTGGAGTAATGCCCCACTACACCACACTCATAGCAAGTGATGGTGGTCTTGTCTTGCTTGTACGCAACGGGGATTGCATTGCTCCCGGTCCTTGGTGCGGTGTTGGTGTTGTTGTTGCTGTTGTTGTGGTTGGGGGCTCTCGGCGGAGCGCGGTTGTAGTTGTTGTTGGTGTTGTTGTTGTAGTGGCCTCCTGGCCTGGGGTTTCCTCCACTCCGGTTCTGATAAACCGGACGTGACATCTGTGCATTGGGCTTGTTGGTCCTGAAGCCTCCGCCTGAGTTGGGGCGATACCTTGGGGCATTGCTAGGCCCACTCTGATTCATCATGCGGCGCTTGCGGTTCTCGCTGGCTTGGTGCAGTTTGCCTTCCATTTGGATGGCGGAGTCAACAAGGGCTTCGAGGTCGGCAAAGGGGATGTTGATCAACACGGTCTGCATCTCATCATGCAGTCCGTTCAGGAACCTTTCCTTCCTCTTCTCAGTAGTGTCGGTCTCATCCGGGGCATACCTTGACAGTGTGAGAAACTTGTCGCGGTATTCCACCACGGACATCCGGCCTTGCTTCAGTTCACGGAACTCATCTCTCATCTTCTTTATCAGACCCGGGGCACATGGTACTTGCTGAATTTGAGCTTGAAATCAGTCCAAGTGATAAACTGTCCCGCGTTCATGGCACGGGTGCTTGTCCACCAAGATCTTGCTGGTCCTGCTAAGTAGTGCGTGGCAAACAGCACTTTCTCATTCTCTTCCACTCCGGCTACTTCTAGGTTGTTCTCCATCGTTTGGAGCCAATCATCTGCATCAAGTGGTTCCTCAGTCTTGCTGAAAACTGGCGGGTTGGTATTCTGGAAGTTCTTGAGCTTGGATCCTGGATGATCATGGTGGCCTTGATTGTTGTTGGCAAGCTGTTGAAGTGCTGCTAGGTTGGCTTGCCGTTCAGCCTTTTCTGCTTCTCTATCTTCCAGCATAACTTGCAACATCTGCATCATAGCGTCTTGATTCGCGTTGCGAGTTGGAGGGGCCATATGAGCATTGAGATTGATCATGAGATAAGAGGGAAATTTTCTATGGCTTGTTTTGTTTTTAAGTTCAAAAGCTTAAAACTTGAAGTCTTTTCATGATGACACAAACATACATTCATTCATAGCAAACAACACACATTACAAGCTTACATACTAAGGGTTTTAAGAACCCTTCTTCTCCAAGCTACGATACATGGGGCGGGATACAACTCACACCTACGATAGTGCATAAGTGAACTACTCCTCATCCTCATCAACATCGATGGGGGTGTGGTCATCATCTTCGTCGTCCGGGAAGTCGTAGTCTTCCCCCTCGGTATTCTCATCCTCCTCGAAGTCGTTGTCGTCACTCAGGTAGTTGCTTCCTCCCTGAATATCTTCTCCATCTTCCTCCATCTTCTTCATCTGCTCCTCCTGGGCCTTGACAGTGGCCTCGAGTGCTGCTATCTTCGCGCGGAGGCGAGTGATGGTGGCATCCCTCTTTGCCCGCTGCTGGCGGAGGGTCCTGCGGTCATTGGCGAGCATCTTGATGGCGTCGCCTTGCTCGATGATGCGGGCGTGAGTCTGGTTGGCGTACTCACGGGAGTGGTCGAGATCCTGCTGCGTGTGGTACAGCATGAAGTCGAGATGCTCCACATGGTGCTTCAGCTCCGGGTGGGATGACATGTCCATGGGCTCTCCAGCAGAGTTACGCTTCGCGAGGTGAGAGAAGCGAGGGTGCTTGAGTGCCTCCCCGCTCATCCCGCACAAGCGTGCGAGTCCCTCCTGAAGGGCGCGGGCAAGTCCGTCCAGCCAGTTGCTCTCCATGAAGGAGAAGAGGATCCTCTCAGAAGTGGGAGGCTCCATCTTGCCCCTCAAGTCAGCGGTGATGATCCACTGCAGTTCGCCTCCTGGCTGGTTCGCGATCCGGGCTCCGTGGAACTCGGGTGCGGGCGACCAAGGTGGTCGGACAGGGCGTTGAGGTCGTGCTCGAAGATCAAGCTTCCCCCATTCCCGAGCTGATAGAACTTCGTGTTCACGGGCTCCATCTGAAAGTGAAGTAAAGGATTAAGTTAGAGGAGTGAACAAATGTGGCAAAATTTTAGTTATATTTCTAAGGAAGAGCATGACTTCTTGTTTTTCCAAAGAACTCAAGGAGAAGACAAAGACTTAAATTTTCAGAAATACTTCATTCCTTTTTGAAACTAAATTTTTCAGAACGTCCATTTCTAACTAGGGTCTCCTAAGGTCAAACAATGGCTCTGATACCAACTTGTCAACACCCGGTTTTTTTTTTAAGTCCGGATGCCTATTATGTCATACATCGCAATCCCAGGAAATTGTTGTTGCGAGGCATAATAGTTAAGTATCACAGTCATCATTCATTACAAACCATAATATCTTACAACTTGGAATCACATGATCCATATTACACGAATAGTTGATCTAATGATCAACGAACAAACACAAGTTCATAGCGGAAGCGTAAGATACAAGGACTCTCTAGTCCACAGGCCAACGCTTGACGTTAGAAGCTCCTAGTTGTGGTAGACGTCCTGCCGATCGTCATCCTCGTACTGCTGCTCGGCTTCATATTCTGGCCATTTGAATATCCAGGGACAAAGCCGTGAGTACGTTATGTACTCGCAATCTAATACTAATGTAAGTGCTAACATTGCTATTAAAGGTGTTCTAAGCTCTAAGTTTATTTGCATAAAGCCAATTTTATTTGATAAACATTCTAGTAAACAACTCCTCATGTGCTAACTAACTCAAGTGGGAACATTAGTGTCATTCCCACAACCCAGTTGTGATTTAAATTCAAAGTCACCGTTCAAGTTCAAGTTCAAAAACACCAGTCACATAGATATAAAATCTCGATGACGGAAACAGAATGGCCTTTCCAATTGTCCATATCCGCGGACGCGGCTATTCGAATAGTTCTACACTCTGCAGAGGTTGCACACTTGTGCCACAACATTTGATTACATCCGTCAGGGATAAAACCCCGAATAATCGTAACTCAGTACGCGGATCATCAACCATTAACCTTTCACTTACACACTCTAGTATAGGCACCTCTCCCCATGAGCTTGGCCTCCCGGTGAAAACCAACTGTTAACCGGGAACTGCACAGGGCTTGGCCGTACAATTCACCATCAATTCACATCATTTCTCAACAACGGAGGCAGCCTCAAGCTTAACCCCTATGATGTGTGTTCAGAGGGAACCCATACTAAGACACATAAATTTCCAGCTAAGCCCTACCCATAATCAGGTATTGTGGGGGTACTTAATATTGGTAAGGTATCGCATCCAACTCAATCATCAGTTTTTAACCAGAAACCACCCAGTCAAAAATTTCAGTGTCATATTCACCTTCAAAATCTTTCAATGGAAATGACTCATCATTCCAAGGTTTTCACTATCATCATTTCATCAACACCTGTTCCCATCTAGAGTAGTCATTTTTAATATTTAGCACTAGCAACTATGTATGAGGGGTGCTAAGTATTTGCTTTGCTTCTAGGCTAAGTTTGATACTCTTGTACTAACCCAAAAATAACCAGGTAAATCATAAATCAAAAGTACTTTGATAAAACAAAGGTAAATAAAGCTTGTAAAGTAAAACTAGGAAAATAGGATCATAAACATAAAGTAAAATGGAGTAATGCCTTGCTCATGGTGAGCTTTTCACTTTGCAAGAGTATTATCTTGCCTTGGTTGGGAAACTGGTCAAAGTGGTCTTCTTCTTCTTGGAAGTAGACCTCCTCCTCCTCCTGGTACTCCTCGGTACTAGCGTCTAAAAATACGAATACGTAGTACACAATCATCACACCAAACTAATTTACTAAACTAGGCACAAACATGGTTCACACACTTAACTAGCCTCACATATTACTATTATGTTGGTGGATGTGTTTTTCTTATTATTTAAGAAAAATAATTTCCTCTCATACTAATCTTAAATGTTACTTTGAATTATTCAGAGAAATAATTTCCTCTCATTATCTTATTAAGATTTAATTTCTCTTATGCATAATATGTGACCTAGGTTGACCCAAGTCAACCTCTTCACACTTATCATTTGGAGAAAATGATTTAAATGAGGTGAGCACCTCATACAATTTAATTCTAGCATACCAAAGATTTAATATCACCAACAATTCCTATGAGACCTAAATGACCAGAGTCTCCACTTCATTTGGAATTGGTGGTGACAAGATTTAAATGAGAGAAACTCTCTCATAAGATTTCTTAATAGTTTTGGACAATATCTTTGACTAGAAATAGCCATAAAGCAATTTAAATTAACTAAGCCATGATCATTCAAAATAAGCATGGCATATTTTTGTAGAAACAATTAGTATAAGTGAAATGTGAATTATTGGAGGTGGAATTAACTGAAAAGCATTTATGGTTGATTTTTAAGAATTATTATAAGGCGTAAAAGTCCCTGCCTTGTTTATTTTGTCATTTTAATTCTACAATAGATCTAGGGTTCTATCCAGTGGCATTGTGTAGATAAAATCCTAAGCTTTCCAACAATATCAAGTTTGTAAAATTTGGCCAAGTAGATTTGTCCCTATTGAAATTCAAAGTTTGCATCAGATTAGGGTATTTTTCTATTTTCAAATTTTGAATTCAAACCGTGGGCTCGCGCGGGAAATAACTGGGCTGCAGAGAAAAAGAGAAATGGGCCGGCCCGAGTATCGCGTCCAGCGCAGCGGGCCGCCTGACAGCGTGGGGGCCACGCGTCAGTGGGACTTAAAGCCCGAAGCGGTACGGTGAAATGTGAGCGGTTGGATTAGAAAGGGATCGGACGAACGACAGACGTCGTCGTCTCCGGCGAGAAGGGCGAGTACTGGCGGCGACGGCAGGGGTTCGACGGCTCACCGGCGGCGCGGCGAGGGTCGGCGAAGCGTGGCGAAGACGTTGGCGAGGTAGAGGAAGCAGCCTGTAGCAGTCTCGCCTCCAGGGGTGGCCTCCTTCGCCGGCGGGCTCCGTGTACTGGCGGCGGCGACGAGCTAGCGATTGGGGCGGTGTGGTGGTGAATCGAGTGAATGGAGAGGTCGAGGAGGGGTGGTGTGAGGAGGAGAAGCGAATGGTGTGTCCAATTTGAGAAGAAGAGCGCCCCTTTTATAGCAGTGAAGGGTGGCCGTGGGGTGGAGCGGCAGTCGTCGACGGCGTCGCCGTTCCAAGGGCGCCAAGGGGCAAGGGATGGGCGCGGCTTGTTGCTGGAGCACTGGCGAGGGTGACGAGCGTGATCGTGGCTCCGCAGAGGCTCTGTGGCGCTGGCGCGCTTGATGGGAGTGCTCGGGCCATGGCGGGCTGTCGTGGATGCTCTCGTCATCTGCGGCGTTCCCGCGGCCCCGTGCGCGTGTCCAGGCGACGCAGGGTGAGGTGGGGCGTCGACTGGCGCTGAGAGCAAGTGTGGAGGGGACGCAGGGCCGTGGGCGTCGTCACGCCCTGGCGTGTCCAGGGTCGGCGCCATGCGCGCTCTGGCGCGGCATGGGCGCGTTCTGGGCGCCACTGGGCGCGCCAATGCCCGCGTGTGCACGCGTGGTCTTGGTCAAGGGGGTGCACGGGCGTGTTCAGGGAGGTGAGAGGGAGCGGCCAGACATGGTGGTGTGGTGCTGAGCTGACCAGAGAGGGAGGTGACATGGGGATGGCATGGTGAGCACGGGCATGGCCCTGCCATGGTCATGGAGGTCAAGTGGAGGGGGTACAGTGGCTGGTACTGATGCTGAGGGATAAGTGGAGGTGCCAGGGTGCAGGGAGGGTCAAGGTTGGACCAAGTCCAAGGTAAAAATGAGGTATGGGCTCAATTTTTCACCCTGCCAGCAAGGTGTTTGATAGAATGCCCGCAAGAAATTAATTTTTGAATTTTGCAAAACTTTTTGGTGGGTTGTAATCAAATATTAAATGGAGCATTTTGGTGGTGGTGGTGGTCAAAATGGAATTGAGATGCAAAATCACATTTTGCATATGATCTTGCATATGTGAATTTGTTCCAACTTTGCTTGCTTCTCATTTGAAATTGGTGATGAATTTGGGGTGATGGTTTTGGGCAAAGTTGAAGTGCTTGATGTTGTCTTGGATGAGGTGAAAAGGTTTGACCAAGTGTAGAAGTGAAAAGTGAAAAGCCAGGGGCTCAAAGTGGGCATCGTGGAAAAAAGACACATATGACCATAATCACATGTGAGCTCCATTTTGATTCAAAATTGTTTTGAATTGAGTTGGCTTGATTTCAAAGGTGTTAATAAGTGTTTAGTAACCAATTACAAGTGATGGTGCAAACCAAATGGGCCTAGATCAAAGATTTGTAAAAATGGCATAGGCCTTATGTGAGGGTGAAGGGGATTTTTAGAATTCCTTTTCTATTTTATTTTTATTTGGCTATGGGTGATCAAGTGATCATTGCTAGGGTTTTAGAATGAGAGTAACACACAAACAAGCATCATGGCAAAAGCACACTCAAATAAATTCATAAGGTGAGCTAATATGCATAGTCCTATATGATGAGAAAAAGTTTTTGTTGGCTCCAACATTTGGGTTCTTGAATTCTCTCTCTCTTGTTCCTTTTATTGAAACTTGGGATGTTACACCTTCCACCATGAGTCTCCCTATTCTCATAGGGACATTCGGCAATGAAATGGCGCTTGTCATTGCAATTGTAGCAAGATCTTGTTCTTGGGCCCGAGCTTGAGGGACCCCTTGAGTTGTTTCTCTTGATGTTGTCCTCCTTGGCCTTGGAAGGATAAATCCAAAAGGTGTTTACATGGAATGCCATGTGGTCATGGTAGTGGTGTTCCAAGTCTTCCGGATAGGTCATGCTCCAAGAAGCCCTATAAGATTCTTGAGGAATCACTTCTTGCACGGGGTTGACCACCAAGGCAAGGTTGGACCCTTTTGTCATCCCAATGGCACGATTGCGGGAATCATGAGAGTTTTGCTCAAGCACCTTGAGAGCTTGCATCTCGTGCATGGCTTGTTGAGAGGTGAGAGAGGCATAGCATTCTCTTCCGACAAGAGTCTTGACATCAATAGGCTCGAACGGCATCATGCACTCAATGTACTTCTCCTTGATCCAAGAGTCATTAATGTGAGTGGCTCCAACAATCCGGAAGGCATCGGCAACGGTGAGAAGTCTTCCATACATGTCTTCATGATCTTCATCCGGAAGCCTCATGAATCCTTCGGCTTTATTCCGAAGAGCATTATACTTGTTCCTTCTTGTGCTCTCACTTCCAATGCAACCCGCGGCCAAAGCATCCCAAGCATCCTTGTTCGGTGGTGAAGTGCCGAACACGAGACAACTCCTTTGTCCCCACGGCAGTTTGAATCATGTGCAAGGCGGTGTTGTTGAGTTGACTATGAACCGCTTCTCTTCTAGTCAACTTCTTGGGGTTGTAAGGATTGAAGCCTTCCTCGATGATTCTCCAAAGTTCATTGGAGGCACTGCGAACATGAGAGCTAAACTCAAATTGCCAAGTATCGTAATCATTAACGGAAAACTTAGGTGGGTTACCCCGGATGTTTATATGAGGATGGGGAACCGGTATATCGGGTGATTGGAAAGGTGGAGTTACTCGATTGTAGCTCTCACTTCCACTAGTTCCCTTGGGAGGTGCAATGGGGGGTTTGATAGTGTTTGAGTTATCACCATCCATGGGTGTGGTAGCGGAAGGTAATACCGAAGTATCACCCTCTACAACCGCATCCGTGATATTAACCTCTATGGTGGGAGCCACGGGACGGGGATGAGCCAAAAGCTCGGAAATCATTTTTCTCATGCTTTCCATTTGAGCATCCATGGATGACTTCAACGAATTGATATCCTCCATGGTGACCGGCCTAGTCTCCCCTTCCGAAGGTCCATCGTCCGGCATACTCTTAGGCGGTTAAGCTCGAAATAAGAGCCGAGGCTCGATACCAATTGAAAGGATCGTATGCCGCACCTAGAGGGGGGTGAATAGGTGCTAACCAATTTTTAGTTCTTTTTCAATTTAGGCTTGACACAAAAGGTAAATTCTCTAGATATGAACTAAGTGAATTTACCTATATGACAAGGCTAACAACTAAGCAAGATATAGCTAAGCAATATAAGAGATAGAATAGGATAGAGGTAACCGAGAGTGGAGCACGCGATGACACGGAGATGATTCCCGTAGTTCTCTTCCTTTGCAAGAAGGTACGTCTACGTTTGGAGGAGTGTGGTTGCTACGAAAGCCAAACCAACAGACCACGAAGGCTTCACTCGGATCTCCGGTGAGCAACGCCACGAAGGCCTAGCCCACTTCCACTAAGGGATTTCCTCGAGGCGGAAACCGGGCCTTTACAAGGTTCTTGGGGCACACATCCACAACTGAATTGGAGGCTCCCAAATCTGTTACAACACAACAATCAACAACAATACATCAACACAAATCAACTAGGGAACCAAATAGGAACACTAGCATGAGATCCCTCAAACAAGAGAGGGGGAAATGAGAATCGCTTCGGTGAGGATGTAGATCGGTGTCTTCTCCTTCGAATCTCCAAAGATCAAGAGCTTTGGTTGGGGGAGGAAGGAGATCTTGCAAATCTTGAGTTTCTTGAGGTGGCTCTAATGGAGGTGGCTTGGCAGATTTCTTGTGCAATGATTGCGCCAGCAACCAAGGTAGAAGAAGGGGGTATTTATACCCCCCACAAAAATGAGCCGTTGCAGCTTCCGGGGGGCCGGATATTCCGGCCTAAGTAAGGGTCGGATAATCCGCCCCCCCGGATAATCCGGCCTTCGGGACAAAACCGTGACAAAATCCGGCCAAATGTCCGGCCCTATGCCAGACTTGATTTTCTTCTGGTCCTTAGCCAAATTCGAGGGGGCCGGATATTTCCAAAATATCCGGCTCGGATATTCCGGCCCTGGTACAATACCGGGACAATATCCGGGCAAAAATCCGGCCCCTATACTGCGCTGCTTTTCCTCAAAGACTTAGCCGAAAACTGGGGGCCGGATATTTCAACAATATCCGGCCCGGATAATCTGGCCTGACCAACTTTGCTGTTTTCTTTTGACAGACCGACCATATCCAACACACAAGAATATGTATCTATGTAATCCCTGTACCACTTAAACAAACATTAGTGTATCACATATATTGACATCAAACACACAAAACATAATGTGAGAGATGTTCTTTCAAAAACCACAACCATGCAGATGTAAGCTAGAACAAGAAAGAACAGGGATTCTTACTATGAGAGAAACAACACATAGCACAAAGATCGGGGAAGAGTGAGACCCTGGCACAAAAGCAGGCAGCACAATCGCCTCCGTGCTTGATGGAGATCCAAGAAGAACCAGCGTCACAATGTTCGACGGATATCTAGGAAGGGCCAGTGTCATAGAAGTGATCACCTACAAACAAGGCTATCTGATCTACCCCTATGTACCACTAAGTTCGATCCGACCTAAAGGTAGGGGTTGAGATGCTTACAACCAGTGGAAGGATCAGTGCAAAGGAAGAAGCCGACACGGTGTGCTTGGTTGCCGCCGCCACAGCCTCGTGGACCTAGCCGGTTGACAAAGAGACAACCATGTCACTATACCTTGAAGGGTGGAGGGGCTCAAAAAGGCGCGCGGGGGGGGGGGGCGTTGAATTTTGGGACGCAGAGCGCCATCCCTAAATCACGTAAATATGATGATGAAATTTCCGCGGTGACCGAATTTGTGCCGCCGCTTTTTTGACATGCTGCGCGAGCTCGCGCCATCTCCCATCGATGGCTCTGCGGGAACGCCGCGTTGTCGATTTTGGACGATAGGCTCGCTGAAAATGGTCGATTTGGCCATTCCTCCCGGATCTGGTCCGGAGGTGCGGGTCATAACATGGAGACCTTTCGAGCCACCAAATGAACTTTTCTTTTCTTCCCATATGCGAGCCAAGCCAAACACATCCCAAATGCCATAGTTTTTGTCCTTGTTCGTGGATACTGTTAAGCTTCATGCACTAGCCACTTGAACCAACAGTCCGAACTAATGGAAAGGGAAAGGAAATCTACTTATACATGTCAACACCCCCTCTCACATGTGACGGGAAGACGAGAAGACAAGTCAACACGTGTAGAGAGGCAAAGAGGCAGCGCCGGGACCACACACCACACGGCAAGAGGCTGCGGGGGAATTTAGAATAAAATGTGAAAGCCAGGATTTGAACTCGAGACCTGGGGCTCTGATACCATGTTAAGCTTTCCCAGGTGCCAGTGCGCTCAAGCGCAGCGATCTCCTCAGCCATGGCAAGCTGCCATTCAGGATGTGTTGACGTCAGAAACCCACTGGCGGGCAGAGACGGGAAACACCGTAGAGCCGGGAACAACTAGGGCTGCGGCTGGCCCTAGTCCCTCTGAGCGACGGCCCGCAAAGCCTCCTGGTCGCACGCACCGATGTTTATCACAAGGGCGTGCCACCTGACCTATACCTGGTCAGGAAGGTGTGGATGATGCCTCGCTTAGTTTCCTGCAGGGCACACACGTAAACGTTAAATACGAGCCTCGATCGGCTCTCGAGGTTATCCCGTGAATCGGCTCAAAGAGCCGATCCACCCATGATTCAGACGAGGTATCCAAATATATGGTGGTCCTGCTTGATCAAGGTAAAGCTAATGAGATCTACGACGATGTGGGGTTTTCACCGCATAATCGGATCGTCCTACTCCAGGTTGGGCCTCGCGGCCACGCACGGTGATCGTAAGCCGATCCTAAACAAGGCCTAAAAACCAACACGAGGTTGATCCTCGGAACATCCTGCTTAGGGCCAACGAACGACACCCTACGTGCCGCTGGATCCTCCCCCTTTGTAAGGCCTAACTATTGCAGATATTAAACTAATCCTTGTAGAACAAGGAGCAATCGTAACGGATCAGATCTACCAAACTATGATCAAGCGGGGTGCGCCCCTACGCCTAAGATAGGCGTAAGGGCGGCTAGACATGCAAGGGTTGCACTACGAAAGCATGTAATATGAAGAACAATGCTAACCCTAACATGTCTAAGATAACTACGTTGCTCGCCATCAAAAAGGCTTCAGTACGAGCAACGCATGAACAACGTAGGCAGGCTTGTGCTGCCTAGATCGCAAGATGCGATCTAGGCAGCATGACGCTTACCGGTAGGAACCCTCGAGACGAAGGAGTTGGCGATGCGCCGAGATTTGTTTGTGGTTGAACGTTGGTTGTTGTTTATTCCATAAACCCTAGATACATATTTATAGTCCAGCGGACTTTCTAATGTGGGGCGTGCACCAAACCGTGCACGAGTAAGATTCTAACTTCTAATCTAGATACAATCCATTATTATTAAAGATACATGGGCAATCTAGCCCAAATTCTCCGAACAAGGCCGCTTCAGAAACCTTCCACGTGTAATCTTCCAAGCCCATCTTGATCGCGGCCCACCTCCTGATTTAGCCAAAATCTGGTGATAACACATGCCCCCCTGGTTTTGGTAATGATAATTTCAAAACCACTCTGTTTTTTCTCTTCCGAGGGGTCATGTCGTGGCAGAGCAGAACCGTCGCAGTATGCTTCATCATGACGACTTGCCTTCCCAACTTCTCTGCACGATTTGACAGTTTTGGCACCATGTCCTCGAAAACTGCTCGAAAACTAAATCCCCATCTCCTTTCATTTAACCGCATCGAACAGTTCTCCTCTTCATCCTCTTCGCATTAGCACTTCCAAAAAACCCTCCTCTGCCACAATGTCTTCTTCCTCCTCCGCCTCGTCGGATCTTTCCACCCAGTCCTCTTCGTCTCGCGAGCCGACGCCGGAGCCGAACCCGGCGGCGGTCCACGCGGCCAACATCCGCCGCGCTATTGAGGCCGGGGAAGAGTCGAGCCATGACTTCTCCCTCTCGGTCGGAGGATGACAAATCCTCGACGGATGGGGAGAGTGACCTCCGCTTCCTCGCCGACGGGGAATCGGAGGAGGAGAGCGATGACGATCGCTTCTCCTGGGACGACTTCACCTCCTCCGAGGAGGTGAAGGAGGAGGAAGAGGAGGACGACGACGACGACAGCTCCCCCGACGAGCCGCCGGCCAAGCGCCATTGCCCCTGGCCGGGGAATCTGAGTGACTTCGACAGCGACGACGACGACGACGAGGAAGACGAGGACAACGAAGGTCCTGCCGGCGGCCGCTGGAGCAGCGACGACGAGCCGGCCGGGAGCAGCGCCGACAGCAGCGGTGACGGCGACGACGAAGGCAGCAACGGCCCATAGATAGGGCCCTTAGCATAGGATCAGTAGCAGTAGACGGGCAATGTATCCCCTTAGTACTCCCTTTTGAGAGCAATCAGCTCTTTTGTGTAAGGAATCTGGTTTATCAATGAAGAAATTCCCCAGTTTGATTTTGCCGATTTCCCTTAGGATAATTTAGCCGATTGTCCTTTGTGCTGATCTTGCCGATTGTCAACTTGGTCAAAGCCCAGTGAGCCGATGGCAGCGCGTCGGTCCCTCACGATAACTTTCGAGATAGATCCACCCGGACCCAAACTCCCGGTCAAACGAGGCCAAGCCATAATCGCGCAAATCCTAGGACTTGTAAATGCAGATCTCACAGGATGGCATGTTAAACTTAGCGGCAAAACTCCTGAAATAATGTCCAGTCTCCTTATTAACTTTAAATTTCAGACATTCTTCTGCCGCATTATCCTCTCCAAATTCCGCTCACTCAGCTCCGGCAGCTTTCTTCTGCAATAATCCACCGTCTTTCAAACGAGCTGTTATGAAGAGCGAGCCGATTTCGACAAAATCGGTTAAACCCCGAGGGCGAGCTGCCCCCCGAGCCTCAGCCAAGGTGAGGATAAAGAATGGACCATCACCAGCTTCGAACTGTGGCGCCGCATCTACCGATTCCAACAAATCGGTCCCCTGATCATTGATATTTCGGGGCGGGCTGAACCTCGTCCAAGAGAGCTATCCTGCAGGGCCACCAGCCGATCACCTTCCTTCCGTCGAGAGTCTATACAGCTGATCCAGCAGGCTATGATAATTGTGCAACATTAGCACCACTCTTCAGGTAAGTTGTGGTGCAGAGTTTAGCCGATTCCAACGAAATCGGCTCCCCGGAGCAGAGAACCTTCAAGGTGAGCTGCCCCCCCAACCTCAGTCGGGCGAGAATAGCAGTGAGCTGATCACGTCGATCATCCTCGGTTTCCAACTCGCAACGCAGTATCAACCGATTCAACAAAATCGGTTCTTTAGAGTGATGAAATTTCAGGGCGAGCCGCCCTCCCCCAAGCTTCTTCAGTCCAATCCTTGCGCCTTGCTGATCAGATCAGCTCATCATCTTTGGCAGGCTGCAGCAACTTCTGGTGAGAACGTCTTCGCATTTCTGACGCCCTCCAGACTCTGGGCGCAACATCTCCTGGAAGTGACAGTTACTGAGTCAAAACGTGGCAGCCGATGGCGTAGTCATCGGCGGTTCTCACGCCGCTGATCTTGGAGACTTGCGAATGGGAACTAGGGGTCCTTGAAGGGACGATCCACCCCCTGCTCCATTGATTCTTAAGTCGATGTCTGCGCATCGGCTATGCTCGAAAATTTTTGAATTTTTTCGGCCGACTTGTGTATCGGCCCCCATACTCCAATACCCATCATCAAGGGATGAAACTGCTTTTCCTCGTGTTTTATCCTTCTATGTGCCCCCCGAGCCGATTCTGTCAAGAGAATTGATGGTATCGGCTCTGTTGGATCATGTGTTGAACCCAGGCAGACTGGATGTTGAGGATAATTCTGGCCGATCGCTAGAATCGGCCTCCCATTGCTTTCTCGGTGAAGGTTTTGTGATGTCCCTTCACAAATATTTTTGGGGCCGATCACAAGGATCGGTCTTGCCACGTTTATCCATCGACATTTGCTTTTGTTACACGGTCAGGCCGGTGGATAAAACCAGCCTAACCCCGTTCTTTGTCACGTCGATGCGCTCACAGTCGTTCAAATTGATACCTGAGAGCGGCTCTTGGCCTGATGTCTCCCAAATGTCCATGCCGGCCGTTGAAACCTCGACTGAATCATCTGCACGGACGACTTCAACTTCATCTCCATCCCACTGTATCAGGCATTGGTGCATCGTGGATGGAATGCAACAGTTGGCGTGGATCCAATCCCTCCCTAGTAGGACGGCGTAGGTACTCTTGCTCGTCGACGATAAAGAACGTCGTAGGGACAGTTTTTCTTCCTACGGTCAGATCCACATTCGAGAACACCTTGCGCGTCGGATGCTTGGCCGTTGAAATCGCTCGGTGTTACGTTGGTCTTGATCGAGATCCGAGCTGGAGCGTCCCAACCGACGTAGCATGGAGTATGGCATAATGTTGACTGCCGCTCCGGTGTCCACCAACATCTTGTTGACAGGCTGCCCATTGATGTAACCTCGCACGTACAGGGCCTTCAGATGCCTGTAACTCCTTTCCTTTGGCTTCTCAAAGATGACCGGCCGTGGGCCGCAGTCTAATTGCGCCACAGGTGCTTCATATAACCTTGGAGCGCTAAACTCCGATGGAAGAATGAAGACCATGTTTGTTCCAGCCGATGTATCATCATCGGCTTTCCTCTGCTTGGGGCGCCACTCTTTTCTTTGTGGCCGACCCTCTTCATCCAGGGCTCGCCGGATTTTGGCGGCCAGATCAGGCCGTGCCTTCCTTAGCGTGCGCAGGTACAATCTTTCAGCTTCTTCCAACCCACGTAGACGCTGAACCCTTCGCTTTTGGGAACGGCTGAGCCCATCAGGGCACCACCTGGGTCGATGATACTTATCTTCTTCATCATCGTCCTCTAGTTCCTCGAGATCTTCTACCCGAGCGGGCTCAGCATACTTGCTCCGAGGTGGGAGGGGCCCTAGACGCTCGAACACGGACACGTTAGCGGAGTCCTTCTTCCTCTGTTTGCATTCTGGGCAGTTCTCGATTGTTGGCAATCGGCTCATTCCTGAGTCCCAGCAATGTTTGAAGAACGGACAGCTCCAGTGCCTATCCATGTTATTCTGCCCCCTTGACCTTCCTTCAGTGCGACGATTGTATCCGTCGTCGCCTCTATCATGTTGACGGTACCTCCTGACCTCTGCATCAGACCGACAATTCCTCTCATCATCTACGTCGTAGCGCCGACGTCGGTCGTGCTGCTGCTCATATTTGTCGAGGAGGCGCTCGGAGAGTGGACGTTGATACCGCACGCTTCTCATCCCCTCCCCTGCCAGGTACCGCCTGTCATCATCTTGGGGCCGGTCGCGTGGATCGGCCTCCTCTTCATCGTTGCCACGGGAGTGGCTGCTTCTGCTTCGTCTTTGCCGTGGCGGCTTGCAAGCCCTGCCATGTTGACACCAAAGGAGGACTTTGGCTGGCCTATGGAGTGGCTGAGATCTACCATGTTGACGCCGGGCGACGGACTCGAGTCTCTATCGAGCTTGATATCGTGCGGCCGGGTCTTCTCAGAGGAGCCGATGAGTTCGGCTTCGAGGGTTGCCTTGATCTCGTCATGCTTCTTCTTGAGGTCATCAGGCAGGTCCTCGTACTTGACCGGAGTGCTTTCCGCCATCTCGGATGTTGATGGCGATGTGGTGGATGTCGTCGACGGTCCCACCGGGCGTGCCAGAATGTGTTGACGTCAGAAACCCACTGGCGGGCAGAGACGGGCAACACCGTAGAGCCGGGAACAACTAGGGCTGCGGCTGGCCCTAGTCCCTCCGAGCGACGGCCCGCAAAGCCTCCTGGTCGCACGCACCGATGTTTATCACAAGGGCGTGCCACCTGACCTATACCTGGTCGGGAAGGTGTGGATGATGCCTCGCTTAGTTTCTGCAGGGCACACACGTAAACGTTAAATACGAGCCTCGATCGGCTCTCAGGTTATCCTGTGAATCGGCTCAAAGAGCCGATCCACCCATGATTTAGACGAGGTGTCCAAATATATGGTGGTCCTGCTTGATCAAGGTAAAGCTAATGAGATCTACGATGATGTGGGGTTTTCACCGCATAATTGGATCGTCCTACTCCAGGTTGGGCCTCGCGGCCACGCACGGTGATCGTAAGCCGATCCTAAACAAGGCCTAAAAACCAACACGAGGTTGATCCTCGGAACATCCTGCTTAGGGCCAACGAACGACACCCTACGTGCCGCTGGATCCTCCCCCTTTGTAAGGCCTAACTATTGCAGATATTAAACTAATCCTTGTAGAACAAGGAGCAATCGTAACGGATCAGATCTACCAAACTATGATCAAGCGGGGTGCCGCCCCTACGCCTAAGATAGGCGTAAGGGCGGCTAGACATGCAAGGGTTGCACTACGAAAGCATGTAATATGAAGAACAATGCTAACCCTAACATGTCTAAGATAACTACGTTGCTCGCCATCAAAAAGGCTTCGATACGAGCAACGCATGAACAACGTAGGCAGGCTTGTGCTGCCTAGATCGCAAGATGCGATCTAGGCAGCATGACGCTACCGGTAGGAACCCTCGAGACGAAGGAGTTGGCGATGCGCCGAGATTTGTTTGTGGTTGAACGTTGGTTGTTGTTTATTCCATAAACCCTAGATACATATTTATAGTCCAGCGGACTTTCTAATGTGGGGCGTGCACCAAACCGTGCACGAGTAAGATTCTAACTTCTAATCTAGATACAATCCATTATTATTAAAGATACATGGGCAATCTAGCCCAAATTCTCCGAACAAGGCCACTTCAGAAACCTTCCACGTGTAATCTTCCAAGCCCATCTTGATCGCGGCCCACCTCCTGATTTAGCCAAAATCTGGTGATAACATGATGACGCTCGGCATCCCGATAAGAATTTGGCTCGGAGACGACAGAGAGACCATACTGACTAGGAGAGTAACGGGCTGGAGCACGACGCTGACGAACAAGCCGTGAAGGAGGGAGCTCGTCGGCAGAAGAAGAGGAAGAAGGGACAACATCGGAAGGATCCGAAGCCGGAGAACGGGGAGTACTAGGGGGACTAGACGAAAGAGAGGATGGCGCCGAAGGAGGCCCATCAGAACTAGGAGGAGGAGAAGAAGGGACAGCAGGGGGTTCATCCGGAAAAAGAAGAAAAGAGATATCATCCACCGGGTAATTACCCGAGGTGGGGCGAGGATAGAAGGGACGCGTCTCATCAAACGTGACGTCACGAGAGATGCGCATCCGACGACCAACAGGGTCCCAACAGCGATATCCCTTATGCTCATCACTGTATCCGAGAAAAACACACTCAACAGACTGAGCGGTCAGCTTGGTGCGTTCGCGAGGAGGGAGAAGGACATAGCAAACGCAACCAAATAAACGAAGAGTCGAGTAATCGGGAGAACGACCAGAAAGACGCTAGAGAGGAAAGCCACCTTGAAGGGCTGCAGAAGGTTGAATGTTAATGAGGTAAGTCGACGTAGTGACAGCCTCAGCCCAGAAATGCGGCGGAAGGGAGGAGGCAATCATCATAGCACGGGTAGTCTCAAGAATATGACGATGCTTACGCTCGGCGACAAGGGTGCCCTGCTCAGCAAGAAAACCACGCAGGTTCTGGGAGATATACTCTCCTGCGGAATCAGCACAAAACACACGAATAGGCGTGGAATACTGAGTACGAACCATGGCTGCAAAGCGCTGATAAATAGAGAGCACATCACTGCGAGAGTGCATAAGAAACAACCAGGTGTAACACGAAAAATCATCAATAAACAAAATATAGTATCGATGACCCCCTTTCGAAGGAAAGGGAGCCAGACCTCAAACATCTGAATTTACTAAATCAAAAGGTCGGTGGGATACAGACGCACTAGTAGGATAGGGAAGATGAATCTGTTTACCTAACCTACAACCCTGACATGAATGCAAAGACACGTCTCCTGAGACAGACCCCAGAAGACCACTACGAACTAATGACGATAAACGGGAGCCACAGAAGTGACCCAGCCGATGATGCCACTGCTTAAAAGATCCAGTGACAGAAATAGCAACCGCAGGAGAACTGGCAGATGAAGTGTCAGCAAAAGGAACACGAAGCCAGTCTAACTCCCAGAGCCCCGGGGACTCAAGGCTGCGAGGGTCAGCTCCAACTAGGGCCCGTGTATGGCCGTCCTGAACAGCACAAGAATCAGCGTCAAGAATGACGCGACAACCAGAATCAGTAAGCTGACTAGCAGAAAACAGGTTCATCTTAAGACTAGGAACATGAGAAACATCAGGAACAGAGAAAGAAGAAGTAGAAATGGTGCCTCGACTGGAAATAGGAAGAGAGGTACCATCGGCCGTGATAACACGGACATGAGAAACAAGAGAACGAAGAGCAGAAAGAATAGAAGATGCTGAAGCCATATGAAAAGAAGCTCCAGAATCCAGATACCACGGGGATGGCATACCTGACTGTGTAGAAGGTGATGGTCGCGCGGTGCCGGAAGAGTCATGCACAGAACCAGCAATACCCATCGAGGAAGAGCCTGTAGCAGCGAGCAGACCACGAAGACCACGGATAATGTCCTGATCAGATAGTGCAACAGCAGAAGATCCTAAAGAACCAGCCTGACGACGAGTATAGTGCCGCAGACGTAAGTTGGGATCCCTCTGCTAGCAAGTAGAGATAGTGTGGCCAGTCCTGCCACAGTAGGTACAGGGAAGTGATGTCGTACCACGAGGCTGCTGGGGCTAACTCTGGCCCTGGACTGGAGGAGTAGAGAGTATCGGCGATGCTGGAGACCGCAACAAAGTCGGCGGCGTAGGAGGTCCCCGAGCAGACGGCACAGGAGGGCCACGAGCAGCAAGAACAGAGGGAACCTCAAGAAGACCAGCTCCACGAAGACGAGTCTCCTCAGCACGAAGCTCAGCAAGTACCTCAGAGAGCGGAACACATCCACGGGCAAGCAGCTGTGCACGGCGCGGCTCAAACTCTTTACGGAGCCGCGACAAGAACTCAAAAACACGCTGAAACTCCAGATCCGCGCGCACAGTCAGACAGCAGGGATAGGTGGCACACACAGCTGTACGAAGAGAATCAAGCTGACACCAAATAGCATCACTCTGAGTGTAGAACTCATCAATACTAGAATCACCCTGCTGAAGAGCATGCTCCTGGCGGACCACAGACAGGTAAAGAGCATCCCCAGACGGCTGATAGCGCTGACGAAGAAAAACCCACTGAGCAGCAGCGGTGGGAAGACCCATAAACTCAACAGCATACTGAGGCAGAACACTAGAGGCGAGAACAGCAGCAGCACGAGCATCCTCACCGATCCACTGAGTGTAGTCAGTCAGATCCAGCCGGTAAGTCGCAACGGTAGTAGAGTGGTCCTAGATCTTTCGGTCATGATCAACCAGAGCAGTGTCATCGACACTCTTGGCTGCATCCTTATCCTCCTGAGTAGCATCAGGGGCAAGGGCAACGGGTGGCGGTGCAGTAGGCACCGTAGGAGCAACGGGGCACAACGGACAGGAGACATCGCCAGAAAGCACACCCCAAAAACGAAAACCGCGCATATGGACGCGCATGAAGGCAACCAAATCAGGATAATTCGTGCCATCAAAGATCACCGGGCAGCGAGGAATCGCAACATAGCCCGAAGAGGAAGACATTTTTTTTACCACGTAGAGAAACAGGAGAGCTGGCCTAGGCCCCGGCGAGACGGGCCAAATCCCGGGAGAGCGGGCCTAGCAGGACCTGGCTGGGGAGAGCAGGGAGCAGGGGCGATCGATCAGGAGATCGGAGCGAGCGGATGACCAGCAGGTCGGCAGCGGAGGACTGATAACCCACAAGTATAGGGGATCGCAACAGTCTTCGCGGGAAGTAAAACCCAATTTATTGATTCGACACAAGGGGAGACAAAGAATACTTGAAAGCCTTAACAGCGGAGTTGTCAATTCAGCTGCACCTGGAAACAGACTTGCTCGCAAGAGTTTATCAGTAGTAACAGTTTTATAGCAGTAGTAGTAGTGAAATAACAGCAGCAGAGTAACAAAGACAACAGTAGTGATTGCCGTAAATAGCAGGATTAAAATACTGTAGGCACAGGGATGGATGACGGGCGTTGCATGGATGAGAGAAACTCATGTAACAATCAAAGCAGGGCATTTGCAGATAATAATAAAACGGTGTCCAAGTACTAAACAATCCATAGGCATGTGTTCCGTATATAGTTGTACGTGCTCGCAATGAGAAACTTGCACAACATCTTTTGTCCGACCAGCCGGTGGCAGCCGGGCCTCTAGGGAATCTACTGGATATTAAGGTACTCCTTTTAATAAAGTACCGGAGCAAAGCATTAACACTCCGTGAACACATGTGATCCTCACATCACCGCCTTCCCCTCCGGTTGTCCCAATTTCTGTCACTTTGGGGCCTCGGGTTCCGGACAGCGACATGTGTATACAACTTGCAGGTAAGATCATAAAACAATGCATATCATCATGAAACAATGACATGTTCAGATCTGAGATCATGGCACTCAGGCCCTAGTGACAAGCATTAAGCATAACAAGTTGCAACAATATCATCAAAGTACCAATTACGGACACTAGGCACTATGCCCTAACAATCTTATGCTATGACATGACCAATCTCATCCAATCCCTACCACCCCCTTCAGCCTACAGCGGGGGAATTACTCACACATGGATGAGGGAAACATTGCTGGTCGAGGGAGAGGCGTCGGTGGTGATGATGGCGATGATCTCCTCCAATTTTCCCCGTCCCGGGGGAGTGCCAGAACGGAGTTTCTGGTCCCGAGACGGAGTTTCGCGATAGTGGCGGCGTACTGGATGGTTTCTGGCGACTTCGACTTCTCTCCCGTGTTTTTTAGGTCGAAACCCCTTAAGTAGTCCAGAGGAGGGCGTCGGAGGCCAGTCGAGGCGGCCACACAGTAGGGCGGCGCCCCCCTCCTGGGCCGCGCCGGCCTAGTGTGTGGGGGCCTCGGGCCTCCACCTGGCTTGCCCTTCTGGCTCCGTGATTCTTCTGGTAAAATAGGCCCTTTGGTATAAATTCCGAGGATTTTCCCGAAAGTTGAATTTCTGCACAAAAACGAGACACCAGAGCAATTCTGCTGAAAACAGCGTTAGTCCGTGTTAGTTGTATCCAAAATACACAAATTAGAGGCAAAACAATAGCAAAAGTGTTCGGGAAAGTAGATACGTTTTGGACGTATCAACTCCCCCAAGCTTAGCTTATTGCTTGTCCTCAAGCAATTCAGTTAACAACTGAGTGCGATAAAAGAACTTTTACGAACACATTTGTTCATATGATGTAAATATTCTCATGATATGGACAAGTACTTAGGCAGTTCATAATAAGATACATGCAAATAAGATCATCTAATAGCTATGTCAATCATGGAAAGGTACCAACAATTAATAATAAGCATCATGAATCATGTCTATAAGCAGGATTGCAATGTTCATAAAAGGGTATGATAAAGTGGTATCTCGCTTGCCCTAATTTGAACAGCAAAATATAAATGCCCAGGCACCTCTGAGGTTCATAGAAAGACTAGAAATAGAGATTGTCAAAGATAAAAGCATCAAAGTTATACCACAGTCAATCATATTTTGGGACAAGCATATTATACTAAGAATGACAGTTGCGCTCTCAAGAAAGTGCTCAAAGAAAGGATGGTGACACAACATGAAAGTAAAAGATTGACCCTTCGCAGAGGGAAGCAGGGATTAACATGCGCTAGAGCTTTTCATTTTTAAAACAGGAGTACAATTATTTTGAGAGGTGCTTGTTGTTGTCAACGAATGGTAATGGGTAATCCAACTACCTCGCCAACCAGACTTTCAAGAGCGGCTCCCATGAAGGACGTCCTTTCTACCAGCAAGGTAGATCATCCCTCTTCTCTTTTGTTTACACACGTACTTTAGTTTTTATTATGAGTGAAACTCCCCCCCAACCTTTGCTTAAACAAGCCATGGCTAACCGAATCCTCGGGTGCCTTCCATCAATCTCATACCATGGAGGAGTGTCTATTTGCAAAATTAAGTTGCTTACTGATGAATCAGAGCAAAACATGTGAAGAGAATTATTAATGAAGTTATTAGTTGGGGCTGGGCACCCCGTTGCCAGCTCTTATTATGAAAGTCCGTCAAAAGTAAATGATAAGGTTGAAAGATAAACACCACATACTTCCTCATGAGCTATAAAACATTAACACAAATTGAGAAGCATTTTGAAGGTTTAAAGGTAGCGCATGAGAATTTACTTGGAATGGTTTGAAATGCCATGCATAGGTATTTATGGTGGACACTTTGGAACAACTTGGTTTTCAGGGGTGTGGAAGCACGAGCAGCATTCCCGCTCAGTACAAGTGAAGGCTAGCAATAGACTGGGGAGCGACAAATCAAGAGAGCAGTCACTGTAATAATCATGCTTGCGGCAAAATAAATTAACGGAGGCATAAAAGTGATACAAGAACTCCGAGGCAAAGTAAATCATCGAGGCTTAATTGACTTTTGTTCAGTCATATGCATGCGTGAGCCTCTCACCACAGTCGAATTGTCGTAGATCGTCATTATTGCCTTTCACTTGTGTAGCTTGAATAATATGAAATGAAAACCATGCACCAGCCACCAAAGACCATTGAACTCATAATGAACTTTACAAAACCAAAGAAGAACAGCAAATATTTTTGGTGTTTTTGAATTGGAAACAAGAACAAAAGGAAACAAGCAAACAAAGCAAAATCTTTTTGGATTTTTTTTATAGCAAACCAACGATAGCAAATAAACAAAATAAATGCATGAAACCAAAATAAACAAATGGTGAAGAGAAACAACAGAAATATTTTTGGTCTTTTTGTGTTTTAGGAAAGAAACAAAGCAAAAACAAGAAAATGAAAACTAGAAAAGTCACATAAACACAAAGCAGCAGGAATTCGTCAAACTTGACAGCAGCACAGTAATCAATTTTTAAGAAATTCTTCCGCTGCTCAGCTCGAAAAGTGTTCAACTAATGAAAGTTAGACAACAACCTGGGGAACATGCACAAAAATTGGCTTCGCAAAATAACGTTTTGGCTGTTTTTGAGGATTTTTTTTTGGTAACAGTCCAGAATCTGTTTTCAGGCAGCACTTCCCCAAATATCATCTCCCTCTTATTAGAAAACCACTCAAAGAAGCTAAACAAGTATATACAAGTATCCAGCAACCATAATATGCAAAGAATGAGTGATGCCGGTATACCTCCCCCCAAGCTTAGGCTTTTGGCCTAAGTGGAATTCAATCCCATGGTGCCCATGAAGTAGCACCTCCGTAGTACGACGAAGATGGATCATATTCCGGGTATGTGCTGGAAGAAGCACCCGGATACGTGATGGTGTAGTCGTAGGAGGGCTCGGCGTCCTCGGAGTCATGCTGCTGGTGGAAGCCTTGTATCTTCATTTTCTCATCCACCTCCTCCTTAGAGCGCGACCATGGTTTCCTGTCAACACTGAACAAATCTAGCTGTGGCAAAGGGATTTCCCTCTCATCCCCGTCAGCAAACAACATTCTATAGACCATATTATCTGAACTAGAGTCAGCTGTAACAAATTGATGGCTCTTCATAGCAGCAATATCAAGCCTTATAGGAGTTAATTGCACATCAGTAGGATCAAGAGGAAGTTCTAGATGTGCTAAAATGCGTGATGCAATAATTCCTCCAAAAATAGCCCCCCTGCTAGACAAGCGGCGAGCAATAAGAGCACCAAGATGATAAGGTGTCTCTCCAGTGAGTGCAGCAATTAAGAAAGCAAGATGATAGCTAGAAATATTGCTAGTGTTCTCCCTACCAAGAATGCTAGTAGCAAGGTAATAAGCAAAATACTTAATGGCGGGGAGTTGGATGTTTCTTATCTTGCCACGCTGAATGGTGCGGCAATCATCATTGGTGATCTCTCGATAGAGCTCAAGCAAAGCTCTGGGATTGTCCTCGATCCTCTTCGCTGTACCTACAGGGGCAATATCCAATGCAGCACAAAAATCTTTCAACTTCATAGTAACAGGATTACCATAGATCTTGAATGCAACTGTCAGGTGAAAGTGCTTGTTGTTGAACTTAAAGCTCTCAACAAAGATTTTAGTGAGCATGAGGTATTGCTCCCTTTCATCTCCCATATAGGTGGTTAAGCCCGCCTTATCAACGAGGGTCAAGAAATCATTCAGCAACCCTGCATTACTCAAAAAGTCATAACATGGGAAAGATGAAGCGTTAGGGACTCCATTTTCCTCTTCGGGCTCGAAGCTTGGTGCGATGACATCCTCATTATAGGATCGCCTGAATCGAGTGGTGGTCCTAGAGGGCCTTCCCGTGCTTGTCGTCTCTCTCTCAAACACTTCTCCAAAGTTGTAATTATCCATCTTCCTTTTCTGAATTTTTTCAACAAACATTATAAAATTCGATTTGGTGACATATAATTCAGGGAAACTACCATAGGAACTTGCTAGAGTACTAATCATGCATCAAAACTAGTTTCCACAACTTAGAACAAGCATGCAAGCTCACTAAACATGTTACCTACAGCAGCAAAATATTCAAGATATACTCAACCAAACAAAATTCTACTTGGATAATCGGAGGAGTCACATACCGGAGAGCAAATGTGCTAAATTTCAGACAGAAATCTGGGCTGAGCAAAGAGATCGAGAAATCTTGAGCTCTTGAGCAGAAACACGAGTGAGAGAAATCTGGTGCGAGTTTTTTTGGGAGAGAGAAGAGAGTGGGAGGAAGAGATAAAGTAGTGGGGCAAGGGGGAGCCCACACGCCAGGGTGGCGCGCCCCCCTTCCAGGCCGCGCCGGCCTGTGGGGTGCCACCCTGGGGTGCCCCACTGGTCATCCCCAGGTGCTCCCAGGTGCGTCTTCGAAAAATAAGACCAACGGTATAATTTTTGTGAATTTTTGAAAACTTTGAAAAATGCACATTTCTGGGTATTAAATTTATTATTATTGGGCAGAAAAAGATTTTTGAAATCCCCAATTGACTAAAGAACTTTGCAAAACAAAAATGCTACAGCAAGTAGAACAAGTGGAGGAAGAAAGAGATGTTGTTTACCTCCTCTATGCATATAAAAAGTATTTGTTAACAAGGTTGATCAAGTCTTGCCACCAAATAAATTTTACATAGCATAAGAAGAAATAAACCTCAAATCAATCATGTTACCTTGAATTGTATTGATATGGATCCAATCATAAGATTTTGATATCCTTCTTTAGGCTCATATATAGCACAATCAATAGCTCCAATTTTGATAGTTCTCACATTAGAAATGGTATTAACTCCACATACTTTATCAATCCTCTTGGGAAAATAAACGGTATGCTCCTTGTCATCGACATTGAAAGTAACTTTTCCTTTATTGCAATCAATAACAGCCCTGCGGTGTTAAGAAAAGGTCTCCCAAGAATAATAGACATATTATCATCTTCGGGCATTTCCAACACAACAAAATCAGTTAATATCAAGCAGTTATTAGTAACTTGAACAGGAACATCCTCACATATACCAACAGGAATAGCAGTAGATTTATCAGCCATTTGCAAAGATATATCAATAGGTATCAACTTATCTAAATAAAGTCTCTTGTAAATAGAAAAAGGCATAACACTAACACCGGCTCCCAAATCACATAGAGCAGTTCTAACATAGTTATTCTTAATAGAACAAGGAATAGTCGGTATACCTGGGTCGCCCAACTTCTTTGGAACTTTGCCATTGAAAGAGTAATTAGCAAGCATAGTGGAAATCTCCTCATTAGGAATTTTCCTTTTGTTAGAGACAATATCTTTCATATACTTTGAATAAGGGGGCAATTTAATAGCATCGATCAAAGGGATTTGCAAGAATAAAGGTTTCATCCAATCGCAAAATTTATTATAATGTTCTTCTTCCTTTGATTTTAGTTTCTTAGCAGGAAAAGGCATTTGCTTTTGTACCCAAGGTTCTCTTTCATTACCATGTTTCTTAGCAATAAAATCTTCTTTAGTATACTTTTTATTTTAGCATGCTTTTCAGGTTCATCTTCAACATTTTCTTTATCAGAAGCATCATTCCTATCATTATCTTTATCATGTTCATTACCACTTTCAGTTTCAGCATCAGAAATAGAAATACTATTAGGATCATTAACAGGTTCAGAGGATTCTACAACATTTTTATGTTTCTTCTTCTTTTTCTTAGAAGGAGCACTAGGTTCAATTCGTTGAGAATCTTGTTCAACTCTTTTGGGATGCCCTTCAGGATATAGAGGATCCTGGGTAGAGACACCGCCTCTAGTTGTTACTTCATAAGCATGTTTCTCTTTAGAATTATTTTTTAACAAGTCATTTTGCACTTTAGTGAGTTGATCAATTTGAGTTTGAACCATTTGAAAATGTTTAACAAGCATCTTAACATCATTGGAGGTTCTCTCCACAATATCATGCAAATTGCTAATAGCTTGAGAATTTTCCATTAGATGATTCTCTACTCTCATATTAAAATTTTCTTGCTTAACAATATAATTATCAAACTCATCTAAGCATTGAGCAGGAGGTTTTGAATACGGAATATCTTCCCTAGTAAAGCGTTGAAAAGAGTTTACCTCAATCATGGATGAAGGGGGAATTATCTCACATATATCTTCTATGGGAGGTAAATTCTTCACATCTTCTGATTTAATACCTTTCTCCTTAAGAGACTTCTTGGCTTCCCTCATATCTTCATCATTTAATTTAATTAAACCCCTCTTCTTCAATATTGGCGTCGGAGTTGGTTCGGGTGTAGTCCAATCATCATGATTCGGCATATTTTAGCCAATAATTCTTCGACTTCGTCCGGAGTTCTTTTCTTGAAAACACAACCAGCACAACTATCCAAATATGCTCTAGACTCAACGGTTAGTCCACTATAAAATATATCAAGTAAATCATGCTTTTCCAAATCATGTCCAGGTCGAGCTCTGATAAGAGAGCAAAATCTTGCCCATGCTTCAGGCAATTTCTCTCCATCTTCCTGGTCAAAGCTATAAATTTTCTGTAAAGCAGCATGTTGAGCACTAGCAGGAAAGTATTTCCGAAAGAAAACATCAAGAAAATCACCTGGACTATTAATAGAACCAGGAGGCAAACTATTATACCAAGTTTTAGAATCATCCTTTAATGATAAAGGAAAATTTTTAGCAACAAAATAAGTGCGCATCTTGACATCATCAGAAAACAAGCTACTCATAGAAGAAAGTTCATTCATATGTTCTACAACACTTTCTTTTTCAGTACCACAAAAGGGTGTTTTCTCAACAATAGCTATATGAGATAGATCAAGAGAAAAATCATAATCTTCATCCTTAATGTTTATAGGAGATGTGGCAAATTTAGGATCAGGAGACAGCTTATATCTAACAGTATGTTGTGCGAGAAACTTTTTAATTTTTCTTGCATCAGTAATAGCATTGCATTTATCAATAAAATCATCATTAAGCTCCACATACTCCTCATCAGGATCATCACTAGATTAATCAACAGACTCAGGTGAATTAACAGGTGTAGCAGCATTTTCATTAGGAGTTTCAGTATTTTCAATTTGTCTAGACCTAGCAATTGTAGCATCTAGAAAAGATCCCAATGAACCACTATCATCAAGCACAGCAGAAACATCATCAATATTATGAGAATTTTCAGATTCAGCAGAAGTACCAGCAAGTGAAGCTTGTGGTGGTGAAACAAGTTGACTTATCACAGATGGTGAATCAAGAGTAGCAGAGGTACTCAGAGTTGTACCTTTTCTTGTAGTGGATGGTAATATGGCGACTTTAGAATCACGAGATTTACCCATGATGGAGAATTTGCAGCGAACAATATCAATCCAAGTGAACTTCCAAATAAAGCTATGCTCCCCGGCAACGGCGCCAGAAAATAGTCTTGATAACCCACAAGTATAGGGGATCGCAACAGTCTTCGCGGGAAGTAAAACCCAATTTATTGATTCGACACAAGGGGAGACAAAAAATACTTGAAATCCTTAACAGCGGAGTTGTCAATTCACCTGCACCTGGAAACAGACTTGCTCGCAAGAGTTTATCAGTACTAACAGTTTTTGGCAGTAGCAGTAGTGAAATAACAGCAGCAGAGTAACAAAGACAGCGAGTAGTGATTACGGTAAACAGCGAGGATTAAAATATCGTAGGCACGGGGATGGATGACGGGCGTTGCATGAATGAGAGAAACTCATGTAACAATCAAAGCGAGGGCATTTGCGAGATAATAATAAAACGGTGTCCAAGTACTAAGAAATCCATAGGCATGTGTTCCGTATATAGTCGTACGTGCTCGCAATGAGAAACTTGCACAACATCTTTTGTCCTACCAGCCGGTGGCAGCCGGGCCTCTAGGGAATCTACTGGATATTAAGGTATTCCTTTTAATAAAGTACCGGAGCAAAGCATTAACACTCCGTGAACACATGTGATCCTCACATCACCGCCTTCCCCTCCGGTTGTCCCAATTTCTGTCACTTTGGGGCCTCGGGTTCTGGACAACGACATGTGTATACAACTTGCAGGTAAGATCATAAAACAATGCATATCATCATGAAACAATAACATGTTCAGATCTGAGATCATGGCACTCGGGCCCTAGTGACAAGCATTAAGCATAACAAGTTGCAACAATATCATCAAAGTACCAATTACGGACACTAGGCACTATGCCCTAACAATCTTATGCTATTACATGACCAATCTCATCCAATCCCTACCATCCCCTTCAGCCTACAGCGGGGGAATTACTCACACATGGATGAGGGAAACATTGTTGGTCGATGGAGAGGCGTCGGTGGTGATGATGGCGATGATCTCCTCCAATTCCACGTCCCGGCGGAGTGCCAGAACGGAGTTTCTGGTCCCGAGACGGAGTTTCGCGATGGTGGCGGCGTACTGGATGGTTTCTGGCGACTTCGACTTCTCTCCCGTGTTTTTAGGTCGAAACCCCTTAAGTAGTCCAGAGGAGGGCGTCGGAGGCCAGCCGAGGCGGCCACACAGTAGGGCGGCGCGCCCCCCTCCTGGGCCGCACCGGCCTAGTGTGTGGGGGCCTCGGGCCTCCACCTGGCTTTCCCTTCTGGCTCCGTGATTCTTCTGGTAAAATAGGCCCTTTGGTATAAATTCCGAGGATTTTCCCGAAAGTTGAATTTCTGCACAAAAACGAGACACCAGAGCAATTCTGCTGAAAACAGCGTTAGTCCGTGTTAGTTGTATCCAATATACACAAATTAGAGGCAAACAATAGCAAAAGTGTTAGGGAAAGTAGATACGTTTTGGACGTATCAAGGACTAGCAGGTCGGGCGGAGATCGGAGCGGAGGGCCGATCGACCAGCAGGTCGGGCGGAGATCGGAGCTGAGCGGGCGGAGATCGATCGGGCCAGCAGGGGATTGGAGCGGGGACCTTGCAGGGATCGATCAAGCAGGCCAGCAGGGGCGGGCGGATCGATCCGGGACCGAGGCGGAGCTGGAAAGGAACACGACCGGAGGAAGAGGAAAGGAGCACGGCCGGAGGAAGAGGAGCGGCAACGATGGTCGGGGCAGATGTACGGACTAGAGGACCAGGTTTTGCGCTGATACCATGTTAAGCTTCATGCACTAGCCACTTGAACCAAAAGTCCGAACTGATGGAAAGAGAAAGGCAATCTACGTCAACAGATACAACATCTATGCTGAGCCACATGATCTTTTCGTCAATGAATTGCTTCATGTTTGGCCAATAGAAAATGTGCTTGAGTCGATAGTATGTGACCCTCTGACCAGAATGTCCACCAAAATTTGAAGAGTGGAAAGCCTCAAACAGTCTTTGTTTCAGATCAGTTGTTGTACCAACTACTATTCTGTTTTTGTACCGTAGCAAGCCAGCTTTCATTGTATAGTGATGGTGGCTGGTTGGATCAAGAGCCAGATCTTGAAGAAATTGCCCACATTTGGTGTCTCCCACGTAACTTGCTTCAACATCAATTACCCATGATGGAATAGCTGCAGAGATAGCCAGGCATGATTCAGCAGGTTGCTCCTTTCTTGAGAGGGCATCCGCTACGACATTTTGGCTGCATTTCTTATATTCTATAGAATAATCAAATTCCAACAGTTTCATCATTAGCTTGTGTTGGATTCCCTCGAGCAGTCTTTGACTAGTGAGGTATTTGAGACTCCTTTGATCTGTTCGAATTGTTAGCTTGTTTCCCAGTAAATAGTGCCTCCACTTCTTTAGAGCTTCTAAGATGGCCATCGCCTCTTTTTCATAGATAGATAGGGTGGCAGATTTGGATCCTATTGCTTTACTGAAGTATGCAATAGGCTTGCTCTGCTGCATAAGCACTGCTCCCAGACCTGAGGCACATGCATCTATTTCCAAAACGAAAGGTACTTCAAAGTTGGGAATGATAGTACAGGTGGGGTAGTCATGGCTATCTTCAACTGATCGAAAGCTTCCTGTTGTTCTCTGCCCCACTGATAAGAGTTTTTCTTGAGAGCATCATGTAGTGGTTTTCAGATAGTTGCATAGTGTTTGACAAAACGCCGGTAGTATCCTGTTAGACCCAAAAATCCTCGTAATTGAGTGATGTTGGTCGGAGTACTCCAAGTAATGATATCAGTAATCTTAGATGGATCGGTAGCCACTCCAGATCCCGATATGACATGCCCTAGATACTCAACTGAATCAGTTGCAAAACTGCATTTGGACAGCTTTACTCGCAGCTGGTGTGATCTCAGTAGTTGTAGGACAGCAGTGAGGTGATATTTGTGTTCCTGGATGCTCTTGCTATATACCAGAATTTCGTCGAAGAAGACGAGCACAAACTTCCTTAGACTTGGGGCAAAGATGTTGTTCATGAGCTCCTGGAAGGTGGCCGGGGCATTGGTTAAGCCAAACGGCATGAGCAAATACTCATAATGACCCAGGTGAGTTCTGAACGCTGTTTTAGCTATGTCCTCTGGTTTCATCCATATTTGGTGATAGCCTGACCTTAGATCGAGCTTGGAGAAAATTGTGGCTCCTTGTAGTTCGTCAAGTAGGTCCTCGATGACAGGTATAGGGTACTTGTTTTTGATAGTCAGAGCATTTAGTTGGTGGTAGTCCACACACAGGCGCCAACTCTTATCTCTTTTCCTGACAAGGATGGCTGGAGATGAATAGGGACTGGTACTGTGCCTAATCTCAGATTTCTGCAGAAGATTTCTGATGAGTTCCTCAATTATGTTCTTCTGCTTGTGTGGCATGTGATAAGGCCTGATATTGGGTTTTGTAGATCCTTCCTTGAGAGGTATTGCATGATCACACTCTCGAATAGGTGGCTGCCCTTCAGGTTTAGCAAAAAAGTCTTCGAAACGTTCTAGAATGTCACTAACTAGTGAATCTGTCGGGTCAGGCTGCTCTTTGTTACTTTGCCAGTTGTGAGGATTTAGTTGTAACACATAAGCAATTGCTCCTTGTAACAGAAGTTGTGAACATGCCTTGGCTGAGATTAAACAATCCTTTCCAGTGAGTTGTTTATCTACCAATGTGAGCCATTTCTCCTTTGTGAGTGATGGATACACTCCTGATGTCTACGCCCCCTCCTTTTCCTGTAGACAGTGTTGGGCCTCCAAGAGCAGAGGTTTGTAGAACAACAGCAAGTTTCCCTTAAGTGGATCACCCAAGGTTTATCGAACTCAGGGAGGAAGAGGTCAAAGATATCCCTCTCATGCAACCACTGCAACCACAAAGCAAGAAGTCTCTTGTGTCCCCAACACACCTAATAGGTGCACTAGTTCGGCGAAGAGATAGTGAAATACAGGTGGTATGAATAAGTAGTAGCAACGGCACCGAGAAAAGTGCTTTGCCCGGGACGAGTAAACAAGCAGTAGTAACGCAGCAGTAGTAACGCAGTAAAACAGTAAACAAGCAGCGATAGCAATATTTAGGAACAAGGCCTAGGGATCATACTTTCACTAGTGGACACTCTCAACATTGATCACATAACAGAATAGATAAATGCATACTCTACACCCTCTTGTTGGATGATGAACACCACTAACTGTGTAGGATTACACGAACCCTCAATGCCGGAGTTAACAAGCTCCACAATATTCAATGTTCATATTTAAATAACCTTAGAGTGTAAGATAGATCAACACGACTAAACCAAGTACTAACATAGCATGCACACTGTCACCTTCACACTATGTAGGAGGCATAGATCACATCAATACCATCATAGCAATAGTTAACTTCATAATCTACAAGAGATCATAATCATAGCCTACGCCAAGTACTAACACGGATGCACACCTTGTCACCATTACACCGTGCGGGAGGAATAAACTACTTTAATAACATCACTAGAGTAGCACATAGATAAATTGTGATACAAAACACATTGCAATCATAAAGAGATATAAATAAGCACCTCACTATGCCATTCATAACGAGTGAATAAGTATTCTGTGAAATATAGCCTAAGAGACCCACACGGTGCACACACTTGTCACCTTTACACACGTGGGACAAGGAGTCTCCGGAGATCACATAAGTAAAATTCACTTGACTAGCATAACGACATCTAGATTACAAGCATCATCATATGAATCTCAATCATGTAAGGCAGCTCATGAGATTATTGTATTGAAGTACATAGGAGAGAGATGAACCACATAGCTACCGGTACAGCCCCGAGCCTCGATGGAGAACTACTCCCTCCTCATGGGAGACAGCAGCGTTGATGGAGATGGCGGTGGTGTCGATGGAGGAGCCTTCCGGGGGCACTTCCCCGTCCCGGCGGCATGCCGGAACAGAGACTCCTGTCCCCCAGATCTTGGCTTCGCGATGGTGGCGGCTCTGGATGGTTTCTCGTACCGTTGCTTTTTCGTATCGAGGTTTTAGGTCGAGGGGGCTTAAATAGGCGAAGAGGCGGCGTCAGAAGGTCAACGAGGCGATGACACCATAGGGCCGCGCGGCCAGGGGGTGGGCCGCGCCGGCCTATCATCTGGGGCCCCTGTGGCCCCCCTCTGGCGACTCTCGGGTGTTCTGGATGCTTCCGGGGATTCTAAGGTGCTGGGCGTTGATTTCGTCCAATTCCGAGAATATTTCCTTACTAGGATTTCTGAAACCAAAAACAGCAGAAAACAGCAACTGGCCCTTCGGCATCTCGTCAATAGGTTAGTTCCAGAAAACGCATAATTATGACATAAAGTGTGCATAAAACATGTAGATATCATCAATAATGTGGCATGGAACATAAGAAATTATCGATACGTCGGAGACGTATCAGCATCCCCAAGCTTAGTTTCTGCTCGTCCCGAGCAGGTAAACGATAACAAAGATAATTTCTGGAGTGACATTCCATCATAAACTTGATCATACTATTGTAAGCATATGTAATGAATGCAGCAATCCAAGACAATGGTAATGACATGAGTAAACAAGTGAATCATATAGCAAAGACTCGTCATGAATAGTACTTCAAGACAAGCATCAATAAGTCTTGCATAAGAGTTAACTCATAAAGCAATAATTCAAAGTAAAGGCATTGAAGCAAAACAATGGAAGATTAAGTTTCAGTGGTTGCTTTCAACTTGTAACATGCATATCTCATGGATATTGTCAACATAGAGTAATATAACAAGTGCAATATGCAAGTATGTAGGAATCAATGCACAGTTCACACAAGTGTTTGCTTCTTAGATAGAGAGAAATGGGTGAACTGACTCAACATAAAAGTAAAAGAATGGTCCTTCAAAGATGAAAGCATCGATTGCTATATTTGTGCTAGAGCTTTGATTTTGAAAACAAGAAACAATTTTGTCAACGGTAGTAATAAAGCATATGTATCATGTAAATTATATCTTACAAGTTGCAAGCCTCATGCATAGTATACTAATAGTGCCCGCACCTTGTCCTAATTAGCTTGGACTACCGGGATTATCGCAATGCACATGTTTTAACCAAGTGTCACAAAGGGGTACCTCTATGCCGCTCTGTACAAAGGTCTAAGGAGAAAGCTCGCATTGGATTTCTCGCTATTGATTATTCTCAACTTAGACATCCATACCGGGACAACATAGACAACAGATAATGGACTCCTCTTTTATGCATAAGCATGTAGCAACAATTAATTTTCTCATATGAGATTGAGGATATATGTCCAAAACTGAAACTTCCACCATGGATCATGGCTTTAGTTAGCGGCCCAATGTTCTTCTCTAACAATATGCATGCTCTAACCATAAGGTGGTAGATCGCTCTTACTTCAGACAAGACGAACATGCATAGCAACTCACATGAAATTCAACAAAAGGTAGTTGATGGCGTCCCCAGGAACATGGTTATCGCACAACGAGCAACTTAATAAGAGATAAAGTGCATAAGTACATATTCAATACCACAATAGTTTTTAGGCTATTTTTCCCATGAGCTATATATTGTAAAGGTGAAGAATGGAAATTTAAAGGTAGCACTCAAGCAATTTACTTTGGAATGGCGGAGAAATACCATGTAGTAGGTAGGTATGGTGGACACAAATGGCATAGTGGTTGGCTCAAGTATTTGGATGCATGAGAAGTATTCCCTCTCGATACAAGTTTTAGGCTAGCAAGGTTATTTGAAACAAACACAAGGATGAACCGGTGCAGCAAAGCTCACATAAAAGACATATTGTAAACATTATAAGACTCTACACCGTCTTCCTTGTTGTTCAAACTCAATACTAGAAATTATCTAGACCTTAGAGAGACCAATTATGCAAACCAAATTTTAGCATGCTCTATGTATTTCTTCATTAATGGGTGCAAAGTATATGATGCAAGAGCTTAAACATGAGCACAACAATTGCCAAGTATCACATTATCCAAGACATTTTACAAATTACTACATGTAGCATTTCCCGATTCCAACCATATAACAAATTAACGAAGCAGTTTCAACCTTCGCCATGAACATTAAGAGCTAAGAACACATGTGTTCATATGAACCAGCGGAGCGTGTCTCTCTCCCACACAAGAATTTATTCAAACAAAAAACAAAAACAAGAAACATACAGACGCTCCAAGTAAAGTACATAAGATGTGACCGAATAAAAATATAGTTTCAAGAGAAGGAACCTGATAATTTGTCGATGAAGAAGGGGATGCCTTGGGCATCCCCAAGCTTAAACGCTTGAGTCTTCTTGATATATGCAGGGGTGAACCACCGGGGCATCCCCAAGCTTAGAGCTTTCACTCTCCTTGATCATAGTATATCATCCTCCTCTCTTGACCCTTGAAAACTTCCTCCACACCAAACTCGAAACAAACTCATTAGAGGGTTAGTGCATAATCAAAAACTCACATGTTCAGAGGTGACACAATCATTCTTAACACTTCTGGACATTGCCCAAAGCTACTGGAAGTTAATGGAACAAAGAAATCCATCCCACATAGCAAAAGAAGCAATGCGAAATAAAAGGCAGAATCTGTCAAAACAGAACAGTCCGTAAAGACGAATTTTATTGAGGCACCAGACTTGCTCAAATGAAAATGCTCAAATTGAATGAAAGTTGCGTACATATCTGAGGATCACTCACGTAAATTGGCATAATTTTCTGAGTTACCTACAGAGAATTTTTCCCAGATTCGTGACAGCAAAGAAATCTGTTTCTGCGCAGTAATCCAAATCTAGTATGAACCTTACTATCAACGACTTTACTTGGCACAACAAAACACAAAACTAAGATAAGGAGAGGTTGCTACAGTAGTAAACAACTTCCAAGACACAAATATAAAACAAAATACTGTAGCAAAATAACACATGGGTTATCTCCCAAGAAGTTCTTTCTTTATAGCCATTAAGATGGGCTCAGCAGTTTTAATGATGCACTCGCAAGAAATAGTATTTGAAGCAAAAGAGAGCATCAAGAGGCAAATTCAAAACACATTTAAGCCTAACATGCTTCCTATGAAAAGGAATCTTGTAAATAAACAAGTTCATGAAGAGCAAAGTAACAAGCATAGGAAGATAGAACAAGTGTAGCTTTAAAAATTTCAGCACATAGAGAGGTGTTTTAGTAACATGAAAATTTCTACAACCATATTTTCCTCTCTCATAATAACTTTCAGTAGCAACATGAGAAAACTCAACAATATAACTATCAAGTGAAACATTCTTATCATGAGTCTCATGCATAAAATTATTACTCTCCACATAAGCATAATCAATTTTATTAGTAGTAGTGGGAGAAAATTCAACAAAGTAGCTATCATTATTATTCTCATCATCAAATATAGGAGGCATAGTATAATCATAACAAAATTTACTCTCCATAACAGGTGGAACCAAAAGACTACTATCATTATAATCATCATAAATAGGAGGCAAAGTATCATCAAAGTAAATTTTCTCCTCCATGCCCGGGGGACTAAAAATATCATGCTCATCAAAACCAGCTTCCCCAAGCTTAGAATTTTCCATAGCATTAGCAACAATGGTGTTCAAAGCATTCATATTAATAACATTCCCATTAGCATGCATATAAAGTTCCATGGGTTTTTTAATTCTCTCTTCAAATACATCATGTCCTAATTCAAGATAAAGTTCATAAAGATCTCTCATATTTTTGTTGTTTTCCATTATGCCTAACTAGTGTAAACAAGAAACAAAAAGATGCAATTGCAAGATCTAAAGGAAATAGCTTCGAGCACAAATACAATAGCGCCAGAAAAGTACTGTTACCTGGAACCGAAGTATGAGTGCCTTTTACCTTTCCTCCCCGGCAACGGCGCCAGAAAATAGCTTGATGTCTACGCCCCCTCCTTTTCACTGTAGGCGGTGTTGGGCCTCCAAGAGCGAGAGGTTTGTAGAACAGCGGCAAGTTTCCCTTAAGTGGATCACCCAAGGTTTATCGAACTCGGGGAGGAAGAGGTCAAAGATATCCCTCTCATGCAACCACTGCAACCACAAAGCAAGAAGTCTCTTGTGTCCCCAACACACCTAATAGGTGCACTAGTTCGGCGAAGAGATAGTGAAATACAGGTGGTATGAATAAGTAGTAGCAACGGCACCGGAAAAGTGCTTTGCCCGGGACGATAAACAAGCGGTAGTAACGCAGCGGTAGTAACGCGGTAAAACGAGTAAACAAGCAGCGATAGCGATATTTAGGAACAAGGCCTAGGGATCATACTTTCACTAGTGGACACTCTCAACATTGATCACATAACAGAATAGATAAATGCATACTCTACACCCTCTTGTTGGATGATGAACACCACTAACTGTGTAGGATTACACGAACCCTCACTGCCGGAGTTAACAAGCTCCACAATATTCAATGTTCATATTTAAATAACCTTAGAGTGTAAGATAGATCAACACGACTAAACCAAGTACTAACATAGCATGCACCATTGTCACCTTCACACTATGTAGGAGGCATAGATCACATCAATACCATCATAGCAATAGTTAACTTCATAATCTACAAGAGATCATAATCATAGCCTACGCCAAGTACTAACACGGATGCACACAATATCACCATTACACCGTGCAGGAGGAATAAACTACTTTAATAACATCACTAGAGTAGCACATAGATAAATTGTGATACAAAACACATTGCAATCATAAAGAGATATAAATAAGCACCTCACTATGTCATTCATAACAGTGAATAAGTATTCTGTGAAATATAGCCTAAGAGACCCACACGGTGCACACACTGTCACCTTTACACACGTGGGACAAGGAGTCTCCGGAGATCACATAAGTAAAATTCACTTGACTAGCATAACGACATCTAGATTACAAGCATCATCATATGAATCTCAATCATGTGCAAAAGCTCATGAGATTATTGTATTGAAGTACATAGGAGAGAGATGAACCACATAGCTACCGGTACAGCCCCGAGCCTCGATGGAGAACTACTCCCTCCTCATGGGAGACATCAGCGTTGATGGAGATGGCGGTGGTGTCGATGGAGGAGCCTTCCGGGGGCACTTCCCCGTCCCGGCGGCGTGCCGGAACAGAGACTCCTGTCCCCCAGATCTTGGCTTCGCGATGGTGGCGGCTCTGGATGGTTTCTCGTACCGTGGATTTTTCGTATCGAGGTTTTAGGTCGAGGGGGCTTAAATAGGCGAAGAGGCGGCGTCAGAAGGTCAACGAGGCGACGACACCATAGGGCCGCGCGGCCAGGGGGTGGGCCGCGCCGGCCTATCATCTGGGGCCCCTGTAGCCCCCCTCTGGTGACTCTCGGGTGTTCTGGATGCTTCCGGGGATTCTAAGGTGCTGGGCGTTGATTTCGTCCAATTCCGAGAATATTTCCTTACTAGGATTTCTGAAACCAAAAACAGCAGAAAACAGCAACTGGCCCTTCGGCATCTCGTCAATAGGTTAGTTCCGGAAAACGCATAATTATGACATAAAGTGTGCATAAAACATGTAGATATCATCAATAATGTGGCATGGAACATAAGAAATTATCGATACGTCGGAGACGTATCAACTCCTCTTGTCCCAATCAATGAAGTTTGGACTGAATGTCTTCAACCAATTTGCTCCCAAGATGACATCATAACCTTGGAGGGGTAGAATATGGAATTCATGTGTAAACTTTGTCCCTTGGATGGAGTAGTTGCATTGTGGTAGTATATATTCACACTTGAGTTCACCACCTCCTGCCACTTCTACTTTTTTAACATTGATTGGTACAAGCTGTTGGTGGTGAGAGAGAGAGAATTTCTTGTCCAAGAAGGTATTTGTGCTACCTGTATCAATGAGTGCCATGGCCTGTTTACCACCAATCGATATCTGGACAGAAAGAGTTCCCTCCCCTGGCATTCCATGTAGCGCCTGCAGTGATAATTGCATAAGTTGTTCGCCAGGTGGTGCTGCAACTACAGGTGGTACTTGTTGAGGAATTGGTTCTAGTAAGGGAATTGGTTCAGGTTGTTGTTGATGGATGACTTCTGCGGCTGGAGCAGGTTCCTCTTCTTCTTCGTCGTCACCGTGGCCTTGCATCTGTATAGCGTGTACAATGCTTTTGATGTCAGCGCATTTGTGGCCAAAGGACCAATCCTCGGGGATAGTACCAACACTTCCCCTTTTCCCTGGATTTATCAGGTATAGGTCTGTTCCGTGGTTCCCTGTTCCCTGCAGGTCGATTTGCAATATGTGTTGGGGGCTATCTATTGGTAACAGTGACTGCAGACTGTCTTTTTGTTACCGAGAGATAAGCTTGCTCCTCCTGGCGAGCATACCGATAAGCTGCGCGTAGGTGGAGGTTTGTGTGTCTTGACAGCATGCTTCAAAGTATCTTTTAAGCCACTAATAAAGCGGAGAGTGAAGAAATACTCTGGTAGGTAAACATGATCTCTTTTCATCAATGTCATCCATTCTTCGAAGCTGTCAATGAGGGCGTTAACAGTAGTGTGCTGCTTCAATTGATGAAACTGGTCCATTGACTCATGTGCTCCGGCATCCGGGAATCTGTCCAAGAGTAGCTCACAAAATTGTTGCCAGTTCATCAAACAGAGTTGGACATTACAGTTATTCAGCCATAATTTTGCTCTGCCCCTTATGTGTGCTGCTGCCCATTTGAGCTTCTGATCGTTACCAATGCCGACTAAGTCAAACACACCTTCACAATCTTGTAGCCATTGATAGGCATGATCGCCATAGAAAATGGGCAATTCTACAGTTGGGGAGCGGATGTGGGGTTCGATTATAGGGCTAGGCTGTTATTGGTTCCTGTACTCGGGTTGGTTGTTGTTGTGTTGTTGTGGAGGTGGGTAGATAGCTCTGGTTGTTGTTATGGGTTGTGTATGTGTATAGGTTTGATGGGGAATATGTTGGTGTTGTGGGTTTGGATAGTATGTTGGCTGGTGGTGTGTCACTCCTGGGTATGGCAATTGGTAAGGATTTGGGTAATGTGTTGGCTGGTGGTGTACCACTCATGTGTATGGAAATTGGTAAGGGTTTCCGGTGTATTGGGGCTGGTAATTGTCGGGGGGAAGACCCCGGATAGGGCAATGGACGCGGAGCAGCCGGCTGGCCACTGGCCGGCTCACGGCAAAGGCCGGCTGAGGAGCAGCCGGCTGGCGCCGTAGCCGGCTGGTCCGGAAGCCGGCTGGCTCTAGGTCCTAGTCGGCCTGGCTACGGCCACCAATGCTGTAGCTGGGCCGGCTTCTACAAGCCATATCCGACCGGGGTTTGTACCTCAGACCGACTCGAGGCTGGCGAGTCTTGCACTGGAAGGAACCGGGTTGGTGATCCGGGTTCCTAAAGTCCACGCTGACTCCATCTTCCGTAAAGCGCGGGGCACTGTGGAGCAATAGTGCCACGCGCCGGACAGGCCGTCAGGGGCTTACGACGATCCGTGCGGCTACAGTGGCTGACGGCGACAGGGACACCTCCTCTCCATACCGCTGACCGTGGCAGCCGGATGGGACAGGCCACGATGCCTCAACGGCTCCTGACGTCACCGCCTCGGGAAGGAGCGGAAGCCGGAGCCGGCCAAGCCGGCCAGTAAACTATAGGGTCTTATATGTAAAGTGCCGGCGCCTATATAAGCCGCACTACCCCCTCTCGTGCAGGGAATCGATCATTCTTACTTCATTCCACCCATAGAGCTGCCCTGTGAGAGAGACCATCGTCTCCCTGAGCCTCCCAGGAGCAGCCGGACACAGCTCTAGGAGCACCATTGTATTGTGTGATCATCATATACACTCATAGCAGGAGTAGAGGTTTTACCTCCATCGGAGGGCCTCGAACCTGGGTACGTCGCCGTGTCGCTCGTGCCCATACCCGCATCCGGATACCGCCGTGAGATCCCTCAGGAACCACTTCGATTAGCCACCCTATGGCATATGCCGTGACGATACCACGACAGTAATTGTGTGTTGGTGCTGATGAGAAGGTGTTTGGGTATGATGTGTGGGTGGGTGGCGTGGGTTGCGGAATTTGGTGTTGTGGTGGTGACTGATGGTAGTGGTGAGGGTGTGACTGAGGGTTTGTGTTCTGGAAAATATGAGGAGGTGGTAAAGGTGTAGAATTTGGTGGAGGAAAAGATGCATAATTTGGTGTCTTTGGCTGAGTGCTGGGTGCAGGACCGCAATTCAGGGGATGTGAAAGAGGGGTGCTTGAGGGATTACCGACTTGCAGTTGTCGCGCGGAGGGGTTGTTGGAGGCCGTCGATGAATCCACCGGCGTGGTCGCCTCAGGAGTCGTGCTGAGGTCCGGCTTGTACTGCGGTGGTGTGGTGAAGGACGGTGGCACGGGTGGTGGTTCTGTTGGAGTGGCCGCCCTCTCCGGCTGCTTCCCGAGCGAGGCCCCAATCTGGGCGACCATGGCCATGAGGTTGGTCATGTCGCCTTGGAGCTTGCCGACCGCCTCTTGTTGCTGGTCCAGACGGCGGTTGATGTTGATTACCTCGCGAGGTAGCCGCCCCTGGATTTCTTCTTCCTCCCGCGCCTGAGCTTGCGCCGCCTCCAAGATCGCTGCTTCCTCTGCTTGCGCCGCGAGGCGCTCCTGCGAGCGGGTGCGGATTATCGACATCTTGTGGGGATGAGGCCGGCTCCTGGATGTGTCGCCACGGGATGGGATTCGAGCGGAGGGAAGGACCCAGCTTGGCCCTGGGTGAGGATGGGTTCGATCTGAATCGAGAAGAGCAGAGAGCCCCAGGGGGAAAATTGGGCGCAGGATCTACGCTTCTGATACCATTTGTCAGGATACTGTGCTAGTTTGGCTAAGACATGAACAGGAATTGACTAGATAAACTACACTATACTGAATTTAAAGGCAAAATTGGAGAAGAGATAGGCAAAACTGAAAGGTAAAGACATAGGAAATTTAGGATTTGATATTCTTGTGCCTCCCATCCGCCCCTCTTTGGACTTTATATACTAGTCCAGAGCCACGAGTTTAGTTTAGTGATTACAGTAAAGAGCCCTTAAGGCATATAAAGGTACTTAGTAGCTTTATTACAACAAGAGCTGATGGATGTCACACAATGACGGTGAGCCGTTGGATCTCCTTGGTTGGGACTGCGCCCTGAAGATAGTGTGCAGTCCTGACACTAGAGGACCAGGTTTTGCTTTGATACCATGTTAAGCTTCATGCACTAGCCACCTGAACCAAAAGTCCAAACTGATGGAAAGAGAAAGTCAATCTACGTCAACAGATAGAACATCTATGCTGAGCCACATGACGAGGACCTGGCCTCGCGGGCAGGTTCCCCACCGGCGTGCGGACCAGCACCTGATCGCCCATCTTGGTGGACTCCGACGAGCGGCGTAGCAGTGCCGGGGCTGGACGGTTTCTTGATGACCGTTCCGGGTTGTGGTGTTGCCGCGTCGTGGCGCGAACGGGAGACAGAGCGCGCCCGCAAGTCCGCCCGTGCCACTACTGTGTCGTTGCTGAAACGGGAAGCAGCGGATGCGAACGAGTGACCGGTCGGCGTCCGAGCGCGATTCCGGCGGGCAGCATCGCCGGCTTCTCTTTGTGGCCCAGCGGCGGCTTCGGGGACTTGTTCTTGGCGAGTGGCGACCCTCCTCTGGCTCTCTAGCTCGCGGCGGAGCCTGCGCGTGGTTTCTTCGGTGGGACGACGGCGCGAAGTGCCATATGTGCTGGAACAATAATCCTACACCTACGGACTAGTCCTACGGATTAATGTTACGGATGCAACCTGGCTCCATTCAGTTGCATTACTCGTTCTGGAAAGACTCCTACCTCGTCTCGGACTCGGGCCTTCGACGCCGCGTAGTGTTCCTAGCTCGCCTCGCCTTGTATTACCAAAACCGACGCCATAGATGATGCTTACCGAAACTAATCGGGCCATCTGCTTCGTTCCTACGCTTTCCTTTTCCGTTAGCAACTTGGTGACACTCGATCCATATAGTCCTTGCGACCGCCCCCAAAGTTCCGCACGATCCATTCACTCCTCCCAAAGTTCGTGTTTGCTGAATCCATCACTATGCCTGCTCTCATGCCTAAGCGCCCGTCCGCCGCCCTGCGCGAGATTCACCGCGAGCTCGATCGGCGTCGGAAGCTCACCGCCGTGGCGAAAGGGCGAATCGTGAAGAAATCATCTCCTCAACCGCCCATCCCCAACGCAGCAGCAGCAGTCATCCAGAAGAAGTCGTCCACGCCGATCCCGCGCAAGCCAGCCGCGGCGGCCATGGTGAAGCTTCAGGCTATTCCGCTGGGAGAACTTACAACGAGATGCACAGCCCCGAAGCGCCGAGACCCGCTGATGCCGTTCGCCATGAAGGTTTCCGGCGTCACCAGCGGGGGAGTCCAGAAGCCGCCCGCACCGATCCTGGACGAGCGAGCCGAAGCTGCAAAGAAGAACCCGTTCCTGCCGATGTCGCACAAGCCGGCCGAAGCGGCGATCAAGAAGTCATGCGCGCCGATCTCCCGAACAAGGCCAGCACTTGTCACGTCTTCGGCCGACTCCGATCCCATCCAGAAAGGAACAAGGGTGCGCGTGCGGACGCCGACGGGGACGACACCCAGGGGCGTGCGAATCTTTATCATGCTCAGCGCCGTCGTCGTCTCCGATGCAGAGGACGGCTACTTGGAGGTCATGTACAACGGCGACTTCCCGCGCGACAACGTGCGCGTCGCCAGGGATCAGGTGAAGAAGATGCCGTCGTCGCACCAATGATCAGAGGCAGCGATCGCCGAGAGTCCCCGCCGTTACTGAAGTGGATCGAGAAGGAGAAGCAGCCGGAGCCACTCCAAGGTCGTCTTGCCGCGTCGCAGCTCCTTGCAATCGGGAATATACTGTACTAACTACTAAGGATTTAGAGATCTGACGATGTCTTCTTGCAAGTTCTTTTTTTTTTGTGGCAGAAGGAGTGCAATGTAGCTAGGATAATTCTTTTGTTCTATGCACGTGTAGCTCTTGATTCCTGGCATCAGACAATTGCCTAATGTAAGAATTGTGTTTATCATCGAATACATGAATATTTCGAATACAATTAACTGAATGTTTCCACTATGTAATGAATTGTTGTTAAAGATGATTTGAGTGAACAAATGTTTAAGAAATAATATTAGGAGACTGACTTCTATCGAAACAGAGGTGATTGAGAGGAATGCGTGCAAATCATTATGTCCTGTATTTTTGCAATTTACTTGATACCTAGCTGAAATTTCATCAGTCAAGGAGTAGTATAACTTGGCGATATTTTGAGACCCTCAAGAGAAAAAAACAATGGAGGAGTAACTTCCTCCGCGCACGAACTGAACTTGTGCTCCTGCGACAGTTGCTCCTTCTATGGTTCGAAAACAAAGACAGTTGCCCCGTGCAGTCTTCTTCTTCCTCCAAAACGCGGAACCAAGAAAAAAAAGACGAATCAGGAACTGCTTCATGGATTCCTCTGATCGCCAAAGCCCAATTCATGGAAGTCGTCAACAGGGCCAACAATACCAAGTGTGCACCGAACAGCCTGACGACTCATCTTGTTCGTCGGCAGTGTGCGGTCTGAAGGGTGCAGTTGCAAAACACTGGAAATTTCTGGTCCCGTCTTTCTTCGGGAGATCGTCGCCGGCAAGCCTGTCGGTCTCATCGCCGCCGATCACCGTGTACCAAGTCTGGCCTGGGAAAAACGTAAGGATCGTTTTCTTTTGTGAGGAAAAATGCCCACCCTACATGAATATTGATGCCATGGAATGCAGGTGTTTTTCATGGATGGGCGTGTGGTCTTCGGACCTGATCCGCGAGGCCTCATCTTGACGGTCATAGCGGTACTCCTTTCAGAGTGGATCTTCTTGGCCGACATTGTTGATCCTTCGTCGAATCATCCAGTCCTGATAGCTGCATTCTCCATTGTACTAGCAGCAACCGTCAGTGACACCCATCTATCCTGGAATGTGTTGGATTCTCTGCTATTGGAATTTGGATCGTTTGTGATACTAGCAAATTTGTTGACAGGTGATGGCTACTCTGCTACTGACTGCAACAAGAGACCCTGGAATCGTACCAAGAAACCAGACCTCACTGCTACAAGAAGCTGGCACGAGCACGATCAGAAGAACCAGGAGCCGGCGCATCATCGTCGACGGCGTCGAGAGGAAGCAGAAGTACTGCAGGGTCTGCGACATCTTCCGTGCTCCGAGGAGCTCACACTGTGCAATCTGCGACAACTGCGTCGACAAGTTTGATCACCACTGCCCCTGGATAGGCCAGTGCATAGGGCTGGTAAAAGTGCAGATGCACGACGGCAGATTATATTATTTTGCTTAGATGTTCCATTTCAGAATGTCTGAATTCTGTTGTCTTTTGTGCAGAGAAACTACAGATTGTACCTGCTGCTGATAACCTTGGCGCTGGCGTTCTACACTTGCACGTTAGCGTTCTCGGTCAGAAGAATCAGAGTGCAGTTGGATGCTGCTGCCGGTGCAGGGCTTCTCGGTTTGCTGAGAAGTTGGCCTGAAATGGTTGCTCTAGCAGCGTTCAGCTCCATGGCTGTCTGGCTCCTGGCGTGCCTCCTCGCCTACCATGTCTTCCTTGCAGCCAAGAATCAGGTACCATTACCTGAAATTTCATGCGGCTAGTATGTGATCTTGTTGAATTATTGTTCTCCTGGACTTTGTTGCTGCAGACGAGCCATGAGAGGCACAAAGGACGCTACCGAAGCTCCCCTAATCCTTACGACAGAGGAGTCCTTAGGAACATCAAGGATTGTCTGTTTGAGAGTTTGCCTCACCCTAGAGTCGATTTCAGAGCCGTAGCCCAGCCGAACTTGATGGATCAGCAACAACATTTGCCATTGACAGTTCATTCAGGGTGCTAGCTAGAATCTTTTGAAGCGGGATGCAAGCGTGACCTGTATTTTCAAATATCTAAGGTGCCCAGTCGTCGGCGCCTCTGTCCAACAGCAACTCACAACGGCGGATTGAGACGCTAACAAGTGGGGCCCGTCTCATCTGGCCAGTTCCATGGCATGGAGTTGTCTGATAAGGAGCATCTTTAGCTTGTAGGTTTATGAAATAGGTGTTCTGTGATTGTTTATTTTTGAAAAGATACTCGGAGTTTCACCAGATTTACTAATAGTAGTTGAGCTTTTCATAAACAAATTTGGCAACACAAAATGCGCATTTTCTAACAACTGAACTATGGCATGAGCATGATCATGTTTTCAACCTAGAGTCGAAATTGTGTAAAGACAACTTCTCGCCAACACATAGGCAAGTTGAAAAACGGCAACCTAGTCGTAGTTTCTTATTCATATTTTCATGATTCTGACATGACAAACTAATCCATGTATTTCACTTGTCTTTACTATTATATTGGAGTTGGGGATGGTGTGTCACTTTGACATCAAACATCAGAGAAATCTTGACCCTCAAATCCAACGCCCATCAAACATTCGGAGAATCAGCACCGCCCAATCACATGCGCCTCCAATACGTTTGTAAACATGAGTTAAGGAAATATTATATACCGATCAATCAGAGGATCACTACAATCATGGTAATTTATAAAAACATGGAGCACAAACAATGATCACGGGAAAGAAAACATGGAAATAAATCACCGGAAAGCAAACATGGAAAGAAATCACGGGATCCATGAAAGAAATCACACCACCAAGCTTTGGCGTCGCCGTCATCCTCCCTGCCTGCCGCCGGTTAAATCTCGCGCTTTTCGCCGTCATGTGACGGTTTCTGTCGATTCCTACTCCTGTATGTCCAGCGAGAATGAGTATATTTCAAGAAAAGTCATCTGGTCGCCCACACCTTCCTCCGAGCACGTCGATCTCCTTCCTGTCGCTGCATATTCTGCATATTCCGGCCTCCGCGCGTCTCACTCTGCTGGCCGGACTCGGCGTTTGCTGTCGCCGCAGGCCGCGCGGCGCCCGTGGAAGCTGACGACGAGTAGGGCAAGGAGAGACCTCGGTGAGTTTTTTTTAGCCAGGTGTATATAGCTGGGCAACCAGATGTGCATCGGGATGACAGTCTCATGGGTAATGAGCTGATGCAAGGCGCCGGGAACACGTAGGGCATATATTTTGATGTTGGACGCCCACTCGCGATGTAGGAGAAGAGATTTACAATTTTGTTTACTGCTATCAAGTCTGAAAATCTTGAGCTTGTAAAACTTGATTTGGAGACCACATACATGGCTGAAAACTTTCTAATGTTTTGAGCTAACCATGGCTTTTGATCTGAATGTTATGTTGGCGTTCATCAATTTTTTGACTGCTGATCTTTTCGGTTTGGCTTGTAGGTGACCTTCTCTGTGGCTGTCGTCCTCTTATGAGAAAATTTTGATCATTTTTTAAAGGGTTAGCAAGATGAAGCTTCTGATCTTTTTACGAGGAATAAAATATAACCACTTTACAAGCTCATTTGTTTCGATTTCAACAAATTTGGGAATGCAGAAGTCTGCCAAATGAGCAATGAATCAACGCCAGATCTATTGTTTGCGATTTTTGTGTGGAATTTAAGGCATATATTATTTCTGGAATGCCACATGATTTTTATGTGCTTGTTCAGATCTGAGTTATCTGTAGGTGTGCAAATACATAGCAGCAAATTTAATTGATTGCCCGATTCCGAATTGTCATATGTTGTAATCTGATTTGCTATTTATTTATTTAGATTTAGCAATGGGCGTAGAGGGTATTCCGAATTCATTATTGGTTGAAGATTTAATTGGAATAAAGCATACAAAGAAAGGAATTATTAGGATTCTCTCATCGTATATGTAAGTATAGTGTGCCATTTTATATCGGGTTTGCTATTTATCTCAAGTCAACCCGCTTGTTCAGACTTACATTACAAGTCATATAATTATCGATACACTTGAGAAGGATAATACGCTTACTTCTCTGGTATTAGTCGACGTCACTGATTTTTTTTCTAGCCAGTTATAATGAGAAGGTTAATAAGATTGCTTATTTTGCTGGTCGTCAGAAATATTACATCGGATGTGTATTGAAGTTATATTGCTTTAAATTTAGTTATGCTGAATACATCAATTCTTTTGTTGCTATGCGTTGGTATTTTAGGTGCCCTCCAATTAACCTGAATATTTTAGAGGATGGACACTTGTGAAGAATTGTGAAGTTATATGTTTTTGCCTCCATAACTTTGGCATACTTGTGAATTAAGTTTTTAAAGTCTTGAGTTGAATATCCATGAGCAGTTATACGACCAACAGAGATGAAGATTTTATACTTGCATTCAAAGACAAATTTGCAGGTGATAAAATTCTAATTATCTGTCACATTAATATGTTGTTACATTTCTTATCTATAAACACCTTCTTTTGGTGATCGACATGCACATCGTTACCTGCTCTGTCGGCTTAGATTAAACAAGAATGGGAACACAACCATAGCATTTGTCACGCAAATCCTAGGAAGAACAGTCCGCAAGAGCAGGGTTGAAAGAATGTGCTATTCATCAAATTACAATATAGTAACAGGTAATCGTGCAGGATATTTTAGCACGATTTCTGAATTTTTCAGTTGCAAGTATACGTGTTGTTTCTTCTGTTTCTCTTATACCATTGAAAAATAGCAATTGTTTACTCCTGATATGAATTTTCTCAGTCCCACATTTTATAATATAGCATTCTCTCAGTCCCATATTTTACAATTAATGTGCCTTCTTTGTCATTAGCAAAGTTTTCCGCCCTCCATGATTTTCCAATCTATCTCATGTGCTGCCTCGCTTGCTTCCTCTCTGGCATTAGCAACGTTTTGTTCACTCTTGTAGCTACTCAATTTTTTTCTTCTAATGTGGTTTATAGTGGGGAAAATATAGTATCTTATAGAAAAAAAATCTTCAACGGCTTCAAGAAGTAGAATTATTGTATGGACCTTTACATCATGATAAACATGTTCTTATTCCAACTAGATAGGAAGTGGGGTGTTTTTACTCCAAGGAAAGCTATCTCAGGTCTACCTCTTCCTTGACTTTCCAGACCTGCTTTACTAAGATAATAGATAGGTAGTGCCACTGATTTAATTCAGTCAATATGTTGTTATGATACCGGTTTTCACTTTGGAAAGCGTATGCGAAACCGCAACCGATCGATATTTTTGTTTCATGTAATTAAATTTGATACTTCCTAACATGATATGCATAGATTTTTCTATGGTTATTACATGCAACTTTAAGTGAATATCCTTTGACTCTTCGTAATGTTATTTTTTACAACATTTCAAGATATTTTTTTTAAAAAAAATACTTTACACAATGTTATTTGCACATTTGTAAAGTATATCAAGTCTGAAATTCGCCTTGTTCTTAATTTATACATGTACACTGGTGGATCTGAAGATATCAGCACATCATTGATTTTGGGACTATGGTATCCAGGCTTTATGAGGAGAACCAGAAAATGTTTTACTTGTGAGTATAGGACCATTTAAGATTTAAATCAGAATTTCCTTTACTAGAGTTATACCTTCTATATGATGCATAAATTTTGGAGTTATATGTAGTACTTAAACTGCACACAGATGGATTTTCAATGTTAAAAGATTTTTTTTTTTGGATATATATGTACCTAAATGACCTCGTCTCATATATTTGACAAAATACAATAACTAATGTATACTACCTCCGTCTCATATATTTGACAAAATACAATAACTAATGTATACTACCTCCGTTTCAAGGAATAAGGCGCACTCACATTCCAAGATGAACTTTGACCATAAAAATTGAGCAACAAAATATGTAATTAGTATTGTGTTAAAAAAACTTTTTAATGATACTAATTTCGTGCAAACAATTTTATCTATTTGAAGTAATGCTTGATAAAACAAAAAACACATAAAACAAGGATGTCTTATTCCTTAAAACAGAGGTAGTACATACTTTGCTTCAGTGGCAATGGATTTTATTTAATTTAGTAATCCAAACTGCATGCTCTTCTCAGTTTGGATGGTTAAAATGTAAAAAATGTCCGTTTACATGTCTGCTGAGAAAAAAAAAGACTCAAAGAGCCGTAGCAACGCACGGGCATTCAACTAGTAAGTTTTAAATGGAAGTTTTGAACCAAGTATTGATTTGACTTCTTATTTTTACCAAAACATGATTTAAATATTCATTTTTTATAAAGGGAATATATTAATATGGAAAGATAATAATTACACCCAGCTTATGCAACAACGCAATACCCTATTGGTAGTATGGATGCACACAACCAAAAAAAGGAAAAGAAAACTAAGGGAAGAAAAAAGTCCCGCTACGGTATTCCAACCCTAGCAGCAACAGTACATCCGCCACCAAGACAACGCCTGAACTGCAGGCTCTCCAAAAGCAACGCCTCTAAGAAAGAACAGTGCACAAGCGCCATCGTCGCTCGATCGAAAGATCTTAGGTTTTCACCCTGAAGATAATTCCCACTCTCAAAACAATGTCTTCAACAAGGCCATTGACAGACACAACCAATTAAGGTCAGACCTTGGATTTTCACTCTGAGAGGTAAGGCTCTGAACTCCACCCGTGTTGCCGCCCTTACTTGCATATTAATGTTGTGAAACCCGAAATACCAAGCAAGTTCCTCAACAACTTAATAGTGAATCACAATTGATACAGCTTAATAATAGTACACATTATTATATAGTAGCATCATGCATATGATACTATTGTATGATATTATCTCCGTAATGCATGGTATCATGAAAAAACATCTATGCTCATGGGTGTCAAGCACCCCATATATTAAAAATCTGTAATTTAAAAAGGATTAAAAAATCTGAATTCTTTTGGGAACCAAAGATGATCAAGTATTGTACTTGTATAAACTTTTTGCACGGGGGATTACTATCATTGTATCCTTGGTAAAAAAACAAAAAGTTCTTCTTTCTTTTTTGATTACCTTCCTCGCGTATGTATAAGACCGAATCCATTCTTTTTCGAAATCGATTTCGAAAAAGAACTACTAAGCCTTAACTTTTCGAGAAATCCTTCATCAGTGGTTGTGAATGACTGACTTTTTCAATCCTTTCGACCTTGGTTCCGGAGGAGCAAGTCAGAAAGGTTGAGAAATAATACTAAAGCCACATATCCATGTACCAACAACATCAATTTCCCATTTATTTTTGTGTAATAATGTAACTGCATGTAAGATATTAACGTTGGAGATGGTTGGCTTGTTTTTACTAGTTAAATGGAGGTTGTGATGTACCATAGGAAGATTCCCCAACACTGTTAGAGGAGATGGAGGCTTTCATGGGCTTGCGGGACATTTGTCTAGGGCGGAACTTCCGAAGATGTCATAGGATGTGTGCACCAACGACATCTTCAAGAATTTCCGTCACGTGAGATTTCCCAACCCTTTCCTCCGGCCATGGGACGAAGCTCCCTATCTTCTAGGTTGGCTTGTTGAGCTGCTTGCGATTATCGACGCTCCTTTTATAGGCCCGGCGCCGCTTCCTCCTTCGTCTTGTTCCTCTGACAGAGCGTCGTGCATTACATGCCTTATCTCACCAAGCAGTACGTCCACCCACGTGTCCTTATCCCGCCGACAGCTTTCGTCCCGGTTGCACCCACCAACTGGAACTAAAGGTTGCCTACACGTCCTTATCATGCCGACAATTTTGTTAGATGGCACAAAAAACCACCTTTAGTCCCGGTTGCACCCACCAGCCGGAACTAAAGGTTGCCCACACGTCCTTATCCCGCAGATAGTTTTGTTAGATGGCTTCTAACACCACCTTACTCCCGGTTGCACCCACCAGCCGGGACTAAAGGTTAGATGGCCAGCTCTGGCTTCCTCTTCCTCCTCCTCCTCCTCCTCCTCCTCCTCCTCCTCCTCCTCCTCATCGGCGTCATCCACGATGAAGCCATCCTTCTCGTACTCGTATTGTCCCTCCTCTGCTCACCACCAGCTTTGGTTTCCTCTTCTTCCTCCTCCTAATCATCATCAGTGTCATCCACGAAGAAGCCATCCTTCTTGCACTCGCTTTGTCGTCCCTCCTCTGCTCACCACTAGCTCTGGCTTACTCTTCCTCCTCCTCCTCCTCCTCATCATCAGCGTCATCCATGATGAAACCATCTTTCTCGTACTCGTTTTTTCCCTCATTTGCTCACCACCAGCTCTAGCTTCCTCCTCATCATCATCATCATTGGCGTCATCCACAAAGAAGTCATCCTACTCATACTCATTTTGTCATCCCTCCTCTGCTCACCACCAGCTCTAGCATCCTTTTTCGCCTCCTCCTCCTCATCATCACCACCAGCTCTAGCATCCTTTTTCGCCTCCTCCTCCTCATCATCAGCGTCATCCACGGTGATGCCATCCTTCTCGTACTCGTTTTTCCCTCCTCTGCTCACCACCAGCTCTGTCTTCCTTTCCTTCCTCCTCCTCATCATCATCGGCGTCATCCACGATGAAGCAATTCTTCTCGTACTCAAATTCAAACACTTTTCATGTTAAAAATGGCAAAATGGTTACTAGTTTGAATAGTTAGAACAATTATTTTAGAAAACATAAAATGGTTTTAGATTAGTTCTCTAAATTAAAACACTTTTCATGTTGAAAGTTTTGTCACATTCAAAATTATACATAAGTTATTTAAATTCATATTCAAACACTTAACATAAGGAATTTAAATAACTAAATGTTCATAAAGAATAAATTATACTTTTCTTAGACAGAAATTTCTTTCTGAACATTTTGATATGCTATATGTTATTTTCTGATTTGAAAAAAGGCGGGAACAAAATAATTTGAAAGACAAATTGAAATAACCCTCGCGCGCACCGAAAAGGGGCAACGAAAATACCCTTTAGTCCCGGTCCGTGGCACCAACCGGGACTAAAGACCCACCTTTAGTCCCGGTTGGTGCCAATAACCGGGACTAAAGGGTCCTCCCCTATAAATGCTCCTCCTCTTCTACGCGGAGAAACAGTTTTCGACGTTGTCAGGCTACTGAAAAATTCCACCGCCGGCCGCCGCACTCCTCCTTCGCGCGCGCCGGCCGCCTCTTCCGCCGTCGACGCGCGCTCGTCCTTCCACGTGCCACGCGCCCCCGGCCTGGCCTCCTCTCCTTCCGCCGTTGACCGCCGCACGTTGCCGACACCGCGCGCCGATGAAGCCGCCGACTGACGCTTCCTCCTTCCGCCGCCCGCCGCCGCCGGTGAGCCCGCCTCCTCCTCCAGCCAACACTTTTTTTATGTTTTTACTTAGTGAGAAATATTTTGTTAGAAATATTTGTTAGAAATATTTAATTAGAAAAAATTGTTAGAAAATTTAAGTTAGAAATATTAGTTATAGAATTATATTAGTAGTATGTAAATATTATAGGAATATTTTTAGTATGTAAATATTTTTAGTATGTAAATATTATATTTGTAGTATTTAAGTGTTATATTTGTAGTATGTAAATATTATAGGAAATATATGTAGTTACTAAATTAGTATATTTTCGGAAATTCAATTCGGCTCCCGGGTGCGTATGCTCCCTCTACCAAAAAATCATATTTCGAAATATCGAAAAATTTGGACAAAAGTTTTTACATGTACATCTCCATAATATACGTGCGTTTGTCAAGTTTCACGAAAAACCAATATTTTATGTGGTCTATATAAAAAAGAGAAAGTTTATCTTGTGAAAAGCATTATTTTTAGCACTGAATTTTGTCTTTTTTACACACGTCACACGATAAGTCATTTTTTTATGAAACGACATTGTGAGCATGTAGCATGTGAAGATGTACGTGCGAATTTTTAATTTCAATTTTGTTTTAAATTTAATGTATGTAAGATGCATTTCAAAATATAGGGAGCATATGCACCCATGTTCCAAAACACCATGTTAGTATATAATTAGTTTATTTAGCACAATATTATGTTAGTTTAATTATGTTAGTATATAGTTAGTCTATTTGTTAGTAAATATATGTTAGTTTTCATAGTTACGATGTCACGCCCCCGTCCGTGTCGTGGACCTGGACTGGGCTCTCGCCACGTTCTGGACGGGATAACCGATGTCCGGGACTGGGCTCCCCCGGACTGGCACTGGGAGGTGTTACCTTCCGGGGTGTGCAGCTTGGTGATAAATCCAGGTCTTGTCATCTACCCGGATCTTCTTTGGTGGCGGTCGCGTGGTTCACAAGCGGTGCAGAGGAGCTGGCTCCCGAGGAGGTGGTGTGTCTCCGTATCAGAGAGGAGGACGAGCACGCCCGTCGTTACATGCATGTGTTGGGCATGATGCATTCCAACACCTGCCTGATTCTTCAGAGATCTCACGTGAGGTATGATCCTATGAGGGTTCCTTCTATTTGCTTGTCCACCGCCCGTGGCTCAGTACCCGGTCGACGTTGAGAGGTTCATGCATGGGAGTCTTGTGATGTATTAGGCTTAAATAAAAAATGAACCCGAGCTATATATGTAACTGCAATCTCTTTTCTGAGCATTATCCTTAATTAATAGCTATATACGAGTAACTGCAATTTCTGTTTTGAGCAGTATCCTTAATTAATAGCTATATATGTAACTCCAATCTCTGTTTTGAGCATTATCTTAATTAATAGCTATATATGTAGCCATATGTGATTATATTATGGTTCCTATAACTTGCAAGTCTTTGCAGAAACTATGGATGGTGACAGAGACGAAGTACAAGAAGAATTGATGGTGAACCCTCATAGCCGGTGGAGATGCCAATGTCACCGCAACATATCTGAATGACTCCGGTGAGGGAGTGGAGGATCTCGAGCGAAGAGATGGCTCCGGTGAGGGAGAAGATGATGGCTCGGTGAGGGAGAAGATGACGGCTCTGGAACCTTAGTTATTTCAAAATCCACAGAGGTATATAAATTAAGCCGCTGCTGACTAGATGCATTAACTGATTTGTATGTATATATTGACGATGAATTCTTTCTTTTTTAGCCCTCCGGATCGAGCGATTTTTCTATAAAGTCGAAGCGAGGCCTAGCCAAAAAGTTGAGCGATAATGCTAGGTTCGACATCGTCGAAGTCTCTGATGATGGCCGATCGAATGCTCCCTTGAAGATGGCAAGATTATTTGTAAGTCAATGCGGAGTTGTTGTTAGGGATAGCATCCCGATCACCATTCGAGAATTGCACAAGCCAAAGGCTGAAGGAGTTAGTTTTGTCGATGATATAGCCAATGACCACCTTTGGAGTGAACTCATGGCATATTTCACCCTACCTCCAGAGGAGGATCCCGAAGTCAAAAAGATAGAGGGGAAAGTCAAGGCCTGGGCTCTTAAGAAGTTGGCCGAACAATTTGATGGGGATACACCCGTAGGGGGTGGGTCGCCAGCCCTGCTCGCTATGAAGAAGGAAGACCCAGCTGGGCTGCCAGTCGGCCTAAGCGACTGGGCCATGGAGCGACTGGGCCCCCGATCGAAGGAGGAGGCCCGTGCGACCGGATGGAGGGATTGCGTGCGGGAGAGGTAGCGAATCCCGGATTAGTAGTAATCTGTGTGATTCAGAGTTATCTCCATGTAACCCTAGATCGGGGGTGTCCATATAAACCCCCGAGCTAAAACCCTAAAGGACACGTCATCTGAGATTCAATATCCCCTTGTAAGCTCCTGGCGTAGCCGCCGGCTGAGCCCGCCCATTGTAATTCTCCACTGAGCAGTAAAGATCTAGCAGGACGTAGGCCTTTTACTCTCCGGAGGGGCTGAACCTGGGTAAACCCTTGCATCCTGTGCACCTCGATCCGCGTATGGCCATGTTTCCTTGCCCCCGCATCAACGAAGTGCTGCCACCGGTAGCATTTGCCGTGGTCATATCCACGACAGTGGCGCCCACCGTGGGGCATGGAACATCAAGCCTCCGAGCCGCGGCGAGGCCCTACTCGCCGATACGCCGGCAAGTCGCCACCGGCAGGATGATCGCCACCGGCGGCTTCTTCCACATCCAGCCGAGCTCCTACCGGCCGGCTTCGACTCCCCTCGCGCACGCCTGGATGGTGCCGGTCGGCACCATCAATCTCTTCGTCGGGCTCACCGGAGTTAGCGACCCCGGCGAAACTCGCCCCAGCCAGGGGCACGATCCCTTCGCACCGGGGCAGCTCCTCACAGCCACTCGCCCAGTTACCGGCGAGGTGTACGCGGAGGCCGAGCCAGCCCTGGAGGACGATGCCGACTCGGCAGCCGTGGCGCCGACCGCCAACCCCGTCGTCACCGCGCCAGCCACCGACTCCATCGACACCGCCCCAGCTGCCGACTCCGGTATCGCAGCGATCGAGGCTGACTTCATCGCCATGGAATCGGTCGCTGGGTCCACCGTTGGATCCCCGACTGCCCGCTCTATCGCCACGGCGTTGTTCAGAGACTCCATCTCCTTGGTCTCTCACCCCAGTGACTTCGAGGAGGGCTTTGAGGACGACTCCATCCTCTCCCTCTTCGGCAGAGACTCCGACTCGGACTTCGCTGAGGGCCCACGATATCGTTACCCAACCGCAGTCTTCATGGCAGGAGCCGAGGAGCCCCCAGTTGACGCCTTCACCACCCCGCTCCCTGCAACCGCCACCGCGACGGAGATCGAGGCGCACCGGGCGGCCCTCGAAGAACGAGAGGAAGAAGGAGCTCGTGGAGCGGCGGAAGTTCCGCCTCGAACAAGATTCGGTGAGAGCCGTGTCCCACTACCGCAACGAGCGAAATCGCGCACGCATGGAACGCATCCAGGCACGAGGCTTCCCCAGCGCGCGCCTCAACTTCGACGATCCGGATGGAGAAGTCCGGGTCGCCCGACTCACGAACCCCGACATCCCAGAGTCGAGTCGGGCCGCCGTCGGAGGAGTAGCTCACGGAGCACCACCACCGCCCCCGCCACCTCCCGGAGGACGACCGCCTCCCCAGGCAGAGGTCGACGCCAACGGCCTGCGCCTCCATTCGTCCCCAGCAGACAACGTCGCGGTGGCCCAAGCCGCTCTCGCCAACCTCCCTGAAACAGGGGAGGGTGCTATCTTCGTACAACACGCCAAGGCTTTGGTCGCCAAAGCTCTGGAACAGCAACACGCTGCCGCCGACTCTCAAGGACGGCTCTACTCGCGCTCATCGACGAGCAGAGCTGCATCGTCAGCCGCGGCAAACCGCGCAGTCGTCAACGTCAACAATTGCCCACCTCCAGCGCCACGAGCCGCCCACTCGACTAATCATCGAGTCGAGCCGCGACCTGCGCGAGCGATGGTCGCCGCGAACGGGCATGCGATTGACGCACGCACTCACATCCTCAACGACCAAGAGTGGAGAGCGCGCAGCCGGGCAAATGACCGCCTCGCCGACGAGACCCCGCGCCAGAGCGCGTTTAACCGGGTAGGACCGGCATGTTTCGGCCCCATGATAAGAGGCGAGCCCTATCCGGTTGGGTTCAAGGGCCCTCGTGACATTGAAAAGTACGACACACATATCGACCCCACGGTCTGGATCTATTCGTACACCATGGCGATGGGCATCTTGGGTTATTCGGAGCTACTCGCCGCCCGCTACCTGCCCCTCATGATGGACGGAGTGAACCGTCATTGGTTCAACACCCTCACTCCAAATAGCATCGACTCATGGGACGAAGCCAGGGCCGCCTTCATCCAACATTTCGCCAGCGCGTACACGCGCGCAACAACCATAGAAGACCTGGACCGCTGTGTTCAAAGCCCACGCGAATCGACTCGCCGATGGGTACAACGCTGGCAAGACATGTGGACGACCTCCAGCAGCATCAGCACCGACACGGCAATCTACTGCTTCCGAAGGTGCTGCCGATACGAACCACTCAGCGCGAAGCTCCGTCGAGTCAGCAGGGATAACATCTCCATCGCCGAGCTCTTCGACATCGCCCTGCGCTACGCCGACGAAGACCCCACAGTCGACTCGGACGACGAGTACGGCCAGCGGCGCAATCGCCGCCCCACTCACTCCGACAACCGCCGCGGCGATTACCGGTTCAGCGGCCGGTCCAGCGGCGGCAAACGCCGCGCCGATGGTGGCCACACGGAACTCGTCGCCAATGCCGACTACGAGCAACGCGACCCGAAGTCATTCCGGCGAGAGAACCGCGCACCAAGAGAAGACCGGCCTCAGCCCAAGCGGTTCGACGCGCACAGCTTGCTAGATGCCCCGTGCATCTACCACAGCAGGGAGGGCAAGCCCTCCAACCACACAACTGGAAACTGCTATTCGCCGGCGGATCGAGAAAGCCCGCCGCGCCAAAGAAGCCCACGGCGGTAACCAGCACAAGGACCGCGCCAAGGACCAGGACCAAAGTAAAGAAGACGGGTTCGGGCGTAGCGCCGGCTCGCTACACACCTTCACCGGAGTCGGCGACCGTCGCGATCGGAAAGTCCTCACCAGGGCAGTCGACGTGCACGCAGTCTCAGTCGACGTGCCCCGCTGGCTCAACTGGTCCGAGCAAAGCATCACGTGGAGTCGTGAAGACCATGCCCCGCGCATTGAATACCCAGGCCGAGTGGCGCTAGTCGTCAGGCCTAAAGTGGCCGACTACTGGCTCCCGAAGACTCTGATGGACGGAGGAAGCTCCATTAATATAATGTACTACGAAACCTTCCAGCGACTCGGCCTGCCGGACTCGCGCCTTGAAGACACCAAAGTCACGTTCCACGGCATCGTCCCAGGGCGGAAAGCCTTTCCAATCGGCAAGGTCACGCTGCCAGTCACCTTCGCACGCCCGTGAATTACCGCACCGAGCGGATAACATTCGAGGTGGTCAACTTCCGCAGCCCATACCACCGCGTCCTCGGTCGCCGAGCGTTCGCCGGATTCATGGCCGCGCCCCATTACGCCTACAACATGATGAAGATGCCCGGGCCCCGTGGTATCATAACCGTCCATGGCGACCCGGCAATGGCGCTGGAGTGCGAAGACAACAGCGCCAAGCTCGCCGACGCCGTCATCGCCGAAGAAGTCGACAACAACGCCGAGCTCGCCAAGTACCCGGTCGACGAGCAACGACCCCACCATCCTCGAGAAGCCGACCGAGCTCGACTCGCCTCGCAGCCGACCTTCAAACCTACTACCGATACTCGCCAAGTAGACCTTGTAGAAAATGATTCGAGTAGACAGGTTACCATTGGGACGAGTCTGTCCGCCCAATAGGAAAGCGCGCTCATCAAGTTCCTCCGTGAGGATCGAGATATCTTTGCATGGAAACCGTCTGACATGCCAGGTGTCCCGAGAGAACTTGCTGAGCACAAATTACACGTCGACCCAACCGCACGTCCCGTTAGGCAGGCGATGCGGCCCGTGGGAGAAGAGCGCCGACGTGCAATCGCCGAAGAGGTGAGCCGGCTACTCGCCGCCGGTTTCATCATAGAAATCAAGCACCCCAAGTGGCTGGCAAACCCAGTTTTGGTGCTGAAGAAAAACAGGACGTGGCGCATGTGTATCGATTGCACAAGCCTGAACCGCGCCTGCCCCAAGGACCCATTCGTCTTACCGCGAATCGACCAGATTATCGACGCGGTCGCCAGTTCCGAGTCGCTGTGCTTCCTCGACGCGTATTCCGGCTACAACCAAATAAAGATGGCCAAGGAAGACCAGGAGAAGACGGCGTTCATAATGCCGCTCGGCGCCTACTGTTACACGGCCGTGACCTTCGGCCTCCGGAACGCTGGCGCCACCTACCAACGGTGCATGAACAGCTGCCTAGAAAGCCAGATCGGCCGCAACGTCCACGTCTATATAGACGACGTGGTCGTGAAGTCAACTCGCCAGGACGACCTGGTCGCCGACCTCGCCGAAACATTCACAAACCTGCGGCGGTATAACATCAAGCTCAACCCCCTGAAGTGCACCTTCGGAGTCCCATCCGGACAGCTACTCGGCTATGTCGTCTCCAAACACGGCATCGAGCCCAACCCGGAGAAAACGGCAGTGGTCATGCGCACCAAGCAACCAACCTGTCTAGTCGATGCGCAGAAGCTCGCCGGGCGGGTTGCGGCACTAAGTCGCTTCATCCCGCGACTCGGCGACAAGGCCACGCCACTCTATCGCCTCCTAAAGAAATCAGAATCGTTCGAGTGGACAGATGAGGCGCAAAAGGCCCTAGGAGAACTCCAGCACGCTCTCAGAAATGCACCCGTCCTCGCGGCCCCACTCCCTCAAGAAACGATGTTGCTGTACGTCGCCGCGTCGAATCGCGCGATAAGTGCAGTCATGGTCGTCGAACGCAAAGAAGAAGGGAAAGAGCAGCTGATTCAACGCCCAGTATACTACATCAGCGAAGCCCTCATCGAATCGAAGCAGCGCTACCCGCACTACCAAAAACTGGTGTACGCAGTACTGAGGGCCCAGCGGCGGCTGGCCCCCTACTTCCACGAGCACCCCATCAAAGTGGTCGCTTCAACTCCACTCGCCGATATCATCCGGAACCGTGACGCAACCGGACGGATAGCCAAGTGGGCAGTCGAACTCGGCGTCCACAACATCACATACGAGTCGCGCCATACCATCAAGTCCCAGGCATTAGCCGACTTCCTCGTCGACTGGGAAGAAGCACAGCAGCCGAGCTCCCAGGCCGACCTCAAGCATTGGACGCTACACTTCGACGGTTCTAAAAACCTCGAAGGGGCAGGCGCAGGCGTCGTCCTCACCTCGCCCAAAGGTGACGTCGTGCGGTATGTCTTGCAGCTCCGATTCGAACCCTGCACCAACAATATGGCCGAGTATGAAGCACTCCTCCATGGCATGCGCGTTGCAAAGGAGATGGGCGCAACTCGCTCGCGATGCCTCGGCGACTCCGACCTCGTCGCCAGCCGGACGTCCGGCACCTCGCGACGCCTCCGACGCCAACATGATCGCCTACAAACGAGCGGTCGACCAAGCCGGCGCCAGCTTCACCGGCCACGTCGTCGAGTGGATCGACGAGCGCAAGAACGAAGAAGCCGACGCCTTGGCCAGGCTCGGGTCCAAGCGGATACCACCCCCTCCAGGAGTCTTCCTCGACGTCCTCGCCCGTTCATCGGTGCACATACCACGGGAAATCGACATCGCCGAACCACCTGCACCTGACTCCGCCCTAGTCGCACTCGCCTCTGATGCTGGGGACTGGACCGAGCCGTACCTCAGCTACCTCGAGCGCCAGGTACTGCCGACGGACGAAACAAGAGGAACGCACCCTCGTGCGCCGCTGCAAGTCCTTTACCATCATCAACAACGAACTCTACAAACGCAGCATCTCCGGGATATTTCAGCGCTGCGTCACCGCCGATGAAGGTCGCAAGATCCTCCGGGACATCCACGCGGGCGACTGCGGCCATCATGCAGGCGCCCGCTCGATCGTAGCCAAAGCTTTTCGGCATGGCTTCTACTGGCCAACAGCTCACGACGACGCCACGACTATCGTTCGAGCATGCGCCGGGTGCCAGAAATACGCCAGCCAGTCGCACATGCCGAGCTCAGCACTGAAGACCATACCCCTCACCTGGCCATTCGCCGTCTGGGGCATGGACATGGTGGGAAAGTTCAAAACGGCGCCCGGCGGATATACCCACCTCCTCGTCGCTGTGGACAAGTTCACCAAGTGGATAGAGGCAAAACCCATCAAAAAATGCGACGGCAAAACGGCGACCAAGTTTCTCCGGGAGTTGATCTACCGCTACGGCTACCCCCACGGCATCATCACGGATAACGGTACAAATTTCGCCAAAGGAGAAATGGCCGACTTCTGCGAAGAAAAGGGCATCCGACTCGACCTCGCGGCAGTCGCACACCCCGAGTCGAACGGACAAGCAGAAAGAGCAAACCAGAGCATCCTTCATGGGATCAAACCACGGCTGATGGTACCCCTGGAGCGCGCGGCCGGCTGCTGGGCCGAAGAATTATCTTCGGTACTCTGGGGCATTCGCACAACACCGAATAGGTCGACCGGCTACATGCCCTTCTTCCTGGTGTATGGCGCCGAAGCCGTCATGCCAACAGACATCGCCTATGACTCACCACGAGTCGCCAACTACGTTGAAGAAGAAAACGAGCAATCCCGGCAGGACAACGTCGACATCCTCGACGAGGCACGAGACCTCACACTCTCCAGAACGGCCATTTACCAGCAAGGCCTGCGCCGGTACCATAGTCGCCGAGTGCGCAGTCGTTCCTTCCAAGAAGGCGACCTCGTCCTTCGGCTCATACAAGACAAGAAGGGCATGCACAAGCTTTCTCCCCCGTGGGAGGGACCGTTCGCCATCAGCCGCGTGCTTGGCAACGACGCCTACTACCTCACCGACGTACGCAAGAACGACAAGGGCGAGCCGCTCACCAGAGAAGTCGAGCGCCCCTGGAACGTCAACCTCCTCCGCCGGTTCTACACCTAGCATAAATGTGTAAGCGACTCCAATAAATATCAATGAAAGGACTTGTCTCTCCAAAATCGCATTCGCCAACCATTATGCAGTGCTCGCCGACCTTAACTCATCTCCCATCCCCGCGAGTCGAATCACCCAAAGTGCGCGACTCGGGGACTGCGAGACCTTCGATTGTTGCTGCTGACCGAGCAATCCATGATCGACCAAGTAGCTCGGCTAACAAGAACACAATGGGCCACCGGTCGCAATACCAGGACCGGTCCGCCCCGCGTTTCTTACGCCGTTAAGCGAACACGGCGACTAGATCCAGCAGCAGGGTCGCCTGCTCGACCATCCCTCCGGGCCCAGCAATCGCACAGTGCTACGCTATAAAGCACAACTCCACGCCCTCCTCTACCTTAGGCAGGTGACTTGAAAGGCTAAGTACTTCGACTAGGGACCCCACAAAACGGACCCGCGGCTCGCCAAGGAAAAACGCCCGACCAAGAACCCCTTTGGAGTCGCCTAGCGACTGGCTCCCCGAGCCACGACGAGAGGCACGCTACACAGACAGCGCAAAAAAAAATACACTCACCCACCCATGAGGCTGCTATCCGCGCAAAACGACTACGTCATCGCGGCCGGGGACGCCCAGCTCGAACAGGGAAAACGAGTCATGCCGATAGCCTTCATCGGGGTCGCACAGCGACTGGCCCCTCGGGCCATGGAAGAGAAGTATCAATCCAATCGCTCAAACAAAAGCAAAGATAAAAGAGCAGCAAAAGTCACCAACATTTATCCACCAAAAGCATCTCATGTACAAATAACACACCCTCGAGTCAATCGCTCGGGAGACAACACATCCGCTCACTACAAGGCAATCCAACCTACTCGGGCGACCTGGACTTTCCCTCCACCACTGGCTCGGCTCCATCGTCCCCGTGACGGAACTTCGGGGTGTACCGGACGACGGGGTACATCGACAGGGCCTTGGCAGCCGCAGCATGGAAAAGCCGCTCGGCGGGGAAATCCTGCGGGCCTGGCACCTTCTCCGCGTCTTCGGGCGCCGACTGGCTGGTGATGTGCGTCTCCAAGTCCGCAGTCGCCAACACCCGGTCGGCGTAAGGGCGGAACCGCCTCCATCGGACGCAACACCTCGGCGACGTCGAACTCTCCGGTCTCGGAGGGGAAGCCGGCCGTCACCTCCTCCACGTCGAAGCCCTCAGAATAGTGGGCAAGCACCATGCTAAGCGCCATGGTGACACCCACTCGACAGGAGGAGCGGCGGAGCCAATCAACCACCACAGGAATATTGGAGACGGCCTTGAAGACCGACGGCGCGTCCCGAGGAATTACCTCCCGCGGGCTCAAGTACTGAAGCGCCGCCAGGATCTCCCCTGCACAGGAAATGATGCGCGTCGTCGCCTCCTGGAGACACTCCCGAGGAGTCGTCGACTCAACGAAGTCGCATTGCCCTGGAAACACAATCAGGAAAAAATTCTTTAAGTTAGAACTCTCTCTATAAGGGACTCGCCACGCTCGGGGACTGGGCCCCCGAAGCGGACTCGCCACGCTCGGAGACTGGGCCCCCGAAGCGGACTCGCCACGCTCGGAGACTGGGCCCCCGAAGCGGACTCGCCATGCTCGGGGACTGGGCCCCCGAAGCGGACTCGCCACGCTCGGGGACTGGGCCCCCGAAGCGGACTCGCCACGCTCGGGGACTGGGCCCCCGAAGCGGACTCGCCACGCTCGGGGACTGGACCCCCGAAGCGGACTCGCCACGCTCGGGGACTGGGCCCCCGAAGCGGACTCGCCACGCTCGGGGACTGGACCCCCGAAGCGGACTCGCCACGCTTAAGGGCCAAACCCCCGTAACGGGTTCGCCGTACAAGTTGCCGGCCGAAAAAATTAAAAGAAAGTAAATACTCACCGAGCAATTGCCGCGACATCTCACGGACGAAGGCCTCGAAGCTCGTCTTCTCAGCTTGAACGGCCAAAAGAGTACTTTCGGACGCCTCCTTTTCGGCCGCAAGCTCCTTTGAGTGCTGCAGCTTCGAGCCGCCGGCTCCTCACGCGAGAAGCGGCTGCACCCTGGCGGCGTCCCTCGCCTCCGCCGCGGCATCAAGTCTGACCTTGTAATCAGCGATTACATCTTCGAGCTCTTTGCCCTTGTCCTCCAGGACCTTGGTCAGATCGGCGACCTCCGCCTTCGCCTTCTTCTTCGCCTCCTCGGCTTGCTGGGCTCGGAAGTCGGCCTCCCTGAAGAAGGACTCCTTCACATACCCCTCTCGAGCCTCGGCAAGCGCCTTTTCTCGCGCCTCTGCTACAAGAAGTGGAAGATCATGAGGGCAAGAGCAGAAAAAACACACCGGCCAAGAACTATGTGAACAGACACTTACTGCCAAGGGCGATTAGGCGACGGTTTTTTGCCGCCGCCTCTTCCACGAGGGCCGTCAGTCGCTTCACCTCCGCCTGCACAACACAAAGGAAACTTCAGCACAACGATCGCCCGGTTCCAACATGAAGAGACTCGACTCGCCCCTTCAGCCCGAGTCGACCCTCGGGGACTGGGAGGGAACCACGCCGAACATACAAAACTTACCACATGAACTTCACTGAGCGCCGTGTGCAGCTCACTGAAGGACAGGGTTGGTAGCGGAGGCCTGCGAGACTCGTGCGCCCCACCTCCTTGCATCTCCGCCTCAGTCGATGGCGCCCCTCCAGTCGGAGCAGCAGGATCGCTGGGACGAGCCAGATCCCTGGCGGCTTTGGTCCGCCGCTCCTTTATCGGCGCTGGGGAATCGCTCCCCGCGGCTGCGCTTGGCTCCCCCTCGGTCGAAGGCGGAACGACGATCGGATCCTGAACCACGTCAGGAGTGGCATTCGCCGTCGCCCTTTCCGCGTGACTCGCACTCGCCAGGGGATAGCCCCCGTCGACTGGCTTGGCGGGGCTCGCAGTCGCATCCGCCGTCAGGCTCTCGGCGACGATCTCTTCCCGCGTGGAAGTCAGGTCCGCGGGATCGGCGGACGCCTTCTTCGCCTCGGCGGCCTTCTTCAGCTCGGCGGCCTTCTTTGCCTCTGCCGCCCTCGTGGCCGCAGCCCCTGCCACCGGGGCGGGCCTTGTCAGGACCTTCTTCTTAGATCTGCAGGGAAGAATATGAGACTCCGATATTGCAGTAACGAATCAAGACACGGGCAGGGACAAGCCGCCTACTTCACGGTGGGGATGGCTTTGACGCCCGGGCCGACTCGAGCCCCGGCTTCCAAAGCATCCTTGAGGGGGCGACGAAGCTCGGTGGCGCCTTCGAGGATGGTTTGGCGCGGTCGCTTGGGGCGCGGTTCGCCCTCCTTCTTTGCGGGCTCCTTCTTCTCTGGAGGGGAAGTCGATTCCTCTCCTTCGTCGTCCTCCTGGGCGCTCTCGCCCGGCGCGCTCTGCGACGAGGAAGCCGCCCCCTGCTTTGTGCCTCGAGGGAGCTCGACGAAGTCCCGCACCTCGGAGTCCGACTCGGTGCGGTCCCCCTCGTCTTCAACCTCGTCGTCCTCGCCTTCGGTCATCTCCGAAGGCTCCTTCCCTGCGAGTGGGGGAAGATGGTTGGCGACCGTCTGCCACCGCTGCATTCCAAACAACTGACCGGGTCAACAATCATGTGATTTCCTTAAGAACGAGTAAAGAGAGGTAAAATGTTACCTTTGGCGCCGGCTTGTCTTCGGAGAAGGGCTGCAGCCCGTCATCAAAGGAGGTGAAGACGGCGGTGGTGACCTTGGCGAGTGCCTTCCGGTACTCGGCCTCGTCCCACTCGGTCGCTGACGACCGGGTGCAGTCGTTCTGCCCCTTGTAATCCCACATGGGGTGGGCGCGGCAGCGAAGGGGGACCAAGCGGCGGCCGAGCCAACAGTTGTACATGTTGGCGGCCGTCAAGCCGCTGTCCTTCAACGCCTGGATCGCCAGGCGCATCTCCCTCACCACTTCCTCCTGGTCCTTCGGCAGCGACCTCACGTTGAGGCGCCGGGGCACGCTTGGCTCCGACGTATACTGGGGGATGGGGACTCCGCCTGGAGGAGTGTACTCCAAGGCGTAGAACCAGAACTTGCGCCACTGCGACTGCGCCTTCTTGGGCAGCGCCATGTCGGTGAAGTTCTCCCTGGACTTCACCTGGAACGTGATCCCGCCGTTGGGGATCAGCGACTGATCGCTCTTGCTAATCCGGCTCGCCCGTCCATGGAAGATAGACACCCACAAAGGGAAGTATGGCGGGCAGCCCAGGTAACACTCACACAGTGCCACGAACAGCGCGATTTGCTGAACGCTATGCGGGCCGAGGTCGGAGACCTTGATGTTGTAGAAGGAAAGGAGTTGTCGGAAGAAATCGGAGGAGGGGAGAGCAAGACCTCGGTCAAGGAAACTCAAGAAGAGCACGAACTCCACAGGGCGCGGGAGCGGCTCTACTTCGTTCGCCGCCGGCACTCTCCACCGTTCCCGCTTGAATTCGGGGATGATCCCCGCAGCCACGTACGGGATCAAGGCCTCCTTGGTGACCTTGGACTTGCCCCATCCTTTCGCCGCCATTGGAGTATTGGAAGGTTGGAATGAGGAAAAGATGAGGGAAGAATGCGGCGGAATGATAAGCCCTAACCCTGGGAGCGACCCTTTATATCGTCGCACTCGCCCGAGTTAAGGAAAGGATCCGCCTTGGTTCGATCCGAAATCGCCGCCCCGTAATCAACGGTTGGGATTACCACGGGCTCCGGCTGAATAGCCGTTAAAACTAGCCGTTAGCGGTCACGTCAGGCCCAACGGTCAACTTCGCGCAAACGGCTCGTGCCTCGGTCAGCGTGAAACCCAGCCGTTGGCTCTTCCACGTGTCTTTACGGTGAATACACGCCGACTGGTAACGACGACTGGCTATCGCCGACTGTCACACACCGACTGGCCGGCGCCGAGTGGCCCATGCCGACCGGCTAAATCCGATTAATGCATATCTCCTGACTCGACAGTGCGCGGCGACTGGAGGTCGGGACTACGCTGCGACCTCGTCTTTGGGAGCCCGATGGAGATTCATCCCGGTTCATCACCGCCCTTCTTTGAAGATCGCCTCAAAACCCCGCTTCACCGCCATCGCGCTCGGGGACTACTGATGGGGATACACCCGTAGGGGGTGGGTCGCCGACCCTGCTCGCTATGAAGAAGGAAGACCCAGCTGGGCTGCCAGTCGGCCTAAGCGACTGGGCCATGGAGCGACTGGGCCCCCGATCCAAGGAGGAGGCCCGTGCGACCGGATGGAGGGATTGCGTGCGGAGAGAGGTAGCGAATCCCGGATTAGTAGTAACTGTGTGATTCAGAGTTATCTCCATGTAACCCTAGATCGGGGGTGTCCATATAAACCCCCGAGCTAAAACCCTAAAGGACACGTCATCTGAGATTCAATCTCCCCTTGTAAGCTCCTGGCGTAGCCGCCGGCTGAGCCCCCCCATTGTAATTCTCCACTGAGCAGTAAAGATCTAGCAGGACGTAGGCCTTTTACTCTCCGGAGGGGCTGAACCTGGGTAAACCCTTGCGTCCTGTGCACCTCGATCCGCGTATGGCCATGTTTCCTTGCCCCCGCATCAACGAAGTGCTGCCACCAGTAGCATCTGCCGTGGTCAGATCCACGACACAATTGAAGAACCACAAGAAAAGATTGTACCGTGACTATGTCCAGAAAAAGAAGACTTCGGAGTTCACTAGAGAGAATGAGAAGATAAAAGATCACTCGGCCGAATTCGTGAAGTTCAAGCTTTCAGATGAAGCTAAGAAAAGGTCGGAAACAAATAAGGCAAATGTTTCATTGAATAAATATCACCATATTACGGGTCGACGTGGCTACAAGTCTAGCAGGCTGTCGGGGGAAGACCCCGGGTATGGTAAAAGACTGGGAACAGTTGGCTCGAGGACGGCTGGCCCGCGGCAAAGGCCGGCTGAGGACCAGCCGGCTGGAGCCGTGGCTGGCTGCCTTGTGGGCCGACTGATTCCAGGTCTACGCAGGTCTAGTCATCTCCGGCAGCACTATGGCTAGTTTGGCTTCTACATGCCATGTCCGGCTGGGCTTAGCTCTCCCCTGACCGGCTGGAGGCTGGTGATCCTTGCAGGAGAAGGCTGGGTTTAGCTCTCCCCTGACACGGCGCCTCGGGAAGGCATGAAGGAACCGGAGCTGGCACAATAGGATGTAGGGACTTCTTTCTAACATTCCAGGCTCTATATAAGCCGTATTACCACCCCTTGCACGGAGAGGATCGATCCAACCTTCATTCATATTCAGAACCGCTCGGGAGAGAGGCCTTCTTCTACCTCCAGCCCTCTCTCAAGCTGGATACAGCTCAAGGAGCACCATTGTATTATCTCACTCATCATATACACTCTAGAGCACGAGTAGGGGTGTTACGTCCATACGAGGGCCCCGAACCTGGGTACGTCGCTATGTCGCTCGTGCGCATACCCGCATCCGGAAACCGCCGTGGGCCATTGGCCGGAACCATCGACTTTAGCCATCCCATGACATATGCCGTGACGATACCACGACATTTTGCGCCCACCGTGGGGCCATCAGCGTCCGCGGCCGGTGTCTTCTTCCGGACGGGCCTCACCATCACCACCGGCGAGCGAGTAGCTTTAGGCCTTGTCTGGAGATTCGGCTCCCTCGACTGTGTCAATGACAACGCTGGTTGTTTTGCCGATAGGCCCTTCCCTTCTGGCGGAAGCGTCATCTCCTTTGGCGAGCACGGCATCTATGTTGCCACCGTCGCACCGCCGTGATACCCGCGGCAGATACAGCGCTGCGTATGCCCTCCTCCCGGAGCCGACACCCGCAGTAACTTCACCAGCCCCTGCGTCATGCAGGAGGTCATGGCCACCAGTGACGAGAACGTCACCAAGAACACACGCGGGCCGTCGCCCGGCACTTGAGCGCAACGTCGACACCGAGGGCGGCACCTCGGGCTCTGGCCCAAAGGCGCCACCCCCACCGTCCCGGCTAGATGAAGCCAGGGCAAAGCTGAGCACCCCGCTCATAGCCGGCGCAGACCCCACCACCATCGAGGCGGATTTGGAGGCGCACCGCTAGCTCCTCCTAAAGCAGGCGGACGAGGTGGCCGTGGCCAAGCACCAGTTGCAGATCACCCGACGCGAGTTCGACCGTGCCCATGGCTTCACGCCAACCGGCAACAACCCCAGCCGAGCCGGCCAGATTGCGCGTGGCGGAAGCCGTCGCAGAAGAGCTAAGCAACCTTGAAGGTGAAGAGCTACGCCGCCAAACCAGGCGGGTGGCCGAGCTGCTCCATATCGCCAACAAGCAGCAGAAAGGTGCAAGGTACGCCGGCACCGCCCCTAGTAACTCTCTGGCTCCTAATGCAGTCGGCCGCTCCAGAGATGGCCCCAGAGACACAACAGAGTCATCATCACCTCATCCGAGCCGGCACGGCGGCTCCTCAGGCGGACCCCATGCTAGCCCCAGCCGTAGAAGCTGATGTCTACGGGTGCTTCTATTCTTGTAGACAGTGTTGGGCCTCCAAGAGCAGAGGTTTGTAGAACAGCAGCAAGTTTCCCTTAAGTGGATCACCCAAGGTTTATCGAACTCGAGGAGGAAGAGGTCAAAGATATCCCTCTCAAGCAACCCCGCAATCACGATACAAGAAGTCTCTTGTGTCCCCAACACACCTAATACACTTGTCAGATGTATAGGTGCACTAGTTCGGCGAAGAGATAGTGAAATACAAGTAGTATGGATGTATATGAGTGGTAATAGCAATCTGAATAAAATATGGCAGCAAGCAAACATGCAACAGACCAGTAAATAAACGGAGTTTCGATGCTTAGAAACAAGGCCTAGGGATCATACTTTCACTAGTGGACACTCTCAACATTGATCACATAATAAAACCACTCTACACTCTCTTGTTGGATGATGAACACCACTAATTGCGTAGGGCTACAAGAGCACCTCAATGCCGGAGTTAACAAGCTCCACAACATTCAATGTTCATATTTAAATAACCTTAGAGTGCATGATAGATCATTGCAATTACACCAAGTACTAACATAGCATGCACACTGTCACCATCACACTATGAAGGAGGAATAAATCACACCAATACTATCATAGCAATAATTAACTTTATAATCTACAAGAGATTACAATCATAACCTACGCCAAGTACTACACGATGCACACACTGTCATCATTACACCGTGGAGGAGGAATAGAGTACTTTAATAACATCACTAGAGTAACACATAGATGAATAGTGATACAAAACTCATATGAATCTCAATCATGTAAGGCAGCTCATGAGATCATTGTATTGAAGTACATAGAAGAGAGATTAACCACATAGCTACCGGTACAGCCCTTAGCCTCGGGGGAGAACTACTCCCTCCTCATGGGAGACAGCAGTGTTGATGAAGATGGCGGTGGTGTCGATGGAGATGCCTTCCGGGGGCACTTCCCCGTCCCGGCGGCGTGCCGGAACAGAGACTCCTGTCCCCAGATCTTGGCTTCGCGATGGCGGCGGCTCTGGAAGGTTTCTCGTACCGTGGCTTTTTCGTCTCGAGGTTTTAGGTCAGGGACCTTTAAATAGGCGAAGAGGCGGAGTCGGAGGGCTGACGGGACAGTGACACAATAGGGGGGCACCCCCCCGGGCCGCGCCGCCCTGTTGTCTGGTGGGCCTGTGGCCCCCCTCTGGTGGCTCTCGGGTGTTCTGGAAGCTCCGTGGAATTCTAAGATGCTGGGCGTTGATTTCGTCCGATTCCGAGAATATTTCCTTACTAGGATTTCTGAAACCAAAAACAGCAGAAAACAGCAACTGGCACTTCGGCATCTCGTTAATAGGTTAGTTCCGGAAAACGCATAATAATGACATATAATGTGTATAAAACATGTGAATATCATCATAAAAGTAGCATGGAACATAAGAAATTATAGATACGTTTGGGACGTATCAAGCATCCCCAAGCTTAGTTCCTACTCGCCCTCGAGTAGGTAAACGATAACAAAGATAATTTCTGAAGTGACATGCTATCATAATCTTGATCATACTATTGTAAAGCATATGAGATGAATGCAGCGATTCGAAGCAATGATGAAGATAATGAGTAAACTAATGAATTATATAGCAAAGACTTTTCATGAATAGTACTTTCAAGACAAGCATCAATAAGACTTGCATAAGAGTTACTCATAAAGCAATAAATTCAAAGTAAAGGCATTGAAGCAACACAAAGGAAGATATAAGTTTCAGCGGTTGCTTTCAACTTCAACACGTATATCTCATGGATAATTGTCAACACAAAGTAATATAACAAGTGCAGCTTCAAGATTTTCAGCAAAAAGAGAGGTGTTTTAGTAACATGAAAATTTCTACAACCATATTTTCCTCTCTCATAATAATATCCAGTAGCATCATGAGAAAACTCAACAATATAACTATCACATAAAGCATTCTTATCATGAGTCTCATGCATAAAACTATTACTACTCCCAACATAAGCATAATCAGTTTTATTAGTTGTAGTGGGAGCAAATTCAACAAAGTAACTATCATTATTATTCTCATCAAGTGTAGGAGGCATAGTATAATCATAATAAAATTTACTCTCCATAGTAGGTGGCACCAAAAGACCACTATCATTATAATCATCATAAATAGGAGGCAAAGTATCATCAAAGAAAATTTTCTCCTCAATGCTTGGGGGACTAAAAAGATCATGAAAACCAGCTCCCCCAAGCTTAGAACTTTCTATATCATTATCAACAATGGTGTTCAAAGCGTTCATACTAATATTACTACCAGCATGCAAACAAGATTCCATAGGTTTTTTAATTTTCGCATCAAACAATCCATGTCTTAACTCAGGAAATAGAATAAGAAGCTCATTGTTGTCCATTATGCCTTACTAGTGTAAACAAGAAACAAAAAGATGCAATTGCAGGATCTAAAGGAAATAGCTTCGAGCACACACACAACGGCAACAGAAAAGTACTTAGTTACCTGGGACCGGAGTATGAGTGCCTTTTACCTTTCCTCCCCGGCAACGGCGCCAAGAAAAGTGCTTGATGTCTACGGGTGCTTCTATTCTTGTAGACGAGTGTTGGGCCTCCAAGAGCAGAGGTTTGTAGAACAGCAGACAAGTTTCCCTTAAGTGGATCACCCAAGGTTTATCGAACTCGGGGAGGAAGAGGTCAAAGATATCCCTCTCAAGCAACCCCGCAATCACGATACAAGAAGTCTCTTGTGTCCCCAACACACCTAATATACTTGTCAGATGTATAGGTGCACTAGTTCGGCGAAGAGATAGTGAAATACAAGTAGTATGGATGTATATGAGTGGTAATAGCAATCTGAATAAAATATGGCAGCAAGCAAACATGCAACAGAACAGTAAATAAACGGAGTTTCGATGCTTAGAAACAAGGCCTAGGGATCATACTTTCACTAGTGGACACTATAAACATTGATCACATAATAAAACCACTCTACACTCTCTTGTTGGATGATGAACACCACTAATTGCGTAGGGCTACAAGAGCACCTCAATGCCGGAGTTAACAAGCTCCACAACATTCAATGTTCATATTTAAATAACCTTAGAGTGCATGATAGATCATTGCAATTACACCAAGTACTAACATAGCATGCACACTTGTCACCATCACACTATGAAGGAGGAATAAATCACATCAATACTATCATAGCAATAATTAACTTCATAATCTACAAGAGATTACAATCATAACCTACGCCAAGTACTACACGATGCACACACTGCCACCATTACACCGTGGAGGAGGAATAGAGTACTTTAATAACATCACTAGAGTAACACATAGATGAATAGTGATACAAAACTCATATGAATCTCAATCATGTAAGGCAGCTCATGAGATCATTGTATTGAAGTACATAGAAGAGTGATTAACCACATAGCTACCGGTACAGCCCTTAGCCTCGGGGGAGAACTACTCCCTCCTCATGGGAGACATCAACGTTGATGAAGATGGCGGTGGTGTCGATGGAGATGCCTTACGGGGGCACTTCCCCGTCCCGGCGGCGTGCCGGAATAGAGACTCCTGTCCTCCAGATCTTGGCTTCGCGATGGCGGCGGCTCTGGAAGGTTTCTCGTACCGTGGCTTTTTTGTCTCGAGGTTTTAGGTCAGGGACCTTTAAATAGGCGAAGAGGCGGAGTCGGAGGGCTGACGGGGCAGTGACACAATAGGGCCCCCCCCCCCCCCGGGCCGCGCCGCCCTGTTGTCTGGTGGGCCTGTGGCCCCCCTCTGGTGGCTCTCGGGTGTTCTGGAAGCTCCGTGGAATTCTAAGATGTTGGGCGTTGATTTCGTCCGATTCCGAGAATATTTCCTTACTAGGATTTCTGAAACCAAAAACAGCAGAAAACAACGAATCGGCACTTCGGCATCTCGTTAATAGGTTAGTTCCGGAAAACGCATAATAATGACATATAATGTGTATAAAACATGTGAGTATCATCATAAAAGTAGCATGGAACATAAGAAATTATAGATACGTTTGGGACGTATCAGAAGCCGACAGAGAGATTCACCTGTCCCGAGCGGAGGAACCAGCCGAAGCCGGCCTGCACCCAGCAGGGAGCAGCCGGAATACTCCGCCGGTGAGCCGGCGAACAGGCCCCCGCGTCGGCCGGCTCCAGCAGCCAACGACCATTGCCAGCCGGCCCACTCCAGGCTGGGCCTACACGTCGAGCCAACCGATGCTCGAGACCGCATCGACCGACTCGTGGAATCCCGCATCATGGAGGAAGAAGGTCCGGTCGGCCCCAAGTGCTTCAGGCCGCGAATCCTGAGCGAGCCAGTCATTGACGGCTTCCAGCTCCCAAGGGACACCCCCAAGTATGACGACACCATCAAGCCGGAAGATTGGCTGCTTGACTACACCACCGCAGTCGGCATCGCCCGCGGCAACAAGCGCTGGGCCGTGCGCTACTCGCCCCTCATGCTGCTCGGCTCCGCCCGCACCTGGCTCAACAACCTTCCGGCCGACAGCATCAATGGCTGGCTGGACTTCGAGGAGGCCTTCGTCAGCAATTTCACCGGCACCTATTGACGAGGGATCACCTCGCCAATGCCTACATATTGTAGACTTGGGTTTCGGGAGAGAGCGACGATGGAGATTCCGGGAGCGAGATTAGGCACACGACGTACCCAGCTTCGGGTCCCCTCGGTGGAGGATCCCTACGTGCTGCTAGCAATCCATTATATGATCATAAGTCTATTTACAGGGTGCCTCCATAGGCGGAGCTATGTTGTCTATATCTTGGCCTCCCTCTATCGGGTGCTCTGGCTAGCTTTATATATGCAACCAGCCTAGGGTTTTACAAGAGTCCTAGTCGACTACTTCTTCGGGTTGCCTTGTTGGCCCTTCTCCATATTGGGCCGAGCCGATCCAGGTATACCAATAATGGGTACCCGAAGGGTATGCCCATGTCAGTAGCCCCCGAGTTTATAGGGAAGTCGAAGACTTGCGTAGAAACTCCAAGCATAACCATCTCCGAAGTCGAAGAAATACAAGGCGAGGTCCATGTCGTAGATCATGTGTAGCGTAGATGATGTCGACGATTCTTGAAATTATCGGGTGCGCGGCAGCGCTCCCGATAGGAGTAGCCCCGAGTCTATGGGCAAGTGCTTGCACTTAGGCATAGACTCAAGTTGTACTACTCGATGAAGAACTTAACTATATTTCTGGAAGACTTGATGAAATCCATGTGCTCCCGATGGGAGTAGGCTCCACTTGAGTCGTAGAATCGAGTTGAGTCTACAAACCTTAATTGCCGTAGATGCTGTCGAAGTTATTTTTCTATCGGGTGCGCGACCAGCGCTCCCGATGGGAGTAGCCCCCGAGGCTACAGCCAAGTGTTTGCACTTGGGTGTAGGCTCAACTTGCTTTTAATCGACTCCATAATTTTTTCTCTTTCTTGTATCTTATTGAGAGGGTGAACAGTGCTCTTGATAAGAGTAGCCCCCGAGCCTATGGGCAGGTGCTTGCACCTAGGCATAGGCTCGAGTTGTACTACTCGATATAGAACTTGGCACAGCCCCTCTTTTTATCGACTCCAGGCCGTTGCTATTTTTATTTGACATCCATATCTAAATTGTACAGGGATAATGGTAATTGGGGCTAGTTCATCTGACGGATCAGGTACTAGTTAACTGCTCTAGTGGCAATCCGCAAAAACCTACTTCAAGATCACGTCCCCGGACATGATCTCGGGATACTGGTGCTAACTCGACAGGTGCCGCTTAAGGTCTTACCATTCTGTCGAGTCCGAGTCATGTTTTATCGGGTACCTAACGCGTCCGTTAGGATTTTTCTTCGTATCTGTTGATACGGAAAAAAGTAGCAAACCGACGTCAGAGACAGTGCCACGCCGCTCAGAACGGATCCGGGGTCTTACCTTCGCAGAGTTTTGCGGCATTTAGAGATTATTCGCGACTTTTAGCGCTCTGAGAATATATTGTCGAGTGCCTTTTTCGGCTGATGCAACGACCCATTTTACGGGCTCTTCTATATTTTCTCGGGCGTGATGAGACAGCCGAATATATTGGATTCTTCTATATTGTCGGGTTCATCACCGATGCTCTTGCTCGGAAGAATATGACGAGCCAATGGACCCGAAGATTTGTCTATCCCTTTTTTTATGATAATTTTGTCGAGTTCCTCCTTCAGGAAAATTTCTTCGAGTTCCTCCTTGAAGGAAATTCTTCGGGTTCCTCCTTTAGAAAAATTTATTCGGATCCTCCTTGAGGAAAATTCTTCGGGTTCCTACTACAGGAAAATTTCTTCGGGTTCATTTTTGCAGAAAATTTTGTCGAGTTCTCTCTTGAAAACAATTTCATCGAGTTCATCCTTGAAGAAAATTTTGTCGGCTTTCTCCTGCATAAATAAACAAACTTTTTCTATCTTTCCCTTGACTCTCTTTTTCGCATGCGGTGTCAGATGCTCAGATTCGATGATATGTAAAGTGAATATATGCCGCGCAGCCCCCGAGTGTCGGGTGTGGCGAAAGTAAACTATAATCAACTTTGTGCAAAATAAAAGAACACTTAGCTTTTTGGACACGACGAAGTCGATGCGCGATGAGGTCTTCGAGTGCAGCGAAAAAGTCGAGCCGAAGTAGAAACCATAAAATAAAGAAAGTAGATGTCGCCAAATTATTGATGGAGAAATAGCCGAGCCCCCAAGCGCTACTGAGGTGATATCATGATTGTTGCTTAGATGTTGTGTCGCAGTTGCGACCCGAGGCGAAGTCATGGTCGAGCCCTCGAGTGTTTAGCCATGATATCGAAAGAAGTTGACGGAGTTGCGACGTCATATAAGGTGACGCCATTTAAGATGCAGCCATAGACAATAATATATGAAGATGAACCCCAGATGAAGTATTTGAGATGAATCCATATTGAAGATTACGCCATTAAATATAGAGTATATATTGAAGATAAATCCATCGATATCATAGAGGATGAATCCATTGACCCGAAGAATCCAGTAATAACCATAGAAGATGAATCCGCTGATATCATAGAAGATGAATCCATTGATTTGAAGAAAATAGTTTCAGTAATAATTATAGAAGATTAATCCATTGAACCGAAGAATCCACTAATATAGAAGATGAATCCGCCGAAGAAAATAATTCCAGTAATAATCCTCGGTGATAAATCCAGTGACCCGAAACGCCTCGGGTAATGTTGTATAAGAGTAAGCCAGTAATATTCATATAGATGAATCTTATAAGATGAATTCGATGAAAAAAAAAATCCAATAAGCCGAAGAAGATGACTCCACTGATCCGAAGAAGGTAATTTCACTAAGCCGAAAATAAATCCACGGAGCCGAAGGAAATATATCCAGAGGTGAAAAGAAATTCACCAAGTAATCGAGTGTATTTGTGGTAATAAAGTAATGGCACAGCTCCCAGTGTTGGGTGTATTTGCTGTAATATTGTATTGGTGCAGCCCCCGAGCATTCGGGTGTGGCGAAAGTACATAAATACTTAACTCTTGGAAGAGAAAAACTTAGCTTTTTATCGGGTGCGTCGGAGCCGACGTGAAAGCATGTCGATCGGCGGACACAATCGATGTAGTCACGCGACGCCTGGCCAGAAGTAGTCGATGAAGATGACGCAGTCGATGTAGAGGATCCTCGGCAGGTGAACCCCCAATTGGCGAGTGCGCGACGGCGGGTGCGGTCGTCCGAGCGGAGTAGTCGAAGGTTTATTTCAATCTGTTATTTTTGTATCGAATGTTCGTCGCTGGTAAACTTGTTTGGCTTGATCCTGCTGGTTCATCTGTCAGATGACGAGTTCGCCATAACGGGTGTGCGCAATAATATCGGCTTCGCTGAATTTCCGGACGTATGGACTTGGACATGTGAAGACAAGAGACGAAAGACAGCGGATGTCAGATCATCCACCGATCCGTGAGCTAGTTGTTGGCTTGACTAGAGAGCTCATCCATGCACTGCTTATTTATTTTATCTCCATTGTTGAATCGATCAGCCAAGACAAGGCGACGTGGTAGTATTCAATAATTGATTAATGCCGATCACTTCTGGCCAGGACCCAGACATCGGGACTTGATGCGTCTTTGTATTGGAATTGAACTTGTACAAACTGGGATCAAAACCTGTCGCGTTCGGGCCGGCCTCATAGATGGATACGCGCATGGCGCAAGCAGTCAATCGAAACGCGTGGTGGCTCCCCAGTCGAAATTTTTATTTCTGCTCTTTGAATAATAACTGTTGTGATCCCGACGATACGCATCTTCTCTCTTTTTTTTTATCGCGTTGTATGGCACCCCTGCTTTCGGTAACCCAGCAAGATCACAACTCGGCGGTGCAGAATCGAGCGGCCGCTCCGGCCGGGAATTTCTTCTGGTTGACAATCTTACATCAGATGCGTTCCTATTGTTGTTGATGACGAAGGATCTCGCCCGGATGACAAAATCTAGTCGTCGCGATCCCCACGGACGGCGCCAATTGACGAGGGATTACCTCGCCAATGCCTACATATTCTAGACTTGGGTTTCGGGAGAGAGCGACGATGGAGATTCCGGGAGCGAGATTGGGCACACGACGTACCCAACTTCGGGTCCCCTCGGTGGAGGATCCCTACGTGCTGCTAGCAATCCAGTATATGATCATAAGTCTATTTACAGGGTGCCGCCGTAGGCGGAGCTATGTTGTCTATATCTTGGCCTCCCTCTATCTGGTGCCCTGGCTAGCTTTATATATGCAACCAGCCTAGGGTTTTACAAGAGTCCTAGTCGACTACTTCTTCGGGTTGCCTTGTTGGGCCTTCTCCATATTAGGCCGAGCAGATCCAGGTATACCAATAATGGGTACCCCCCATGTCACCTATTGCCGGCCGGGCGCCCCCAGCAACTAGAGATGTGCAAGCAGGGCCCGGACGAGACAGACTGCGCCTACGTGAGGCGCTGGTGCGAGATGCGCAACTCATGCGAGGGCGTGCATGAGATCCAGACCATCGGCTTCTTCATGGCCGGCTGCCGGCCCAACACTATGTTGTGGCACAAGCTGCGCCGCAGCGAACCCAAGACCATGGCGGCCCTGATGGCTATCGCGGACAAGTACAGGTTGGCCGAGGAAGCCGACAAGAATCCGGCTGACGGCTCGCCAGCTGCGCCACGGCGCGACCACAAAAGCCGGCTGAGCACAAGTCGGCTGAAGGACCTCCCATGGCAGCCGCCGCGACAACTACCGCGGCAAGAGGAACAGCGACCAGCCGAACCGCCGGTATGTCAGATCATGCGGCGAATGGAGGAAGCCGGCGCCAGAAACAAGATCGGCCCTGGAAGCCGAAGTTCAAGTTTGAGAAGATGCTCGACACGCTGTGCAAGTACCACAGCGGTGCAAAGCCGGCCAACCACATCACCCGCGACTGCCACTTCACAAAGAGGCTGAACAGCGGCGAGCCGATGCCGCCTCCACCCCCGCCTCCGCCAGCCGGCGCCAAGGACGCCAACCCCAAGCAGCAGCATGAGGCCAACGTGGTCCAGCACGGGCTGTACCTGGCTGAGGACGCCGCCTACATTATCTTCACCATGGAGCCGGAGAAAAAGACGAGCTTGCAGGACTGCTCCCTCGAGGTGAACGCGGTCATGCCGCCGGTCCCCCAGTACCTCAACTGGTCCGAGCAGGCTATCACCTTTGATCGCCGAGATCAGCCGGTTGTCTTGCCGAGGCCCGGAAGTTACGCCCTGGTCCTCGACCCAACCATTGGCACAAGCCAGTGCACCGTGCGTTTTTCGCGCGTCCTCATCGACGGTGGCAGCAGCATCAACATCCTCTACCGCGACATGGCTCGCAAGCTGGGCATCCAGGAGAGCCAGCTGAGCCCCACCCCCACTGTCTTCCACGACATCGTGCCGGGACATTCTTGCCAGCCGATTGGCCGGATCAAGCTGGACGTCATGTTCGGCAAGCCGGACCATTTCCGCACCGAGGCAATCGAGTTCGAGGTTGTGGACTTGGTCAGTCCCTACCACACGCTCCTGGGCAGGCCGGCCCTGACCCGATTCATGGCGGTGCCCCACTATGGGTACCTGAAGATGAAGCTACCTCGCCCTAAGGGGGTCATCACCATTGCTGGCGACTATCGCCGCTCCATGGAATGCGCCACGCAGAGCTCCAAGATGGCTCAAACGCTGGTCATTGCTGCTGAAAAGCAGCTGATCCAAGACGCGGTGGCCATGGTCAAGGCCGCACAAGTCGGCATGCCGGCTGTAGGCAACCCGGCTAGGACGACCCACTTCCAGCCGGCGAACGACACCAAGAAGATCCTGGTAGAGCCGGCGCAACCGGACAGGTTCGTCACCATCGGTGCCGGCCTGGACAGCAAATAGGGAAGTGATCTCACCAGCTTCCTCTGCGAGAATTGGGACATCTTCGCATGGTCTCCACGGGACATGCCGGGTGTACCAAGGGAGTTGGCTGAGCACCACCTCCACGTCAGGCCAGAGGCCAAGACGGTGAAGCAACCCCTACGCCGCTTCGCCGAAGAAAGAAGGAAGGCCATCGGTGAAGAAATCGCCCGGCTCCTCGCAGCCGGCTTCATCATGGAAGTACTGCACCCGGACTGGTTGGCAAACCCAGTCCTGGTTTTGAAGAAGAATGGCTCATGGCGCATGTGTATCGACTACACCAGCCTGAACAAGGCGTGCCCGAAGGACCTCTTCCCCCTGCCGCGCATAGACCAAGTCATAGATTCGAGTGCCGGCTGTGAACTATTGTCTTTCCTAGACGCCTATTCAGGCTACCACCAGATTCCTTTGAATCCGTATGATCAAATAAAGACTTCGTTCGTTACCCCGTACGGGGCTTACTGCTACACGACTATGCCATTCGGCTTGAAAAATGCAGGCGCCACCTACCAAAGTTGCATGCAGAAATGCTTACAAGAGCAAATCGGCAGAAATGTTCACGCATATGTGGATGATGTCATTGGAAAACCCAAGGAGAAGCATACCCTCCTTGATGATCTGAGAGAGACCTTCACCAATCTGCGAAGATTCTGGATGAAGCTCAACCCGGCCAAGTGCACTTTCAGCGTGCTAGCCGGCCAACTCCTCAGCTACCTCGTCTCTCAGCGAGGAATCGAAGCCAACCCGGAGAAGATCAGTGCCCTAGAGAAGATGGAGCTGCCGCAGTGCCTCAAGAACGTCCAGAAGTTCACTAGTTTCCTAGCTTCCTTGAGCCGCTTCTTCAGCCGGCTGGGGGAGAAGGCACTGCCCCTTTACCAACTGCTCAAGAAATCGGACACTTTTGTCTAGTTAACACAGGCGGATGAAGCTTTCCGCGACTTGAAGCGCGTGTTGGCAACCACACCCGTCCTGGCATCGCCGGCTTCAAAGAGCCGATGCTATTATACATCGCAGCCACCAACCGAGTGGTTAGCGTTGTCCTGGTGGTGGAACGCAAGGAAGAGGGCACGGAGCAGCCGGTCCAACGCCCAGTCTACTACCTCAGTGAGGTGCTCTCTCAGTCCAAGCAAAACTACCCCCACTACCAGAAGGTAACCTATGGTGTTTACATGGCGGTCAAGAAGTTCAAGCACTATTTCCAAGAGCATCCCATCAAGGTGGTATGCACCGCTCCCCTTGCGGAAATCATCGGCAGCAAGGACGCCAATGGCCGGGTCGCCAAGTGGGCCCTGGAGCTGGTGGATCATTCCATCATGTATGAGGCAAGAACCGCCATCAAGTCGCAGATCCTAGCCTACTTCTTCGTCGACTGGGCCGAGATGCAGTACCTGCCACCCGTGCCTGACTCCACGCACTGGAAGATGCATTTTGACGGCTCCAAGATGCGTTCCGGCTTGGGAGCGGACATCGTCATCACCTCTCCAAAGGGGGACCAGCTGGACTATGTCCTGCAGATCCACTTCGCCGCATCCAACAATGTGGAGGAGTACGAAGCGCTCATTCATGGGCTCAAGCTGGCCAAGGAGATTGGCGTGCGTCGCATCCTGTGCTTCGGCGAATCCGACTTGGTTATGCAGCAAGCTTCTGGCGAATGGGATGTGAAGGATGCCAACATGGCGTCATACCGCTTCCACGTCCAGCAGCTAACCGGCTTCTTCAATGGCTGTGAATTTCATCATGTGCCACGAGCAAACAACGAGGCGTCTGACGCTCTATCCAAGATAGGCTCAACCCGGCAAGCAATTCCACCAGGTGTTGCCCTGCAACATTTGTGGAAGCCGTCCATCACACCGTCACCGGATTCGGATTCCATATTCGTATTGGCTGACTCGGGGGGCTTCTCAGCCGAACCCGCCGGCTCCACAGCCGAACCCGGCGACTCTTCAGTCAAACCCGGGGGCTTCTCAGCCAAAATCGGGGGCTTCTCAGCTGAACCCGCCGGCGACCATGCAGTCGAACCCGGAAGCTCCCATGCAGGAGGCCCTGCTGGTCAGTGTATTCGAGGTAAAATGCGTACCATCATGGGCACAAGAATTCCTCTCCTACCTAACAGATGGCGTGCTGCCCGAAGATAGGGTCCAAGCTAGGCAGATTGAGAGAAGGGCCAAGGCCTACACAATCATCAACCACCAGCTGTACAAACACACCGTAAGTGGGGTGTTCCAGCGGTGCGTTGAGCCGGCTGAAGGGATAGAACTCCTCAGGGAAATCCATCAAGGAGAGTGTGGACATCACGCCTCCTCCAGAGCCACAGTAGGCAAATCCTTTCGGCACGGTTTCTACTGGCCGACTGCGCTAAAAGATGCGGAAAAAATGGTGAAGACATGCAACGGTTGCCAACGCTTCGCCAAGAAAAGGCACGCACCGGCTTCCACCTTGAAAACCATCCCCATCAATTGGCCATTTGTTGTATGGGGCCTCGACATGGTCGGCCCATTCAAAACTGCCCGAGGCGGCATGACACACCTCTTGGTGATGATTGACAAATTCACTAAGTGGATCGAGGCCAAGCCGATCAAAAAGATGGATGGCTCCACAGCCATCACCTTCCTCAAGGACATCATTATGCGGTATGGCTACCCCCACAGCATCATCACCGACAACGGCACCAACTTCGCTCAAGGCGTCTTCTCCCGCTTTTGCGAGGCGAAAGGAATTCAGATGGACCTAGCGTCCGTGGCACACCCTGAGTCCAATGGGCAGGTGGAAAAGGCCAACGGCTTAATTCTAGCCGGCATCCGGCCCCGGCTGGTGGAGCCGCTCGAGCGAGCTGCCGACTGCTGGATTGAAGAGCTGCCCTTCGTACTCTGGAGCTTGCGCACCACACCAAACCTCTATGTCGGCTTCACGACATTCTTCCTCGTATACGGGGCCAAAGCCGTCATGCCGAATGATATCGAGCACGACGCGCCAAGGATCAAACTGTACATGGAAGCCGAAGCCAAAGAGGACCGCGAAGATGGAGTCGACATGGTCGAAGAGGCCCAGCTGCTGGTCGTGTCCAGATCCACTACATACCAGCAAAGCCTCCGACACTATCACAGCCTGAAGGTTCAACCCTTGGCATTCCGAGAAGGAGTGCTCCGGCTGATCCAACGGACAGCCGGACATCATAAACTATCATCCCCATGGGAAGGTCCCTTCATCGTGAGCAAGGCTGTAGGCAATGATTCCTACTATCTCATAGATGCCCAAGAGGCCAAGAAAAACAAGCCAAACATGGCTGACGAGGAGACTAAACGTCCCTGGAACGTCAGTCTGCTTCGCCCATTTTACACTTAAGAGGTGGAGAGTATGTATCCTTGTAACCCTTTTGTAATCTATGCCAATGGAAAAAAGCTTGCGCCAAGAGCGCCCGGTACCAACAATTTTTTCGTGTACTTTATTAATTTTGCCGATTGGCTTGAACCCTCTCACGCGGCTGGCTTAGTACCGTGATCCGGCTTCCGAACAGCCAGCTCCCGAACCAGCTACAGACCGCAACCCAGCTGTCCGGCTGGCGGGAGTAGAAGCTTAAGGAGCCGGCATGCAAAAAACAACCAAGAGAAAGAGTAAGAGCGAGTCGATCCTCATCCAAGACTTTCATATAAGCACCGGCACATTCAACTCGGCTCGCTTGACTGAAATATTATCGGCCTCACTCAGCGGCCCGCTCTTGATCCAGCTACAGACCGCAACCTTGCTGTATGGCTAGCAAGAGCAACGCCAAAGGGTGGGGCGTATGAGAAAAAGCAAGGGCGCAGAGGGAAAACGAGCCGGAGCACAAAATGATTAACAAACACACTAAAAAGTGTGGCTTAATAAAAGGATAGATATTGTCTTACAGCTACACCCGGCATACCGGGGACTTAATAAATTGTCTTGTTGAGACAAAAGGGGAGCATAGTTAAATCTAAACACCGGCTGGAGCAGGACCAGCCGAGGGAGCTTGGGAGTCAGCATCCGAATCCGCCTCCTCTGGGTTGGCCATCTCCTCGTCTTGCCCCTACCCCTCTTCAGGAGCATTGGGATCTGCGATGAATATGCTCTTATCCGTGAAGTCGGTAATGGCACTGGCTCTCGCCAGCCGGCGGGCCTTGGCCTCCTCCCTGAGGTTGCCCTACACATCGGCGCGGCGGGACTCCAGCTAGTCCAGATCAACTTCCTCATACCAGGAGAGGACGAAGGAGAGTGCTATGTCATCCCCAGCACGGGCGGCTGAGTCCTTCCAGTCTAGCAGGCGGTCGGGTTCGTCCTGGAGCCGCTTCACCAAGTCGGCCAGATCGCTGGGCGGCGTCTCGGCCGACCACAACATCTGGAACAATTCCTCAGCCGCCTGTCGCAGCTCATGCCCCAACATGGTCATCGGAGTGATCCTGGCGTGCATGGCCACCAAATGATCCTCCATGCTGAAGTGGTCCAAGCTCTCCTCGTCGGTTGCCCACCGAGCATCCCACGCCACACCCACCGCTGCCAGTGCACCTGCTTGAGTCTCGGGGAAGGCGGCTACAACAAAAAGGAAAAGGTGTAAGCTTACATGTCAGACTGAAAGCAGCTGGCAGAGCCCTGCCACCAGTCTCAGCCAGAAGCCGGTGGAAGGACAAGAAAAAGGAAAAAAATTGAAGTCAAGACCAGCCTGGCAGTAGCCGGCAAGAAAGTGTCGCCTGCCCCCAGCCAGAAGATGGAGATAATCAAAAAATAAAATATCAGCCTGGCACCGGCCAGCAAAACAAATGATGCCCGCCGCCAGCCGGAAGCCGGGGATATTCGGAGTTTTTCCAGCCATCGGCTGGCAACAGCCACTACCACCAGCCGCCAGCCGAAAGCTGGCGAGGAAGTAAGAACATGCATAAGTAAAAGATTACCTGCCATGCCACGGTCCAGCGTGCTGATCTCCGGGACCCAACGCTTGGAGGTTTCGGTGAGCGCCTCAGACTGGGCAGTCATATCGCGGCGCAGCTTCTGGCACTGCTCGTCAACCTCTCGAAGGCGGCGGCTTAGGTCGTCCACCTTCTCCTGCTCAACCTTCTTGACAGAAGCAAGCTCGGCGATGTGGTTGGCCTCCAGGTGGCACATGCGCCCCAACTCCCCCTCGGCCCCCTTGGCCGCCCCACGGGCGAGCCGGAGCTCCTCCTGCAGCTGTGGGATCTGGGCGGCAGCAGCTGCAAACCGGCAAACCCAAGGCATCAGCCGCCGAAGGCAAGGCAAAAAAAATGCAAAGATACTAGCGAGAAAGAAAGTTTACCCTTGACAGACTCCATCTCGAGGGCCATCCCGGCGCAGCCGGTCTTGGCCTTGTGGTAGCTGGCCACGAGCCGGTTGTACAATTTAGCCCGCTTATCGGAGACCGTCTGAAGAAAAGAGCAAAGATCAGGAAAGGGACGAAACCTAGGCCGGCTCCACGACAGTCGGCCCGTGCCTCGGAGGGCTACCAGTATAACAGCAAAATTGCGAAAACGAGCTAACACAAAATCTCACCTTGTTAACCTTCTCAACCCGCCAGAGGCGACCCTCGGCTTCGGCGGCAGAGCCGGCGATGTAGGCGTGCATGTCGGAGAAGAACATCTCCATGGAGGCAACTCCCGGCTTGCCCTCCCGGCTCGTCACCTCGTGATTGTCAGCATCACGCCAGTCCTTCTCCAAGGTCCCCACGGAACCCAAGCTGGAGTCGGAGGCGGAAACCCCATGCACCAACCCAGCGCCCCGAGCCACGTGCAGGCTTACCAGCAGCTCCTCCACCATCGGGCCATTGGCCTTGACCAGCGCCCTAGCGTCGGCACTGGACGGGCGCGCCGGCTCCTCCCTCGCCAGCCCCGAAGACGCAGGCGGCACGGCCTAGCCCGCCGGGTCAGATATGTACATAGGCTCTGGCGCGGCGGCGTCACCCTGGGGCCTGAGCCGGCTCTAGCTCCAGACGTAGTCTTGCCCGCTCCAGTCGATGGAGCCTCAGACCGGCGGTAGGTCGCCAATCATCGGCTAGCTGGTACGAGAGCCGGAGCTTACTGTGGGCGGCGCAGAAGAAGAATTCCCTGCTCCCACAGAGGGCGGCGGGAAGACAGGTCGCGTGCGCGCGGTCGCCTTGGCTGAAGGCTGCGGGGTCGGCTCCCTCCTTCCCCGTGGCAGCACAGGTGGCGGCGAGACAAAGCTGGAAGCCGAGCCGGCCCCCGCGCCCTTGGAGAACTTGATGGTGGCCCTACGCCCAGAAAGCAACAAGAAGATAAATAAGAAACTCACAAAGATGTGAAAATGGAGGGAAAGAAAAGGAATCAAACAAGCTAAAAGAGATAAAACTCACCCAGCCGCCTCCGGCACATGCTTCTGCAGCCGACGATGCCTCTTTACCTAGGCCTCCAGCTGGGCGGTGGTCCTCTTCCGCGCCTTGCTCGGATGGCTGGCACCGGCCGTAGGCGGCACGACGGCCAGGGGAACCACGCGGAGTGGCTCCGCGGTAGGGACCTCCTCCTCTTCCGGATGCGGGGCGAGGAAGGCTCGCCCTGGTCCTCGACAGCCTGGTGGGCGGCAGGCTCCGGGTCCTGGTTGTCGTCGGCCGCGCGGTTAGCCGGATCGGCGTGGTCGCTCTCCCACACCTTGTCTTCCAGGTTGCCGTCCTCGACGTTCTGCTGAGGAAAGTTCTAAAACCGGCAGAGAAAAGCAAGGCTTCAACAGCCAAAACAAAACCAGGCGGAACTGAAGTGCGAGCCAGTAAAATCGTTGAAGGAACTTACCACCGCTGGCGGGGAGAGCCGGCTGAAGGACTCCAGCCACCACTCCTAGTCGAGGGGCAGCCGGGCACTGGAGATGTAGTTCACCCGGACGGTTTTCCTTCGGGAGGGCATAAAATCGCTTTCTTTCTGTAGGGAGGACGGATGATTCAAGTAAGGGCTGAGAGCCCCAGCTGTTCCTGAATAGCTTCCTTCAAAAGGATTTCCGCTTGCTCGGTGAATGTCTTGTATTTATTTATTGTTGTTTGTCTTGATGCTAGGGGCTATTAGAGGAAACGGTTTCTGAGGTCTGCGACACACGTGCTACAATGGGCGGGACAAAGGGTCGCGATCTCGCGAGGGTGAGCTAACTCGAAAAACTTTGTTTATGGGATCATTTCCCCCGAGGGTTTCCAATCAATGGGGGCGTAGTATAGGTAGTTAGAGAGTGTTGATTAGCATGTTCTTGTTGTGATTCCATTCCCGACACCAAGCCAAGTTATCTCGAAAGCAAGTAAAGAATTATCTCAAGTAAAAAGAAAAGGAAAATCGTAATTTTTCGTTAGGTATTTGACCAAATAGGATCTTTTTCCGCTCCTTTTCTACCCAATTAGTTTATGTTTGTTCTAAATTACAAAAGAGAACAGAACCAATTTTTATTTTTGCAAGCGGTTAGCCGTGACCATTGAATAAGTTTCGACCAGCATCCTAAAAAAGAAAAAGGAACGCAAAAGTTTTTAGAAATCCTTATCTTTCGGCTTTTTAAAGAAGATAGGCCATTCAACGCCCTCCTTGGAGAGCTCCACCTTCGACGTCCGGGTCGGGTCGAACCCGCCGCTCATATGGCAGATCTTGTGGGCTCGCCACTGCAGCGGCAACACCCGCCGGTTGGTGAAGGCACAAAGCAGGTCCACAACCGTCAGCCCGTCGTTCACGATGCAGGTTCACAAGAATTCCAGCAGCAGGGAGACCTCCGCCTCCGGATTAGCCGGCTTGTATTAGAACCCCCAGTTCAGCCTGGTGGGCGGCGCCAAGGAGAAAGGCGGAAGGTTGAGGCGGTCGGAAGCCGGATTGTCGTTCTTCACGTAGAAGAACATGGTCTGCCACTTCTTGACCGAGTCCACCGTAGGGATCTTCAGGAAGGGCGACCCCGGGCGGGGATAGAGCGAGTCGACCCCGTAGGCACGCAGCTGGCCCTCGATGGTCTAGGACTTGATGAAGAACAGCCGGCTCCAGAAGTCGATGTCCGGCCACAGGCCGGCGTAGCCCTCGTAGAAGGTGGCGTAGCAGGAGAGCGTGACGAAGGCGTTGGCCAGCAAATGATGCAGCTGGAGCCCGAAGAACTCCAGGAAGGCGCAGAAGAACGGGCTCGCCGGCAGCCGGAACCCGCGCTCGAAGTGCGCGGTGAAGACGACGTGCTCGCCGGACTGCGCGTCCGGCACGATCTCCTCGTCGGCAGCCGCATCTCCACCCCTGGCAGAATACGGTGCATCCGGCGGAGGCGCTGGAGCTCCTCCATCGTGGTGACCGAGCCCTCCCAAGAGCCGCTCGGTTGCGCCATGTTTACCTCGAACGAGGAGAAGGAAGAAGACGAAGAGGACAAGAAGAACGACGTTGGAGTAACGTGTGTCGTGGACGGATGGCCTCCCGTGGCGATGGAGCGGCTGCACAGCGGCAGCGTGTCGAGGGAGTCGCCCCGCCGCGTCCGGATGCGGAGCCTCGCCGGAGTTCGTCGGAGAAACCTTGCGCCGTGCGGAGAAGAGAAGAGCTCGGGAGAGCGAGCGTCGCGCGAGGAAGAAGAAGAGGAGTGAAGTGGGCACGGGAGTGCCTCGGTGCCTCCCCTGGCCCTATTTATAGCGGCCGACGAGTGGGGGACGTGGGTAGCGACTTGGGATTAACTGCGCCCACGATCCCCACTAAGGCCTTACGTTACCAGTAACTGTTCGCAGCCGACGGATTTTCCGGGGGCCACATCAGCCCCAGCCACAAAAGATCTCGGCAGGCAGCGATGTAACCACTCACTGGGCCGGGCCCAGAGCATCTCGTTAGAGCCGGTCAAGTCACGGCCCGCGCCCCGAGGCGGTGGTGAATTTGGAATGTCCCCGCTCAAGCCGGACACGCCTCCCCAGGGTCAGCTGCCACCTAATCCATCAAGGCGGAAACATCTCCAACACTTACGTGAGAAAGTGTGTAAAACGGAAGTGGCATCCGGCTCGAGAATAGCCAGACGATGCAAGCCGAAGGAGGGCGCAGTCGGCCGGAAGAAATTCCCGCCCGGCCCCTCAAATTCTTTTCAACAAGATCCATGTGATCAACAACGAATGGCCAGGAAAAACCTGCCCATGTCCTTCTCTACGCAGGACCTCACCAGCTTCAGGGGCTAATGTCAGAGGGAAGACCCCGGGTATGGCAAAAGACTGGGAACAGTTGGCTCGAGGCCAGCTGGCCCGCGGCAAAGGCCGGTGATACGTCTCCGACGTATCGATAATTTCTTATGTTCCATGCCACATTATTGATGATATATACATGTTTTATGCATACTTTATGTCATATTTATGCGTTTTCCGGAACTAACCTATTGATGAGATGCCGAAGTGCCAGTTCTTGTTTTCTGCTGTTTTTGGTTTCAGAAATCCTAGTAAGGAAATATTCTCGGAATTGGACGAAATCAACGCCCAGGGTCCTATTTTTCCACGAAGCTTCCAGAAGTCCGAAGGGGAAACGAAGTGGGGCCACGAGGTGGGGACACAGTAGGGCGGCGCGGCCCAAGCCCTGGCCGTGCCGGCCTAGTGTGTGGCCCCACCAGGACTCCACCGACCTTGCCCTTCCGCCTACTTAAAGTCTCCGTCGCGAAAACCCTATCACGTTCGACGAAACCGGAGAAAACCTTCCGAGCCGCCGCCATCGCGAAGCCAAGATCCGGGGGACAGGAGTCTCGTTCCGGCACGCCGCCGGGACGGGGAAGTGCCCCCGGAAGGCTCCTCCATCGACACCACCGCCATCTTCATCAACGCTGCTCGTCTCCCATGAGGAGGGAGTAGTTCTCCATCGAGGCTCGGGGCTGTACCGGTAGCTATGTGGTTAATCTCTCCTATGTGCTTCAATACAATAATCTCATGAGCTGCCTTACATGATTGAGATTCATATGATGATGCTTGTAATCTAGATGTCATTGTGCTAGTCAAGTGGGTTTTACTTATGTGATCTCCGGAGACTCCTTGTCCCACGTGTGTAAAGGTGACAGTGTGTGCACCGTGTGGGTCTCTTAGGCTATATTTCACAGAATACTTATTCACTGTTATGAATGGCATAGTGAAGTGCTTATTTATATCCCTTTATGATTACAATGTGTTTTGTATCACAATATATATGCGTGCTACTCTAGTGATGTTATTAAAGTAGTTTATTCCTCCTGCACGGTGTAATGGTGACAGTGTGTGCATCGTGTAGTACTTGGCGTAGGCTATGATTGTGATCTCTTGTAGATTATGAAGTTAACTATTGCTATGATAGTATTGATGTGATCTATTCCTCCTTTCGTAGTGTGAAGGTGACAGTGTGCATGCTATGTTAGTACTTGGTTTGGTTGTGTTGATCTGTCATGCACTCTAAGGTTATTTAAACATGAACATCGAATATTGTGGAGCTTATTAACTCCGGCATTGAGGGTTCGTGTAATCCTACACAGTTAGTGGTGTTCATCATCCAACAAGAGGGTGTAGAGTCTAGCATCTATCTATTTATTCTGTTATGTGATCAATGTTGAGAGTGTCCACTAGTGAAAGTATGATCCCTAGGCCTTGTTCCTAAATATCGCTATCGCTGCTTGTTTACTTGTTTTTCTGCATCTCTCATCGTCCGCAATATTACCACCATCAACCACACGCCAGCAAGCACTTTTCTGGCGCCGTTACTACTGCTCATACTTATTCATACCACTTGTATTTCACTATCTCTTCGCCGAACTAGTGCACATATTAGGTGTGTTGGGGACACAAGAGACTTCTTGCTTTGTGGTTGCAGGGTTGCATGAGAGGGATATCTTTGACCTCTTCCTCCTTGAGTTCGATAAACCTTGGGTGATCCACTTAAGGGAAACTTGCTGCTGTTCTACAAACCTCTGCTCTTGGAGGCCCAACACTATCTACAAGAATAGAAGCACCCGTAGACATCAAGCACTTTTCTGGCGCCGTTGCCGGGGAAGAAAGGTAAAAGGCACTCATACTCCGGTCCCAGGTAAAGTACTTTTCTGTTGCCGTTGTGTGTGTGCTCGAAGCTATTTCCTTTAGATCCTGCAATTGCATCTTTTTGTTTCTTGTTTACACTAGTTAGGCATAATGGACAACAATGAGCTTCTTATTCTATTTCCTGATTTAAGACATGGATGGTTTGATGCGAAAATTAAAAAACCTATGGAACATATTAGTATGAACGCTTTGAACACCATTGTTGCTAATGATATGGAAAATTCTAAGCTTGGGGAAGCTGGCTTTGATGAGCATGATATTTTTAGTCCCCCAAGCATTGAGGAGAAAATTTACTTTGATGATACTTTGCCTCCTATTTATGATGATTATAATGATATTGGTCTTTTAGTACCGCTTTGTTATGGAGGATAAATTTGATTCTGATTACAATATGCCTCCTATATTTGATGATGAGAATAATAATGATAGCTACTTTGTTGAATTTGCTCCCACTACAACTAATAAAATTGATTATGCCTATGTGGAGAGTAATAATTTTATGCATGAGACTCATGATAAGAATGCTTTATGTGATAGTTATATTGTTGAGTTTGCTCATGTTGCTACTGAAAGTTATTATGAGAGAGGAAAATATGGTTGTAGAAATTTTCATGTTACTAAAACACCTCTCTATGTGCTGAAAATTTTGAAGCTACACTTGTTTTATCTTTCTATGCTTGTTGCATCATGCTTCATGAATTTGTTTATTTACAAGATTCCTATGCATAGGAAGCATGTTAGGCTTAAATTTGTTTTGAATTTTCTTCTTGATGCTCTCTTTTGCTTCAACTCTTATTTTTGCGAGTGCATCATTAAAACTGCTGAGCCCATCTTCATGGCTATAAAGAAAGCACTTCTTGGGAGATAACCCATGTGTTTATTTTACTACAGTACTTTTGTTTTATATTTGTGTCTTGGAAGTGGTTACTACTGTAGCAACCTCTCCTTATCTTATTTTATTGCATTGTTGTGCCAAGTAAAGTCTTTGATAGAAAGGTTGATACTAGATTTGGATTACTGCGCAGAAACAGATTTCTTGCTGTCACGAATCTGGGCCTAATTCTCTGTAGGTAACTCAGAAAATTATGCCAATTTACGTGAGTGATCCTCAGATATGTACGCAACTTTCATTAAATTTGGTCATTTTCATATGAGCAAGTCTGGTGCCTCAATAAAATTCGTCTTTACGGACTGTTCTGTTTTGACAGATTCTGCCTTTTATTTCGCATTGCTTCTTTCGCTGTGTTGGGTGGATTTCTTTGTTCCATTACCTTCAAGTAGTTTTGTGCAATGTCCAGAAGTGTTAAGAATGATTGTGTCACCTCTGAACATGTGAATTTTTAATTATGCACTAACCCTCTAATGAGTTTGTTTCGAGTTTGGTGTGGAGGAAGTTTTCAAGGGTCAAGAGAGGAGGATGATATACTATGATCAAGAAGAGTGAAGAGTCTAAGCTTGGGGATGCCCCGGTGGTTCATCCCTGCATATTTCAAGAAGACTCAAGCATCTAAGCTTGGGGATGCCCAAGGCATCCCCTTCTTCATCGACAAATTATCAGGTTCCTTCTCTTGAAACTATATTTTTATTCGGTCACATCTTATGTACTTTACTTGGAGCGTCTGTGTGCTTTTGTTTTTGTTTTTGTTTGAATAAATGCTTGTGTGGGAGAGAGACACGCTCCGCTGGTTCATATGAACACATGTGTTCTTCGCTTTATCTTTAATGTTCATGGCGAAGGTTGAAACTGCTTCGTTAATTGTTATATGGTTGGAAACGGGAAATGCTACATGTGGTAATTGATAAAATGTCTTGGATAATTTGATACTTGGAAATTGTTGTGCTCATGTTTAAGCTCTTGCATCATATACTTTGCACCCATTAATGAAGAAATACATAGAGCTTGCTAAAATTTGGTTTGCATAATTGGTCTCTCTAAGGTCTAGATAATTTCTAGTAAAGAGTTTGAACAACAAGGAAGACGGTGTAGAGTCTTATAATGTTTACAATATGTCTTTTATGTGAGTTTTGCTGCACCGGTTCATCCTTGTGTTTGTTTCAAATAACCTTGCTAGCCTAAGCCTTGTATCGAGAGGGAATACTTCTCATGCATCCAAAATCCTTGAGCCAACCACTATGCCATTTGTGTCCACCATATCTACCTACTACATGGTATTCCTCCGCCATTCCAAAGTAAATTGCTTGAGTGCTACCTTTAAATAATTCAAAATTTATCACCTCTGATTTGTGTCAATGTTTTATAGCTCATGAGGAAGTATGTGGTGTTTATCTTTCATTCTTGTTGGGCAACTTTCACCAATGGACTAGTGGCTTCATCCGCTTATCCAATAATTTTGCAAAAGAGCTGGCAATGGGATTCCCGAGTCCCAAATTAATTAACCTAAATAGACACTCCTCCATGGTATGTGATTGTTGGACTGGCACCCGAAGGATTCGGTTAGCCATGGCTTGAGAAAGCAAAGGTGGGGAGGAGTGTCATCTTAATAAAACTAAAATAAAAAGGCACTCCTTCATGGTATGAGATTGTTGGCGAGCACCCGAGGATTCGGTTAGCCATGGTTTGTGAAAGAAAGGTTGGAAGGAGTGCCACCCAAAAATAAAAATAATTCATGGGAGCCGCTCTTTGAAGGTTTGTCCGGCAAGGGGGTTAGAGTGCCCACTACCATTCGTTGACAACAACAAACACCTCTCAAAATTTTACTTTTATGCTCTCTTTATGTTTTCAAAACCAAAGCTCTAGCACAAATATAGCAATCAATGCTTCCCTCTGCGAAGGGCCATTCTTTTACTTTCATGTTGAGTCAGTTCACCTATCTCTCTCCACCTCAAGAAGCAAACACTTGTGTGAACTGTGCATTGATTCCTACATACTTGCATATTGCACTTGTTATATTACTTTACATTGACAATATCCATGGGATATACATGTTATAAGTTGAAAGCAACCGCTGAAACTTAATCTTCCTTTGTGTTGCTTCAATACCTTTACTATGAATTTATTGCTTTATGAGTTAACTCTTATGCAAGACTTATTGATGCTTGTCTTGAAAGTACTATTCATGAAAAGTATTTGCTTTATGATTCAGTTGTTTACTCATGTCATTACCTTTGTTTTGATCGCTGCATTCATTACATGTGTTTACAATAGTATGATCAAGGTTATGATGGCATGTCACTCCAGAAATTATCTTTGTTATCGTTTACTCGCTCGGGACGAGCGAAACTAAGCTTGGGGATGCTGATACGTCTCCGACGTATCGATAATTTATTATGTTCCATGCCACATTATTGATGATATCTACATGTTTTATGCATACTTTATGTCATATTTATGCGTTTTCCGGAACTAACCTATTGACGAGATGCCGAAGTGCCAGTTCTCGTTTTCTCGCTGTTTTTGGTTTCAGAAATCCTAGTAAGGGAATATTCTCGGAATTGGACGAAATCAACGCCCAGGGTCCTATTTTTCCACGAAGCTTCCTGAAGTCCGAAGGGGAAACGAAGTGGGGCCACGAGGTGGGGACACAGTAGGGCGGCGCGGCCCAAGCCCTGGCCGCGCCGGCCTAGTGTGTGGCCCCACCAGGACTCCACCGACCTTGCCCTTCCGCCTACTTAAAGTCTCCGTCGCGAAAACCCTATCACGTTCGACGAAACCAGAGAAAACCTTCCAGAGCCGCCGCCATCGCGAAGCCAAGATCTGGGGGACAAGAGTCTCTGTTCCGGCACGCCGCCGGGACGGGGAAGTGCCCCGGAAGGCTCCTCCATCGACACCACCGCCATCTTCATCAACGCTGTTGTCTCCCATGAGGAGGGAGTAGTTCTCCATCGAGGCTCGGGGCTGTACCGGTAGCTATGTGGTTAATCTCTCTCCTATGTGCTTCAATACAATAATCTCATGAGCTGCCTTACATGATTGAGATTCATATGATGATGCTTGTAATCTAGATGTCATTGTGCTAGTCAAGTGGGTTTTACTTATGTGATCTCCGGAGACTCCTTGTCCCACGTGTGTAAAGGTGACAGTGTGTGCACCGTGTGGGTCTCTTAGGCTATATTTCACGAATACTTATTCACCGTTATGAATGGCATAGTGAAGTGCTTATTTATATCCCTTTATGATTGCAATGTGTTTTGTATCACAATATATCTGCGTGCTACTCTAGTGATGTTATTAAAGTAGTTTATTCCTCCCGCACGGTGTAATGGTGACAAGTGTGTGCATCGTGTAGTACTTGGCGTAGGCTATGATTGTGATCTCTTGTAGATTATGAAGTTAACTATTGCTATGATAGTATTGATGTGATCTATTCCTCCTTTCGTAGTGTGAAGGTGACAATGTGCATGCTATGTTAGTACTTGGTTTGGTTGTGTTGATCTGTCATGCACTCTAAGGTTATTTAAACATGAACATCGAATATTGTGGAGCTTGTTAACTCCGGCATTGAGGGTTCGTGTAATCCTACACAGTTAGTGGTGTTCATCATCCAACAAGAGGGTGTAGAGTCTAGCATCTATCTATTTATTCTGTTATGTGATCAATGTTGAGAGTGTCCACTAGTGAAAGTATGATCCCTAGGCCTTGTTCCTAAATATCGCTATCGCTGCTTGTTTACTGTTTTACTGCATCTCTACTGTCCGCAATATTACCACCATCATCCACACGCCAGCAAGCACTTTTCTGGCGCCGTTACTACTGCTCATACTTATTCATACCACTTGTATTTCACTATCTCTTCGCCGAACTAGTGCACCTATTAGGTGTGTTGGGGACACAAGAGACTTCTTGCTTTGTGGTTGCAGGGTTGCATGAGAGGGATATCTTTGACCTCTTCCTCCCAGAGTTCGATAAACCTTGGGTGATCCACTTAAGGGAAACTTGCTGCTGTTCTACAAACCTCTGCTCTTGGAGGCCCAACACTGTCTACAAGAATAGAAGCACCCGTAGACATCAGCCGGCTGAGGAGCAGCCGGCTGGAGCCGTGGCCGGCTGCCTTGTGGGTTGACTGATTCCAGGTCTACGTTGGTCTAGTCATGGCCGGCAGCGCTATGGCTGGGCCGGCTTCTACATGCCATGTCCGGCTGGGTTTAGCTCTCCCCTGACCGGCTGAAGGCTGGTGATCATTGCAGGACAAGGCTCCGGAAAGGTCATCCGGGTGCAAGATTCCAGTAAAGGACATCAAATCCCACGGATCGAGGGCCACTATAGAGCAACAGTAGCCCGCATCTGGACAGGCCATCATGGCCCGGCTTCCCCGGGCGCCGCAGGCTACGGGCGGCAGAGCTACTGGCTGCAGGCTACGATCGTGGCCTAGATTTGCTTACATCACGCCGCCCTTGGCACGTCTTGTCCCTGCCAGGCGCGACAGGAAGGACAAGACAGGACATACAGCCGGGCGACACGGTGCCTCGGGAAGGCGCGAAGGAGCCGGAGCCGGCGGAGCCAGCACCATAGGCTGTAGGGACTTCTTTGTAACATTCTAGGCTCTATATAAGCTGGATTACCACTCCTTGCACGGGGAGGATCGATACAACCTTCATTCATACTCAGAACCGCTCGGGAGAGAGCCCTTCTTCTACCTCCAGCCCTCTCTCAAGTCAGATATAGCTCAAGGAGCACCATTGTATTATCTCACTCATCATATACACTCTAGAGCAGGAGTCGGGGCGTTACCTCCATACGAGGGCCCCGAACCTGGGTACATCGCTGTGTCGCTCGTGCTCATACCCGCATCCAGAAACCGCTGTGGGCCATTGGCCGGAACCATCGGCTTTAGCCATCCCATGGCATATGCCGTGACGATACCACGACACAGGCCTAAGTGGGAGAAAGTTGAGGTAGAACTAATCAACAAAGGGATCGATATAGAAACAGGGGATCGGACCGAACGGGTGAAGGAGTGGTTCTACGGGCTTGGGGGAAAGTTGGACCCAGAAACAAGGAAGTGTATTGTAGCAAAAGAACATCTCAAAATACATTGTGAAGCCCTTATAGCTGCACATAAGGAGGTGCGGGAGGGGAAGTTCCATCCCGAAAGAGAGATCGACGAGTTGACACGCGCCCTTGGGAATAAAGAACACGGCGGACGAACACGAGGCACGAGAGGCTCCCTTCCGTGGAAGTATGGGTTTCCCGAGGAAAGGAAGATATTTCCTGATAAAAGCCATGAGAGGAAAAGGCAAGGGAAGCAGACTGGTTCACGTACTTACAAGAATCTTTGCGGGAGAAGCAACAACAAGTGAGGTCACAACATGCCCAAATTAACGAAGTACTTGGCCAGCGATCTCAGGGGCATCATGAAGATCCTGCATTCGATGCTATCGACCCGCAGCAATCTCAGCACTGGAAAAGCAGCGTGGCTTCCATGCAGCTTGAGACTAATGATGATGATCATGTGATGTTGGCTTCTCGCTACCTCGTGGATGATATCACAGAGAGTCATCCTTGTGAGATTCATGTAAAAGTTGTGAACATAACCATGAATGCGGTGGTCGGTTAAGTCTTACGTACAACAACTTACCATTGTCGTCCGGTTCTAGATGGCAATGTTGTTGCCAGGGTGGATGAAGTGATGGCAGGATTTGAGCTGGTGAAGCTTGACCACTCTGCAGTTGAATATGGGGAACTGACTAAACTGGGAGAAGCCATTAGAAGCCCCGTTCTATGGCGAAAGGAATACATTGTGCTTCCTGGTTTGAAGCCAAGGCCACCTCCAGCTCATTCTCCGCCACCTCTGTCGTCTCCTCCGCGTGAGAAGACTCCGCCGCCTCCTCCACGCCAGGAGACTCCGCCAACTCTGCCACCTAAGCACACTTGACAAAAGAGGAAGAGTACCGCAGAAAGTACTACAGCTCCGAAGAGATCATCAGTCGCAAAGAAGTCTCCTCCCCTGTTAGCATACGAGATGACTGATGAGCAAAGCGACCAAGTCTCAAGGGCCGAGGTGAAGGCTCATTTTGCACCCAAGAAGCCCCTGCCAAAGTTGTATATACCACCGAATACAGTGAGGCACTTTGCTGAGACGAGAGCAAAGCCAGTTGAGTTGGCAAGAAATTATGACCGCTCTTTTCGACAGTCCTCTAGAGTGGATTTTGAGAGAAAGTATGGAAGTAGAAAATTAAAAGGGAAAACAATTGCCTAGCTCGGAGAACAGGTAAACCAATCGTTACCCCCCCTTGGCCATGCACTCCTATGATGATCCGGAGATGACATAATTGATCAAACAGACGGCTAAAGAGCTTGGAGCATCCGTTCCGTACGAAAGTTACTTCCCCACAGCTGAACTCACATACAAATACACATACGGCCAGCCTCTCCTCAGTTCTGACCAGATCCCGCTTCTACAAACTCGAACGCGAAAATTGCATGATTGGTACATGCAAGCCTGTAGGGAGTCGAAGATCGTCGTCATAGTGGGAATTAAAGATGATCATTACTTCCGGGGAAACGAGGAGCTAAACATTGAGTTTTTAAAACTATTTCAGTTATTTAATTAAGATGCCCTCGACAAAACTCTCATGAGTTTATACTGTTTGTAAGTGATTTATTTCTGTCATTAAGTCCCTAGCTCAGCTCATTTATTGCACTAACAATTATCCTCACTATATACTTTTATATGCTTGTATTATGCAGAATGAAGATGCTCGAATGCAAAAGAGGCAGACTCTATGACATTTGGTTCATTGACCCAAACACCGTTCATCAAGTTACGGTACAGCAATTCTCCAATGACATAGAGGATAACTGATGGCGCGTGAGACACACGTCTGTTGGGAACCCCAAGAGGAAGGTGTGATGCGTACAACAGCAAGTTTTCCCTCAGTAAGAAACCAAGGTTATCGAACCAGTAGGAGATGAAGGCCACGTGAAGGTTGTTGGCGGAGGAGTGTAGTGCGGCGCAACACCGGGGATTCCGGCGCCAACGTGGAACCTGCACAACACAATCAAAATACTTTGCCCCAACTTAACAGTGAGGTTGTCAATCTCACCGGCTTGCTGTAAACAAAGGATTAAATGTATGGTGTGGAAAATGATGTTTGTTTGCGAAGAACAACAGAGAACAGAGTTTGCAGTAAATTGTATTTCAGATGTAAAAGAATGGACCGGGGTCCACAGTTCACTAGTGGTGTCTCTCCAATAAGAAATAGCATGTTGGGTGAACAAATTACAGCTTGGGAAATTGACAAATAGAGAGGGCATAACAATGCACATACATATCACGATGACTAATATGAGATTTAATCGGGGCATTACGACAAAGTACATAGACCGCAATCCAAGCATGCATCTATGCCTAAAAGTCCACCTTCGGGTTAGCATCCGCACCCCTTCCGGTATTAAGTTGCAAACAACAGACAATTGCATTAAGTATGGTGCGTAATGTAATCAACACAAATATCCTTAGACAAAGCATTGATGTTTTATCCCTAGTGGCAACAGCACATCCACAACCTTAGAACTTTCTGTCATCGTCCCGCATTCAATGGAGACATGAACCCACTATCGAGCATAAATACTCCCTCTTGGAGTCACAAGTATCAACTTGGCCAGAGCCTCTACTAGCAACGGAGAGCATGCAAGAACATAAACAACACATATATGATAGATCAATAATCAACTTGACATTGTATTCCATATTCATCGGATCCCAACAAACACAACATGTAGCATTACAAATAGATGATCTTGATCATGATAGGCAGCTCACAAGATCTAACATGATAGCACAAGAGGAGAAGACAACCATCTAGCTACTACTATGGACCCATAGTCCAAGGGTGAACTACTCACACATCAGTCCGGAGGCGATCATGGTGATGAAGAGTCCTCCGGAGATGATTCCCCTCTCCGGCAGGGTGCCGGAGGCGATCTCCTGAATCCCCCGAGATGGGATTGGCGGCGGCGGCGTCTCTGGAACTTTTTCCGTATCGTGGCTCTCGGTAATAGGGTTTTCGCGACGGAGAGTATATGTAGGCGGAAGGGCAGAGTCGGGGGGTGCACGAGGGGCCCACACCATAGGGCGGCGCGGGCCCCTCCTTGGCCGCGCCGCCTTGTGGTGTCGCCACCTCGTGGCCCCACTTCGTATCTCCTTCGGTCTTCTGGAAGCTCCGTGGAAAAATAAGACCCCGGGCGTTCGTTTCGTCCAATTCCGAGAATATTTCCTGTGTAGGATTTCTGAAACCAAAAACAGCACAAAACAGAGAACCGGCTCTTCGGCATCTCGTTAATAGGTTAGTGCCGGAAAATGCGTATAAATGATGTAAAGTGTGTATAAAACATGTGAGTATTATCATAAAACTAGCATGGAACATAAGAAATTATAGATACGTTTGAGACGTATCAAGCATCCCCAAGCTTAGTTCCTACTCGCCTCGAGTAGGTAAACGATAACAAGGATAATTTCTGAAGTGACATGCTATCATAATCTTGATCAATACTATTGTAAAGCATATGAGATGAATGCAGCTTTTCGAAGCAATGGCAAAGATAATGAGTAAACAAATGAATCATATAGCAAAGACTTTTCATGAATAGTACTTTCAAGACAAGCATCAGTAAGTCTTGCACAGGAGTTAACTCATAAAGCAATAAATTCTTAGTAGAAAGCTTTGAAGCAACACAAAGGAAGATATAAGTTTCAGCGAATTGCTTTCAACTTCAACATGTTTATCTCATGGATAATTGTCAACACGAAGTAATATGATGAATGCAAATAAGCAAGTATGTAGGAATCAATGCACACAGTTGACACAAGTGTTTGCTCCTAAGATAGAAAGAAGTAGGTAAACTGACTCAACATAAAGTAAAAGAATGGGCCCTTCGCAGAGGGAAGCATGGATTACTGTTTTTGTGCTAGAGCTTCTCATTTTGAAAACATAGAAACAATTTTGTCAACGGTAGTAATAATTCATATGTGTTGTGCATAAGATGTCCTATAAGTTGCAAGCCTCATGCATAGAGTACCAATAGTGCTCGCACCTTGTCCTAATTAGCTTGGATTTTCATGGATTATCATTGCATAACATATGTTTCAACCAAGTGTCACAAAGGGGTACCTCTATGCCACCTGTACAAAGATCCAAGGAGATAGATCGCATTTGATTTCTCGTTTTTGATAGATCTCAACTTAGGACATCCATACCGGGACAACATAGACAACAGATAATGGACTCCTCTTTAATGCTTAAGCATTCAACAACAAATAATATTCTCATAAGAGATTTGAGGATTAATGTCCAAAACTGAAACTTCCACCATGATTCATGGCTTTGGTTAGCGACCCAATGTTCTTCTCTAACAATATGCATACTCAAACCATTTGATCATGATAAATCACCCTTACTTCAGACAAGACGAACATGCATAGCAAATCACATGATATTCAACAAAGGTGTAATAGTTGATGGCGTCCCCGAAACATGGTTACCGCTCAACAAGCAACTTATAAGAAATAAGACACATAAGCTACATATTCAATACCACAATAGTTTTTAAGGCTATTTTCCCATGAGCTATGTATTGCAAAGACAAGGAATGAAATTTTAAAGGTAGCACTCAAGTAATTTACTTTGGAATGGCAGAGAAATACCATGTAGTAGGTAGGTATGGTGGACACAAATGGCATAGTTTTTGGCTCAAGGATTTGGATGCACGAGAAGTATTCCCTCTCAGTACAAGGCTTTGGCTAGCAAGGTTGTTTGAAGCAAACACAAGTATGAACCGGTACAGCAAAACTTACATAAGAACATATTGCAAGTATTATAAGACTCTACACTGTCTCCTTGTTGTTCAAACACTTCACCAGAAAATATCTAGACTTTAGAGAGACCAATCATGCAAACCAAATTTCAACAAGCTCTATGGTAGTTCTTTATTAATAGGTACAAAGTACATGATGCAAGAGCTTAAACATGATCTATTTGAGCACAACAATTGCCAAGTATCAAATTATTCAAGACAATATACCAATTACCACATGAAGCATTTTCTGTTTCCAACCAAATAACAGGGAACGAAGCAGTTTCAACCTTCGCCATGAACATTAAAAGTAAAGCTAAGAACTCCAGTGTTCATATGAACGAGCGGAGCGTGTATCTCTCCCACATAAAGAATGGTAGGATCCGATTTTATTCAAACAAAAACAAAAACAAAAACATACAGACGCTCCAAGTAAAGCACATAAGATGTGACGGAATAAAAATATAGTTTCACTAGAGGTGACCTGATAAGTTGTCGATGAAGAAGGGGATGCCTTGGGCATCCCCAAGCTTAGATGCTTGAGTCTTCTTGAAATATGCAGAGATGAACCACGGGGGCATCCCCAAGCTTAGACTTTTCACTCTTCTTGATCATATTGTATCATCCCCCTCTCTTGACCCTTGAAAACTTCCTCCACACCAAACTCAAAACAAACTCATTAGAGGGTTAGTGCATAATCAAAAATTCACATATTAAGAGGTGACATAATCATTCTTAACACTTCTGGACATTGCAAAAAGCTACTGAAAGTTAATGGAACAAAGAAATCCATCCAACATAGCAAAAGAGGCAATGCGAAATAAAAGGCAGAATCTGTCAAAACAGAACAGTCCGTAAAGACGAATTTTTCAGGGGCACTTAACTTGCTCAGATGAAAAAGCTCAAATTGAATGAAAGTTGCGTACATATCTGAGGATCACACACGAAAATTGGCAGATTTTTCTGAGTTACCTACAGAGAGGTATACTCAAATTCGTGACAGCAAGAAATCTGTTTCTGCGCAGTAATCCCAATCTAGTACTAACCTTAGTACTTGGCACAACAATGCAATAAAATAAAGATAAGGAGATGTTGCTACAGTATTAACAACTTCCAAGACTCAAATATAAAACAAAAGTGCAGAAGTAAAATAATGGGTTGTCTCCCACAAGCGCTTTTCTTTAACGCATTTCAGCTAGGCGCAGAAAGTGTGAATCAAGTATTATCAAGAGATAAAGCATCAACATCATAATTTGTTCTAATAATAGAATCAAAAGGTAACTTCATTCTCTTTCTAGGGAATTGTTCCATTCCTTTCTTGAGAGGAAATTGATACTTAATATTCCCTTCCTTCATATCAATGATAGCACCAACAGTTCGAAGAAAAGGTCTTCCCAAAATAATGGGACAAGATGCATTGCATTCAATATCCAAGACAACAAAATCAACGGGGACAAGGTTATTATTAACTGTAATGTGAACATTATTAATCCTCCCCAAAGCTTTCTTTATAGAATTATCAGCGAGATTAACTTCCAAATAACAATTTTTTAATGGTGGCAAGTCAAGCATATCATAGAGTTTCTTAGGCATAACAGAAATAGTTGCACCAAGATCACATAAAGCATTACAATTAAAATCATTGACCCTCATCTTAATGATGGGCTCCCAACCATCTTCCAACTTCCTAGGAATAGAAGTTTCAAGTTTTAATTTCTCTTCTCTAGCTTGAATGAGAGCATTTGTAATATGTTTTGTAAAGGCCAAATTTATAGCACTAGCATTAGGACTTCTAGCAAGTTTTTGTAAGAACTTAATAACTTCAGAGATATGACAATCATCAAAATCTAAACCATTATGATCTACAGCAATGGGATCATTGTCCCCAATATTTTGAAAAATTTCAGCAGTTTTATCACAAACAGTTTCAGCAGTTTTAGCAGTTTCAGCAGTTTCAGGCAATTTTGCACGCTTTGCATTAGGAGTAGAAACATTGCCAACACCAATTACTTTACCAATGACAGTAGGAGGTTTAGCAACATGTGAAGCATCAACATTACTAGTGGTGGTAATAGTCCAAACTTTAGCTACATTATTCTCTTTAGCAAGTTTTTCTTCTTTTTCCCACCTAGCATGCAATTCAGCCATCAATCTAATATTTTCATTAATTCGAACTTGGATGACGTTTGCTGTAGCAAATGACTTAATATCTTTATCTTCTTTAGGCATAACTTTCAATTTTAAAAGATCAACATCAGCAGCAAGACTATCAACCTTAGAAGCAAGAACATCAATTTTACCAAGCTTTTCTTCAACAGATTTGTTAAAAGCAGTTTGTGTACTAATGAATTCTTTAAGCATGGCTTCAAGACCAGAGGGTACACTCCTATTATTGTTGTAAGAATTACCATAACCATTACCGTTATTAGAAGGATATGGCCTATAGTTGTTACCAGAATTATTCCTATAAGCATTGTTGTTGAAATTATTATTTTTAATGAAGTTCACATCAACATGCTCTTCTTGAGCAACCAATGAAGCTAAAGGAACATTATTAGGATCAACATTAGATCTACCATTCACAAGCATAGACATAATAACATCAATCTTATCACTCAAGGAGGAGGTTTCTTCAACAGAATTTACCTTCTTACCTTGTGAAGTCCTTTCAGTGTGCCATTCAGAGTAATTGATCATCATATCATCAAGAAGCTTTGTTGCCGCGCCTAAGGTGATGGAATAAAAGTACCTCCAGCAGCTGAATCCAATAGGTTCCGCGAAGAAAAATTCAATCCTGCATAGAAGGTTTGGATGATCATCCAAGTAGTTAGTCCATGGGTAGGGCAATTCTTTACCAAAGATTTCATTCTTTCCCATGCTTGGGCAACATGTTCATTATCCAATTGCTTAAAGTTCATTATGCTACTTCTCAAAGATATAATTTTAGCGGGAGGATAATATCTACCAATGAAAGCATCCTTGCATTTAGTCCATGAATCAATACTATTTTTAGGCAAAGATAGCAACCAATTTTTAGCTCTTCCTCTTAAGGAGAAAGGAAACAATTTCAATTTTATAATGCCACCATCTACATCCTTATACTTTTGCATTTCACAAAGTTCAACAAAATTATTAAGATGGGTAGCAGCATCATCAGAACTAACACCAGAAAATTGCTCTCTCATAACAAGATTTAGTAAAGCAGCTTTAATTTCATAGAATTCTGTTGTAGTAGCAGGTGGAGCAATAGGTGTGCATAGAAAATCATTATTATTGGTGCTAGTGAAGTCACACAACTTAGTGTTCTCAGGAGTATTCATTTTAACATTAGTAAATAAAGCAAACTAAATAAAGTAAATGCAAGTAACTAATTTTTTTGTGTTTTCAATATAGAGAGCGCAAACAAGACAGTAAATAAAATAAAGCAATTAACTAATTTTTTTGTATTTTTGATATAGAGAAAGTAAACAAAGCAGTAAATAAAATAAAGTAAAGCAAGACAAAAAAAACAAAGTAAAGAGAATGGATGTGGGAGACTCCCCTTGCAGCGTGTCTTGATCTCCCCGGCAACGGCGCCAGAAAAATTGCTTGATGGCGCGTGAGACACACATCTGTTGGGAACCCCAAGAGGAAGGTGTGATGCGTACAACAGCAAGTTTTCCCTCAGTAAGAAACCAAGGTTATCGAACCAGTAGGAGATGAGGGCCACGTGAAGGTTGTTGGCGGAGGAGTGTAGTGCGGCGGAACACCAGAGATTCCAGCGCCAACATGGAACCTGCACAACACAATCAAAATACTTTGCCCCAACTTAACAGTGAGGTCGTCAATCTCACCGGCTTGCTGTAAACAAAGGATTAAACGTATGGTGTGGAAAATGATGTTTGTTTGCGAAGAACAACAGAGAACAGAGTTTGCAGTAAATTGTATTTCAGATGTAAAAGAATGGACCGGGGTCCACAGTTCATTAGTGGTGTCTCTCCAATAAGAAATAACATGTTGGGTGAACAAATTACAGTTGGGCAATTGACAAATAGAGAGAGCATAACAATGCACATACATATCATGATGACTAATATGAGATTTAATCAGGGCATTACGACAAAGTACATAGACCGCTATCCAGCATGCATCTATGCCTAAAAAGTCCACCTTCGGGTTAGCATCCGCACCCCTTCCAGTATTAAGTTGCAAACAACAGACAATTGCATTAAGTATGGTGCGCAATGTAATCAACAAAAATATCCTTAGACAAAGCATTGCTGTTTTATCCCTAGTGGCAACAACACATCCACAACCTTAGAACTTTCTGTCACTGTCCCAGATTCAATGAGACATGAACCCACTATCGAGCATAAATACTCCCTCTTGGAGTCACAAGTATCAACTTGGCCAGAGCCTCTACTAGCAACGGAGAGCATGCAAGAACATAAACAACACATATATGATAGATCAATAATCAACTTGACATTGTATTCCATATTCATCGGATCCCAACAAACACAACATGTAGCATTACAAATAGATGATCTTGATTATGATAGGCAGCTCACAAGATCTAACATGATAGCACAAGAGGAGAAGACAACCATCTAGCTACTGCTATGGACCCATAGTCCAAGGGTGAACTACTCACACATCAGTCCGGAGGCGATCATGGTGATGAAGAGTCCTCCGGGAGATGATTCCCCTCTCCGGCAGGGTGCCGGAGGCGATCTCCTGAATCCCCCGAGATGGGATTGGCGGCGGCGTCTCTGGAACTTTTTCCGTATTGTGGCTCTCGGTAATAGGGTTTTCGCGACGGAGAGTATATGTAGGCGGAAGGGCAGAGTCGGGGGCGCACGAGGGGCCCACACCATAGGGCGGCGCGGGCCCCTCCTTGGCCGCGCCGCCTTGTGGTGTCGCCACCTCGTGGCCCCACTTCGTATCTCCTTCGGTCTTCTGGAAGCTCCGTGGAAAAATAAGACCCTGGGCGTTCGTTTCGTCCAATTCCGAGAATATTTCCTTTGTAGGATTTCTGAAACCAAAAACAACACAAAACAGGAACTGGCGCTTCGGCATCTCGTTAATAGGTTAGTGCCGGAAAATGCGTATAAATGATGTAAAGTGTGTATAAAACATGTGAGTATTATCATAAAACTAGCATGGAACATAATAAATTATAGATACGTTTGAGACGTATCAATAACTTGCTAGTATTTTTACAGAAGCAAGAAACCAAATCGGAAATATTCTTCCCGTACAACTTTGAGTGAGTTTTACTGTCTTATACACATTTGATTTCGCTTACTCGATGTTAAGTATAACTAATCCTCCGAGTTATGCGTGCGTAGCTTCCACTATATTCTCCAAATCATTCAGCTCGACAAAGGAGTAGCACTTGTCGTGGACTCAAAACGCAAAAAAACATTGGCAATGGGCGAACCTGGCTGCCCTGTCCAGAGGTAATTTCAATCAATATCGCCCTGTATCGGCATCTTCTGTTCTCATTTCCTGATAGCAAGTAATTAATAACTCATTTACTCATTTTTTCTTTCCCGAACAGGGCTTGGAAACGGTTTATCAAGACTGGGTGAATGGAACCGGAGCTTACATTTCAATATCGCCCTGTAAGTAGTACTATAGCTTACATTTCAAGATCTCTTTGTTTTTTGTTTCAATACCATGCATTATCATGCTCAATTATTAGTTTGATCGAACTATTTTTTCGTAAAGTGTTTGAAGCAGGAACCCGGGAATAACTTATGTAGAGTCACCAGAACCGGAGGCGGCTATACATGTCCTTCATGTACGTGAACAATATTTCACAATCTTATTTTATTACCATCAATTGTGTTGAGTTCCATTCATATATATTGATCTCCGTTTTTTAAATTAGATGGAACGTGTGCGGGACTCTCTCCTAACGGTGGATCGCATATGAGAAATTAGCGGGATTCTTAGTTAGGGAGATCATAGCTCCAACTGGAGCATACCATCGGGAGTTAATATATGGCATTAGGGATAGAAAATAGATATGGTAAAAAGGATCGACTTTATACTGTAAATATGCATTACATGTACTATATTTTATGACGATGTCTATATATTCATGATGATGTTATGGTTTCTTGAATGATGTATGCATGCAGATTTGAATGAACAACATAAAACCCTGAAACTCTGCAGCGGCAGAGAAACAGCCATTTTCTCAGTCGCGGCAGAGTAACGCTGCTCCACCCTAAACCTCTGCCGCAGCATAGAAACATCATTTTCTCTGCCGCGGCAGAGACCCTTTACTCACGGTTCGTCTTACGAACCGGGATTAAAGCCCCTCTACCCCGAGCGGCCGAGCCCCCGGGTCGCGTGGAGGACCCTTTAGTCTCGGTTTATATTTGAACTTACCTTTAGTCCCGATTGCGCAGTCCCAGTTACACAACCGGAACTAAAAACCCAACAAACCGAGAGTAAAGGTCCGTTTTCCACTAGTGGGCAAGTGACAACCCCTCGTAATGATTCAAGATCACAACAAAAGTATCAGCCAGCTCACGAGGTAAACTGCAATTATAAGAAGCTGATTTAGCATCATGCATTCATGCATGTAAAACAACAAATGTGTTCAATAATATATGTTACTGCTAATTCGACCAAAAAATGCATTCCAGAAATGTAAAACATTATTTAGCATAAGATTTCGGTAGCTATGGGGATATGCTACCGCATATACAATACAACTTCAGTTTGAGGGATACTTCAGTATTTAGACAACACTTTCTAGGCATTGCCAAACACATCAAAAGTATTGTAAACTGAAGTAATTTTGGAAACTGCAGCAAATACTTCAAAAATACTTTGCTGTCAAACATAGCATACGATTTTATTTAGTATAAAGATTTTGGTAGCTATGGGGATATGCTACCGCATACAATACTACTGTAAATTTAGTTCTCAGTCACTCTTTTTTAGATAAAAGGCACTCGAGTGCCCAACTTTGAATTAACAAAGCCACCAACGACGAGAACGGTACAAAGTGCTGAACCCAGCTTACAGAACGACACCACACACCCACACGAACTACCGAAGAAGCTACACCCGGAAGCGTGAACAGCGAGCTCAGCCAAAGCGCCTACGAGACTCGGAGAAGAGCTGGAGTCAACAGTGTCGGGCCGGAGCTTACTCGAGAGCGAGCCATTTTCACGCGCGCCTCAACAGACCTCCTCCGTCGCAAAAACACCACCGGAAGCCGACCACCACCGGGGGCCAACCCTCGTTGCGCACAAACCGAACAGCAGCGCCAAGGAAGCTCGACAAGGGAAGGGGCACGGAGCAAGCCTTGCCGAAGATCGCCGAAGAATCACCTCCGTCACAACCATCGGTGAGCCTCGCGTTGTGGGTTCCAAGACGGTGTCTTCAAGAAGAGCACGACACCGGAGTGCCGCCACCGCCCGATCCGAGGATCTTGGGTTTTCACCCGGACGCAGTAGAGGATCGGATATTGGCCTCACGGCGCCTTCAACAAGGGAACGCCGTCCGCGAACGCCGCCGCCGTGGCCCGAGGGGCAAAGGTTTCCCTTTGGCAACATCACCACCAACTACACCCCACAGCACTCGACTCGCCGACCACCACGCCGCCCTCACGGCCGTGGTAACCAGCCAGCACCAGAGTCATTGGCTCGCCCGCCAACCAACATGACTCCCACCTTCCAGGGCCGCCGCCCCGGCGTCCCAGCTCAGAGCTCAACGGAGAAAAGGAAGAGAACGAGTAGACCTTCGCAGCGAGAACACCGGACCCCCTGCCTGGAAGCATCGAACCTGACTGGAGAGAGCCCTTCTGGAGGATCGGTAGACCAACAGCCCCCGTGGCTGCCGGCAACACCAGATCTGGACGAAAGACGATGGCTTCGCATGGCACCAGGCCCCTGCCGGTCCGTGGGAAAGCCAACACGCCTCCAAGCACCCTCACCAACACCGGCAGGACTACCATGCATTTCGTACAACCTGCTATAGTTCTCTGGAGAGGAAAAAACACGGTATAAAGGCTCTGCAAGATGCCAAGAAGCACGTTATGCATCGCAAACAAGAACACAAATTCACGGAAAAAGAAACAAAAAAAGGTATTACCTCCATTTTAATCTATTTTGAAAAGGAGGCAGCACTAAACTGCAACAGTAAAATTTTACGGCTCTTCAATGCGACCGAGGCGCTGGTCTTCCTCTTGCGAAAGCGTTTGACTTCTGGACCGGCGCCGTAGAACTTCCGGCCGTCACGGCTGGTGCTATGGTTACGGTGGACACGTCGGACAACCCGAAGGGGGATCATCAAGCGGGAACTTACCGTTGCAGACAACCCGAAGGTACTTGGAGGTCTCGTTGGCGGAGACGGCAACGGCGCTGAGGCAGAGGACGAGGACCTCCCCAACCGGCGTGCGGACGAGCACCTGATCATCACTCTTGATGGACTCCGACGAGCGGCGTGGCAGTGCCGTCGGGCTGGACGGTTTCTTGATGACCACTCCGTCTGGTGGTGTTGGCGCGTCGTGGCGCGAACGGGAGTCGTCGCGAAGTGTCATAGGTGCTGGAAGACTCCTACCTCGCCTCGGATTCGGGCCTTCGACGTCGTAGTTGCATTACCAAAACCGACGCCATAGATCAGGCCACCAGTCCGATCCAAATATTCAAAATCCGAATCGTATTTCATCTTCCCCGCCATCTGCTTAGTTCCTACGCTTTTCTTTTCCGATACCAACTCGGTAACACTCGATCCATATAGCCCCCCAAAATTCCTCACGATCCATCCACTCCTCTGCTTCCTGTTCGCTGAATCCATCGCCATGCCTGCTCTCATGCCTAAGCGCCCGTCCGCCGCCCTGCGCGAGATTCACCGCGAGCTCGATCGGCGCCGGAAGCTCACCGTCCTGGCGAAGGGACGAATCGTGAAGAAATCATCTCCTCCACCGCTGATCCCCAACGCAGAAGGATCAGTCCTCCAGAAGAAGTCGCCCGCGCCGATCCCGCGCAAGCCAGCCGCGGCGGCCATGGTGAAGCTTCAGGCTATTCCGCTGGGAGAAGTTACAACGAGATGCACTGCCCCGAAGCGCCGAGACCCGCTGATGCCGTTCGCCATGAAGGTTTCCGGCGTCACCAGCGGGGGATTCCAGAAGTCTTCCGAGCCGATCCTGGACGAGCGAGCTGAAGCTCCGAAGAAGAACCCGTTCCTGCCTGTGTCGCAGTCGCACAAGTCGGCCGAAGCGGCGACCAAGAAGTCATCCGTCCCGATCTCCCGAACGACGCCACCACTTGTCACGTCTTCGGCCGACTCCGAGCCCATCCAGAAAGGGACAACGGTGCGCGTGCGGACGCCGACGGGGACGACGCCTAGGGGCGTGCGAATCTTTATCATGCTCAGCGCCGTCGTCGTCTCCGATGCAGAAGACGGCTACTTGGAAGTCATGTACAACGGCGGCTTCCCGCGCGACAACGCGCGCGTCGCCAGGGATCAGGTGAAGAAGATGCCGTCGTCGCACCAGTGATCAGAGGCAGCGATCGCCGGCTCTTCAGAAGCCGAAAGTCCCCGCCGGTACTGAAGTGGATCGAGAAGGAGAAGCAGCCGGAGCCACTCCAAGGTCGTCTTGCCGCGTCGCAGCTCCTTGCAATCGGGAATATACTGTACTAAGGATTTAGAGATCTGACGATGTCTTCTTGCAAGTTCTTTATTTTGTGTGTGGCAGAAGGCAGTGCAATGTAGCTAGGATAATTCTTTTGTTCTATGCACGTGTAGCTCTTGATTCCTGGCATCAGACGATTGCCTAATGTAAGAATTGTGTTTATCATCGAATACATGAATATTTCGAATACAATTAACTGAATGTTTCCACCATGTAATGAATTGTTGTTAAAGATGATTTGAGTGAACAAATGTTTAAGAAATAATATTAGGAGACTTGACTTCTATCGAAACAGAGGTGATTGAGAGGAATGCGTGCAAATCATTATGTCCGGTATTTTTGCAATTTACTTGATACCTAGCTGAAATTTCATCAGTCAAGGAGTAGTATAACTTGGCGATATTTTGAGACCCTCAAGAGAAAAAACAATGGAGGAGTAACTTCCTCCGCGCACGAACTGAACTTGTGCTCCTGCGACAGTTGCTCCTTCTATGGTTCGAAAACAAAGACAGTTGCCCCGTGCAGTCTTCTTCTTCCTCCAAAACGCGGAACCAAGAAAAAAAAAGACGAATCAGGAACTGCTTCATGGATTCCTCTGATCGCCAAAGCCCAATTCATGGAAGTCGTCAACAGGGCCAACAATACCAAGTGTGCACCGAACAGCCTGACGACTCATCTTGTTCGTCGGCAGTGTGCGGTCTGAAGGGTGCAGTTGCAAAACACTGGAAATTTCTGGTCCCGTCTTTCTTCGGGAGATCGTCGCCGGCAAGCCTGTCGGTCTCATCGCCGCCGATCACCGTGTACCAAGTCTGGCCTGGGAAAAACGTAAGGATCGTTTTCTTTTGTGAGGAAAAATGCCCACCCTACATGAATATTGATGCCATGGAATGCAGGTGTTTTTCATGGATGGGCGTGTGGTCTTCGGACCTGATCCGCGAGGCCTCATCTTGACGGTCATAGCGGTACTCCTTTCAGAGTGGATCTTCTTGGCCGACATTGTTGATCCTTCGTCGAATCATCCAGTCCTGATAGCTGCATTCTCCATTGTACTAGCAGCAACCGTCAGTGACACCCATCTATCCTGGAATGTGTTGGATTCTCTGCTATTGGAATTTGGATCGTTTGTGATACTAGCAAATTTGTTGACAGGTGATGGTTACTCTGCTACTGACTGCAACAAGAGACCCTGGAATCGTACCAAGAAACCAGACCTCACTGCCACAAGAAGCTGGCATGAGCACGATCAGAAGAATCAGGAGCCGGCGCATCATCATCGACGGCGTCGAGAGGAAGCAGAAGTACTGCAGGGTCTGCGACATTTTCCGTGCTCCGAGGAGCTCACACTGTGCAATCTGCGACAATTGCGTCGACAAGTTTGATCACCACTGCCCCTGGATAGGCCAGTGCATAGGGCTGGTAAAAGTGCAGATGCACGACGGCAGCTTATATTGCTTTGCTTAGATGTTGCATTTCAGAATGTCTGAATTATGTTGCCTTTTGTGCAGAGAAACTACAGATTGTACCTGCTGATGATAACCCTGGCGCTGGCTTTCTACACTTGCACCTTAACGTTCTCGGTGAAAAGAATCAGAGTGCAACTGGATGCTGCTGGTGGTGCAGGGCTTCTCGGTCTGCTGAGAAGTTGGCCTGGAATGGTTGCTCTGGCGGCGTTCAGCTCCGTGGCTGTCTGGCTCCTGGCGTGCCTCCTCGCCTACCATGTCTTCCTTGCAGCCAAGAACCAGGTACCGTTACGGGAAATTTCGTGTGGCTTGTATGCGATCTTATTGAAGGAACTAACTGGCTGATGAATTATTATTGTTCTCCTGGACTTTGCTGCTGAAGACGAGCCATGAGAGGCACAAAGGACGGTACCGGAGCTCCCCCAATCCTTACGACAGGGGGGTGCTTAGGAACATCAAGGATTGCCTGTTTGAGAGTTTGCCTCCCCCTAGAGTCGATTTCAGAGCCGTGGCCCAGCCGAATTTGATGGATCAGCAACAACATTTGCCATTGACAGTTCATTCAGGGTGCTAGCTAGGATCTTGTAAAGCGGGATGCACGCGTGGCCTGTATTTCAAACATCTAATGGGCCCAATCATCAGCGCCTCAGTCCAACAAGTCACTAGTGGATTGAGATGCTGACAAGTGGGGTCCATCTCATCGGTATGACGATATGTAGCGTTAAGTTCCATGGCATGGAGTTGTCTGGTAAGGAACATGTTTAGTTTGTAGGTTTATGAAATACGTGTTTCTGCAATTGTTTATGATTAACAAGATACTCGGAGTTTCACGAGATTTACTAATAGTGGTTGAGCTTTTTCATAAACAAATTTGGTAACACAAAATGCTCATTTTCTAACAACTGAACTATGGCATGAGCATGATCATGTTTTCAACTTAGAGTCGAAATTGTGTAGGCAAAACCAAGTATCGAATGAACTTCTCGCCAAACACATAAGCAAGTGGAAAAATGGCAACATAGTCGTAGTTTCTTGTTCACCTTTTCTTTTTCTCGATAAAGGGATCTTTATTACTTAACATTTATCTTTTCATGACTCTGACATTCGGAACTAATACGTGTACTTCGCTTGTAAATTTTAAACTCCATGTACTATGCTTGTAAGTTGAGGGTCTGGCATCGAGCCTGACATCTTCTTTTGTGGGGGAGCCCGACATCTTCTTTAGCAAAACTAGATGAAAATGCTTTATTCATAAGATGCTCGGATCGACAAAGGTAACTGCTTTTATTCATAACCATGGATTGAAAAACTCATTATATGGTGTCATAGAAAACATGTACATACCCATCAGCCGAGTTATGGTTATGTTGATCCACTGCAATGCACTTCCCACTTGCATATAAAAATGTGTTTAAGAAATTATATGCTATAGCCATTTGCATGTCAAAACTCATAACCAATCATTGAAATAATGGCAAAGCCTGTTATATTCGGAGTTTCGCGAGATCTACTAATATTTTCGTAAACAGATTTGGTAATAGAAAATGCTCATTATATAACAACTGAACTATGGCAAGAGCATGGTCATGTTTTCAACTTAGACTCGAAATTGTGTAAAGGCAAAACCAAACATCAAATCATGAACTTGTCGCCAAACACATAAGCAAGTGGAGAAATCGCAACCTTGTCGTAGTTTCGTTTTCATATTTTCATGATTCTGACATCACAAACTATTCCCATGTACTTTGCTTGTAAGTTTTAAACAGGGGGTCTTTATAAACTTGGAGATATCTCCAAAACTTAATTAGAGGCTCCCAAGAATTTCACAGATCTTTACACCACAATGATTGAGCTATGTAGTAGCACCAACCGTCTATGGTTCCAAAAACCAAGAGGAACAGTATCTAGGTGAGGCATCCAAGAGAAATAAGCTCTCGAACTTTCACTCCCGTGGATCCTGAATGAGAATTCAAACATGTGCAATGGTAGGAACACAAGTGCTCAAGTCCTATCAAAAATCCCACCAAAGTACCTAATGCTATGTAAGAATATGAGAGGAAGAAGAAAGGAGGAGAATACCAAATTCCTCCAAGATCCCAATCCAATGGATTCCATCACTAAGAGGAGATATAGGAGATATTGATTGCTGGAAATTCCTATATAGATCTCCTTTTGTGGCGGGGGGAGGGGGGTTGTCGGGCGATAGTACCGCTCGATGTTAACGTTGACTTCAGGTATTACTTCTGGTAATGCATCGACGGTAGCTCATCAAAAACGAGTGGTGCTTCTAGGACACTACGGGCATATTACTACGGGCGCCCCATACCATGGTGGTGCCAACCCTGAGCGGTAGTGGCACAGTAGTGACACGGTACGATTGCTACTAACGAGAAGCAGTAGTACTGCAAAAACTCCACCAGTACCACATTACCGTGGGATGAAGATCGATAGTACCGCTCACAGAAGGGATCAGTCCTACCACAAGCCACACTGGTACTACCTGTACTACCTGACCTGGAAAAATTGTAGAGATAGGTGAAATCAAAACTACAATGTCTTGAGCATGCAAACTCCAATTAAGATGAAACCGATTTTGTAGTAAAGATAACGACAAGTTGTAATCTTAAAAGCAGAAAAGGACAAAATACCAAGTAGATGGGGGAGGGAACCTCCCTAAGTGAAAAACGGTAAAAGTTCTAACTAAAAAACTTAACAAGTTTTTCAAACGGGGTCCTTGTTTTATAATCTCGAGCTTTTCAAGAGAATAACCACAAGATTTAAATCCTCATATGGATAAAAATCAAATAACAATAGAGAAATATGATGCCAATGATGCAAAAAATTATCACTATACCAGCGATACAATGAAGTTAGTACTTGAGAGCCCCCTTGATAATACGACTATCGATTCTATAACTCGGTCTCTCAATAATCATCTTGAGATTTGTAAAATAGAAAATCTATCAAGATCATACCTTTGCCTTACGCATATTAAACTTAAGCTAGATGATGGCGATCATGCATGCCTCAAGTTGGAACTCGTTTCTTGATATCGCCTGCTTGGTGAAGTATTGTGAATTTCTCCCCATACTCTACTATGGGAAAGACTCACTTAGGAATATCTTGACATGTCCATCATCACCAAATGAACATAAGCTTCAAGTATATGATATCTTCGAGATGACTCGTCTTGAACTTGTCTTGTCATCCTTGAATCATTTATTCTTTCTTCATTTATGAAGATGTGTTGGAGGTAGATATGAAAGATCATTCAATTTTCTTCTTCAATACATACTTGCCATAGCATCAACCCTCTCATGGTCAATCTTTGGATAACTTCTTGAATAACAACTTGGTCAGCACATAATTTTCTTCGTTTTCTTCTTATTTTCAACCTTGGAGCTAAAGTATGATTCAAGGATGTGGTAGCTTTTTGTAATTTACTCCGTTGTTTCAGGTCGCTCCGCTGAAGATGCCCCACGGAAGGAAGAATACATGGCCGGAGCCCGGACGGCGCTCGCGTCATGCCATTTGCATCACTGCTCTTACCAGTTTATCATCTGCCACGCCTCGCATCCATCACATCTCGTCGTCTCCTTCCCCGGTCTTTCGATGCTCACTCCTACGCCGTGGCACTCTGCAGGCAAGCGCGAATCTATGTCCTCGTCGAGAGCAGCCACCCACCCAATCGAGGCCCTCCAGCTCCCCCCCCCCCCCCCCCGTGTCCTGCCACCTTATCCGTCCATCCACGCGCCTACCGTGTTTATCTGCGTGCGTCCCGCTTGCTTGGCAGATTGCTCCTACTGCTGGCACGTTGGAACGCGTACGTGCACTATGCGATAAACCTCCCCGGAGAGAAACATGCTGGCCCGCCTAGCTGGCTGGTGACCTGGTGTACGAGTGATTTGATTGATGCGTGAATGCTTCAAACTGAGCAATGTTTTCCTTTCTATTTCTAGTTTGAAGCATGGGTCGATCGTAGTTGCGGTATCAGAGCTTAAAACAAGCCATATATAGATATTGTCAATAAGTAGATGGGGATATTTTCGCTTTCATGTTTCTCGCGAGCTTTTTGCTTAAATCACGGCATAAGGAGCAGTTTCTACTTATTTCTATTCACTAGTAAGTTGTTTTTCATTGCATTCTCTTCCCAAGGTAAAGATAGGAATACGCCTCCTTTACAGGGTAGAAGGCGGTTTTATAATTAAGTGATGCTTATTTCCCTTTCGTTCGTTTGATCGTCACAAAAACAACACAAAATTGACTTCCCATACTCATGGCACAAAGGTGCAATAAAAAATAATATTAAAAAATATTAATATTAATAAACAGATATTCGATGTGTGCCACGTTCATGCACGCTCCAACCAGAAAAATTAATCAACCAAAATTCTGGCTCCTTGTAGCATGAACTCCCTTTAGAGTTTCTGATCAAGGGGGCGGCTATATGGAATCCACTCCCCTAGGTAGCATGATATTTTAAAAAAAATCAAAATGAGCAAAAATACACATAGATGAATCTATGAACATGTAAAGTTTGGTTGAAAAAAGGTATTATATTTGGGGATACACAAAAATATGGCACTAAGTAGGCATCAAAATCGTTTTTTGTCTTCACTTTTTTCATTTTTGTGTAGGTCGCATGTGAAAACACAATTCTATAAAATAAACTAAATGTAAATACTAAACATCTATAAGTTTTTGGTTATACTTTTAAGATACTATTAGATGAAAAAATGGAGCTTTTTGAATTTTCAAAATACTCCCTCAAGCACGATACCCTTTGGAGTTTTTTAATCAACCAAGCCGTAGATCTTCAAGGCGGAAGAGCTGGAACGTACGCATGACAAGTGCCTTAAAAAACAAAGGAATAAGTGAATCCAAAGTGGGTTGTTTTCGCCCCATACCTCACAATCAAATAGGCTCTAGTTCTCCATGTTGGCATCAGATTGGAATGCCAGTCAGATTGGAGTGCGAGAACAAACAGTGGTACGTGCTGGTGTGGGGCAATCCAGTGCAACAGAACATTTGTGTGATGATGGTGAAAGTGAAACCACCTGTGGGTCTGTTGGTCGGTGCGCGGGCAGTGCAATCTTGTCTCGGCGCGCCCTGTGAGTGACAAATATGCGTACGTGCCTTGGTAGTGCCAAGTGCCAACTCCAGAGAGCAGGTAGCTAGCTAGCTAGGCTAGAACACCAAGAAAAGCTTAGAGGTAGCGATGGCGGGACATGGCGAAGAGTTCGACGAGGGAGAAGTGTGGGACGTACTGCATGACCGGAGCAAAGAAACTACTCTCGCCGACTTCACTCCTCCGATGAGGAGCAGAAGAGCCGTCGGCAGCAAGAACAAGGGCGCCGCCGTGCCCAAAGACGACAATGACGAGGGCACCGGTGCAAGCGCGAGGAAGGGCAAGAGGCCACCGTCGTCGACGACGGCGCCGGTGGCCATCCCGGACTGGCGCTCGTCGGGGCATAGCGGCGTCGACGGCCGGAGGAGTGGCCAGGAGGAGGAGCACGATGAGGAGGCAGGGGAAATGCTGCCGCCGCACGAGTGGCTCGCGAGGAAGATGGAGAAGATGAGCACGGTGCCGGCAGCGTCGTCGCCGGAGATGGTGAGGGGAAGGAGCAAAGGGAGGGAGATGAGGAAGTTCAGGGACGCCGTGCTGCCCAAGACCGCCTTCTCCGAGCACTAGAAGATCGAGGCGCGCAGCATCAAACTTGCCACAATCTAATGCATGCCAGGGCTAAATAAAAGCTTGAATAAGTAAGTGGTTCACATAGCACAGGATTGCATGCATGCACGCGATGTAACCTCGAGTGCTGGTACCGTCTCACTAATTTACTACTGAATCCATTCTCCATCTATGCATTTTATTTTGGGTGTGTCTTTGTCTGACTGAGATTTTCTTAAGTCTCGGTCACCTCAAAAAAGTGCAACTCGGTCTAGTTGTACATTTCTAGCAGAAAAGTGCAATTACACTTTTTATTTTTTAATTAATAGTTGTAATGCATGTACAACTTAAGTTAAGCTGTCTGCTTCCCGTACATTTTGTACGTGTAACTTTTTTACTGCATGATTTATACGCAATTTATTGTATTCTTGTTTGATATTTCTCTTCTGCTTAATGATCTACAGTACATGTGGGCAGCATGCTTTGCCAAACAAAATGCAGGCAGCATGCCATGCATCTTTATCCTGTTTTTTTTTTTTTGAGAATCCCTTGTTTTAGTTTTTCTGGGTCTTCATTTGCATTGCTAGTCTCATTTCCCGGCCCGTTCGACACCTTATGGGCTTAATCTTTCAGCTTTTTGGTCCTCTCTCGCTGCTGGTTTGAGTGCAAGAAAAGGCCCAGATACTAGTAGTTTCCTTTCATTTCAACGTATTTTTTTTGGTTCACGGGAGAAGTAGGTAGAACAAAAACATATTGGCTATTAGGTTTCTACTATATCCCTAAAAAAAGGTTTCTACTATACATAGCAGTTTGTACGGAGTGCACTAGTTACTTTCCTTGAGGCTTTTTTGGACAAATTCTACCGCATCCCAATGTTTCCCAAACCTTTTTCCACAAAATTAGTTCAGCATACAAATTTGCAGAGAACTGCCAACAGTGCAGCTGACAAGTGAAAATTGTCACCAAGTGTGGCAGACTACTACTAAAAAGGTGTGGTATAAGATTAAAAAAAATGCATGAAGAATTGGCAAAATATGCCATGAAAATTTTATGCAATAGAACAGATAAATATAGAAGGCAAACATATACAAGATTATCATTAGTAAAGTTTAGTACTCGACTAACTAGTGATAATTATCAAAGCAAAACAATATCAAAAGCGCAGTTGGTAACTAGCCAAAGCCCCCTAAAAGTACCATACATTGCAATAATAAACAAAGAAGTGTGTCGAAACATGTCCAAGTTAGGTTCTTGTGACTTGTGAGGGTGCCAATCATAAAGAACAAATATGAAGCAGTCAAGAGTTCCATTAGATAGATCGATGCCTTTCAAAAATTTCAAGTTCGTAAAAAAATTGAGACTTCTGAATTCTGATGACCAAACGTACTCAGAATCCAATTAAAGGAAGGTGTTTACCTATACTGCTATCTGGTACAGACGTACATTGCACGTGACTTAGCATTTCCAAAAGTTCCTTGGCAGAGTTAGGAGGAGCAGCCAAGCAGGACCCACGCAAGTACACTGGAGCTTGGCTCAGGGGAATATACTGCCGGGAGCCTGGAATATGCAGTGAATATTGAAGAACACCACGAGAAATCGCTAAAGCAACAGGACACAAATTTATTTCCACAAATGTATGAGCCAGTGCCGATGGGCTTCCGCATACTTACATTTAGATATGTTTTTCGCTATCGATGGAAACGTTGCCTCTATTGAAAGAATATTATGACTTTATGAGACACCAAAGTGTTAAACACGGGGTTTCACTCCAGGTTGGTTCTCTTTGATTAAATGCCTCTTGTGCATATTATCTCACTTAAACGCATACCGGTCTAGACCACCTAATCATCGTGGTAAAACATGTATCCAATATTTATAAGAAAATCGTTGCGGTCTATTATTCAAAATTGTTGAAAAACTTCAACAGTCATGCAACAAAAGATTCAAGGTATGCATTGGATCTCCATACATTGAGTAACATGTTCATGAATAGGTCGCGTCATACACAATGACAATAAACAAATATAAACAAAGAATGTTCACTACTACACAAAAACATGCTCACATCTTGAAAATTAAAACAACAACCCCTCGGGACATGTACAAAATGTGTGTGACATGATGCCAATATGTACAGAACAAATAACATATATGTACTTTAAAAATGTCTAAACACCATTGTGCAACATAAAGAAATCTCGATTTCTCCTATCCTTACCCTCATTGCCAACTGTTGTGGGTATACTTTATACGTATATCAACGGCATGGCCTAGATCCGGCAAGTCCGGGTGGCCCATAGTTGGTGATGAGGCATGTGCCCTATCGGGCGGCCCAGTTGCTGTAGATCCTGAAGGATGAAGTCCAACCCAGGAACAGGAAGCCGGATCTCAACCGACCTACGAAGGAGGCCGGATCCGTGACGGCCCATGAAGTATCCGGATCCAGCATGTTCTTAGAGGAAGGCGGATCCTTGACGTACACGGCAGGACATTGTACCGTAGTTAGGCAACTTGTATTCCGGCTAGGACTCTCCATGTAAACCCTAGATCCGTGCGCCTTTATAAGCCGGATCCTGGGAGCCCTAGGGGCACAACCACAACTAATTGTAACAACGCGAAAGCGCCCAGATAATTCCAGACAAGCAGCAGTAGGCCCCCGTCATCGTGCAGGTGGTCCGAAGCTGGGTAAATCGCGTACCACCGGCCCGTGTGCACTCCGCCCTATGGCCCCTACTTCTTCTCCCCTCGTGAGGATCCCTCCTCCGAGGTACCGTCGATTAGGCAACGACAGCTGGCGCCCACCGTGGGGCCTCGCGGCGTCCGGAGGCCGGAACCGGGAGGGTTCCGCCATGGGAAGCTTCGACGACACCATCGCTGTGGGGCGCGTCCTTTACGCCGGAAATCTGCCGATCGTCCCTCCGGATGAATGCTGGATTCCGGCTAAGACTGACCCCGTCAAGCTCTCCATCGTCCCAGTTGGCGGCATACACATCTTCATCGGGGAAACCGTCGATTCCGACGGAAACCCACTGGTAAGTAGCGCTGACGCGACCGCCGCCGAGCAGGACGCAGTCGCGAAGATCCGATCTGAGACGCAGGAACTTCCCAAGGAAGATTCCGCCTTAGATCTGAAAAAATCAAAACCCACCCAATCCGCCCCTAATTAAGCAGGAAGTAAAGGTGGAAGACCAATGCAGATCCGCCTGGGTCTCCCAGGTGTTAGAGAAGCAAAGGTGTCACTTCGTGCACTTCTTGGCCCATACCGCCGGAATCGCCCCTCAAGAAGCCGGAGCTGGTCCCAAGCAGGTCGAGGCACCGGAAAACAACGCTGCTCCGGATCAGCAAGAGGCTGTCAGAGAAAGCGGAAATCCGGTTGAAGAGTCGATCTTGGGTAACCTAAGCCCAATTTCCGGGGACACCCTGATATGGGGTGGCCCGATCTTCTCAGTAAGCAACGGTGGTGATGATGATCACGGGGTGATGGCAGCGGAGAAACACGACGATGAAGTGGATGATAACTTGTATGACGCAACGAGATCTCTCGATTGGTCCCTGTCGCCAATGCAACAGCTCTCAACCCTGCAAGATATTCGCAACTCCACACACTTGCGCACGTAGCCGCCGACCACGAAGCGGTAAGTTGCAATCGTCTAAGTCCCAATGGAACAGCAGATCACACAAGACTTTTTCAGGATCTACACAATATCAAGCAATATGGTGTAGGGATTCAATAGTTTTGCTAGAGCAAACAACTAAGAACTAGGGTTTATCTTAAACGTGGTCTAAAGCAACTAGGGGGCGTCCTGGGCACTTATATAGGTGTCCGGGACGAGTTCTGGTCGAAAAGATACAAGAATAACCGACCCGAATAGATCTGGTCGAGACAGACTCGGACCGGTCCGGTCCGGAATCCGGTTGACCGGGCCGTGGACCGGCCGGTCCGGTCGGTGGTCCGGTCAACCGGCGGCAACCGGAAACCGCGAAGCTTCCGGTTTCGCCCGTACGATGCACTCCCTCCGGTTGGCGGCCGGTTGGCGGCCGGTTGACCGGGCCAGGGACCGGGCGGCCCGGCGTGGGGGCCGGTCTGACCGGGCGCTGGACCGGCCTGGACTTCTTCTTGTCTAAAGCAGCTAGGGGGCGTCCTGGGCACTTATATAGGTGTCCGGGACGAGTTCTGGTCGAAAAGATACAAGAATAACCGACCCAGAATAGATCTGGTCGAGACAGACTCGGACCGGTCCGGTCCGGGAATCCGGTTGACCGGGCCGTGGACCGGCCGGTCCGGTCGGTGGTCCGGTCAACCGGGCGGCAACCGGAAACCGCGAAGCTTCCGGTTCTCGCCCGCACGATGCACTCCTCCGGCTGGCGGCCGGTTGGCGGCCGGTTGACCGGGCTGTGGACCGGGCGGCCCGGCGTGGGGGCCGGTCCGACCGGGCGCCGGACCGGCCTGGACTTCTTCTTCTCCTCTCGCGCATTCCTCCCGCTCCTCCCTCGCGCGTCCATGAGATATCTTCATGTCCAGCTCCTTGTCCAGCCTTCACGTCCATCTTCACGTCCAGCCTGCTCCTCTCCTCCTCGTGCGATGCTTGTCTCCTCTTCATACCTCGATGATACATAAGTAATAGGATTTAGGTAGTATAAAGTTCTCATCAATCAAGGTATCGTTTAGGAACAAGTTCACCTGTTGTTTAAGTAGCTTCGCACGAGCTCTTGTAATTGGTCCAATCCTGACTTCATTGGACTTGAGCTTCACAGCAGGTTCATCTTCGCTTGGTAATGACGGAGGTAGTAGTGAGGTAGGGATGTCCTCATCATCTCCCCCTTCAAAAGGCGTCGACCCCGACGCTCCAAGGTCTTCTCCGTCATATGGTGTCGATCAGCAACATTGAAAGAATTACCGACACCAAACTCATCCTCCGGAAGATCTATCGAGTATGCATTATCATTGATCTTGGCAAGCACTTTGTAAGGACCAAGCACCACGAGGCTTCAACTTAGACTTCCTCAGCTTCGGGAACCTATCCTTGCGAAAATGTACCTGCACCAAATCACCGAGCTTGAACAACATCTCTTTGCGCTTCTTGTTCATCCTTGCAGCATTGCTCTTGCCTTTCTTCTCGATCAACTCTTTAGTCTTCACATGGATCTTACGCACAAAATCTGCCCTCTTGGATGCCTCCATATTAACTCTCTCATGTATGGGCAAAGGCAACAAGTCAAGTGGAGTAATGGGTTTAAAACCATACACCACCTCAAAAGGACACAGCTCCGTGGTAGAATGTACCGCCCGTTGTAAGCGAACTCCACATGCGGCAAACACTCTTCCCACTCCTTCAGGTTCTTCTTGATCATGGATCTCAACAATTGTGACAATGTTCTATTCACCACTTCAGCTTGACCATCGGCTTGGGGATGACAAGTAGTGCCGAACAGACAGCCTTCGTCCCAGCCTTTCTCCAAAGCGTCTTCCGTAAGTAGCTCATAAACTTCACGTCACGATTAGAAACAATAGTCTTCGGGACTCCATGTAGACGTACAATCTCCCCGAAAAACAGGTTAGCAATATGCGACGCATCGTCGCTCTTGTGGCAGCAATAAAGTGTGACATTTTAGAAAATCTGTCCACTACCACAAATATAGAATCATGGCCTCTTTTAGTACGCGGCAAACCCAACACAAAATCCATACTAATATCTTCCCAAGGTGTAGTAGGTGCCGGTAACGGAGTATACAAACCGTGAGGCTTCAGCTTGGACTTGGATTTGTTGCAAGTAATGCATATCCTCACATATCTATCCACGTCCCGCCTCATCTTTGGCCAATAAAAATGATCAGCGAGCATGAGTAGCGTCTTCTCACGCCCAAAGTGACCCATCAAACCTCCAGCATGTGATTCCTGCAATAAGAGCAAACGCACAGATGATTCTGGAACACATAGTTTGTTAGCTCTAAACAAGAACCCATCATGTATGTGATATTTTTCCCGTGCTTTACCAAGAGCACATAAGCGATATGGTTCAGCAAAATCATGATCAGTAGCATACAAATCACATAGTATCTCTAAACCAGGAATTTTAACATCAAGTTGAGTTAATAGCATATTCTTCCTAGATAGAGCATCAGGCAACAATATTATCTTTTCCCTTCTTATGCTTAATAATATATGGAAAAGACTCAATGAACTCAACCCACTTAGCTAGACGCTTATGCAAAGTAGATTGGGCTTTCGGATATTTCAAAGCTTCATGATCGGAATGTATGATAAATTCTTTTGGCCACAAATAATGTTGCCAAACCTCAAGAACTCTAATTAAAGCATACAATTCTTTATCATATATTGGATAGTTCAACTTAGCACCGGAAAGTTTCTCGAAAAATATGCAATTGGGCGACCCTCTTGCATCAACACACCACCAATTCCAATACCACTAGCATCACATTCAATCTCAAATTGCTTATTAAAATCAGGAAGTGCAAGCAACGGTGCAGAAGTTAACAATCGTTTCAGTTCATCAAAAGCATGATCTTGGGCAATGCCCCACTCAAATGCAACACCCTTTTTAGTCAATTCATTCAAACGTGCAGCAATAGTAGAAAAATTGGGCACAAAACGGCGATAAAACCCAGCTAGACCATGAAAACTTCGTACTTGACTCACATTCATGGGAGTAGGCCAATTTTGAATAGCTTCAATTTTAGACACATCTACTTCTACTCCATGCTTAGAGACAACATAACCCGTAAATATGACCTTATCTTTGCAAAATGTGCACTTCTCAAGATTACCATAGAGTTTACTATCACGCAACACTTGCAAAACATGTCGAATATGTATAATATGATCAGATTCATTGCGGCTGTAGATTAATATGTCATCAAAATACACAACCACAAACTTGCCAATAAAATCACACAAAACATGGTTCATCAGTCTCATGAAAGTGCTAGGTGCATTAGTCAAACCAAAAGGCATTACTAACCACTCATATAAACCAAATTTTGTTTTAAAGGCGGTTTTCCACTCATCCCCTTCTTTCATCCTAATTTGATGATAACCACTACGCAAATCAATTTTAGTGAAAACAGCAGCACCACTCAATTAATCTAACATATCCTCTAAACGGGGAATAGGGTGACGATATCGAATAGTAATGTTGTTGATCGCTCGACAATCTACGCACATACGCCATGTACCATCTTTCTTAGGAACAAGAATAACAGGAACAGCACAAGGACTAAGGCTTATGCGGATATAACCTTTGTCGAGTAGCGCTTGTACTTGCTTCTTATCTCCTTCGTTTCTTCGGGGTTCGTTCTATATGGTGCCCGATTGGGTAGCGAAGCTCCGGGAATCAAGTCGATTTGATGCTCAATACCTCGCAATGGTGGAAGTCCTGCGGGTACCTCGTCCGGAAATACGTCGCCAAATTCCTGCAAAACATTAGAAACACCAATAGGAAGAGGGGTCATGTCGTTAGAAACCAAAACCGTACCCCTGTACAAGAGCACAAGAGGCATGGCTGTAGGATCCTCACTAAATTCTCTCATGTCTTCTTTGGTAGCTAATGAGACTAAGGAATTCACTCTCTCACTTTTCGTTATATCACTCACAACATTACAATTCTCTTGCCTATCTAATGAAGCATCCTCCAAGTTGACTTCAATTTTCTGACGAGACTCATTAACAATTTGCTGTGGTGTCATAGGCTGTAAATTAATTTTCTTGCCCTTGAACTCCAAGTGATATGTATTAGCACGGCCATTGTGTTGCACGTAACGGTCATAGAGCCAAGGCCGTCCCAATAGTAGGTGACACACCGTCATAGGAACAACATCAAAATCAATGCAATCCTTATACGGTCCAATAGCAAACTCAACACGCACCATGTGGTTTACCTTCATCTCACCATTGTCGCTCAACCACTCGAATATAGTATGGATGCGGGTGCGGTAGATACTTCAACTTCAGCTTGGTACATAACTCCTTGCTTGCTAAATTGCGGCAACTCCCACCATCAATAATGACCTTGCAAGCCTTGTCAGGACCAACTAAAGCTTTGGTTTGGAACAAATTGCAGCGCTGAGTAGATGCACTAGGCAACACATTAAGAGCACGCTGCGACACAACAATGGTGCGAGCCTCAGACGGATATGCATCTTCACCATCAGTGTCATAATCATCATCTTCTGGAGCATTAGGATCAACATCATCTCCAGTCTCATATTCATTGTCCTCATTGATAACCATGACTTTGCGGTTAGGACAATCTCTCTTGAAGTGACCCTTGCCACCACATGTATGACAAACCATATCACGGTTACGCGCAGCAGACACATTAGAGCCACTCGTACTTGTAGCAGATTCGGACTTCTTTGTGTTAGACACATTGGAGACCGGTTTACTAGGCGGAGTAGAGTAAGGTGCAGAGCGCGTCGAAGGCGCCGGCGCCGAAGATGGTACCGTGCGGGGTGTGAAGCACCCACCTCCTGTAGCTCGACCTTTGACCTTTGCTTCGTCGACCAACCGTGATTCAGCTTCTCTTGCATGATGTAACAATTGATTCATATTGGTGTAGCTGTAGTGACGAACAATGCCTTTGATATCATACTTCAAACCGTTGAGGAAACGCTGCATTGTCATCTCAAGAGACTCACGGACACGGCCACGCTGCATAAGCATCTCCATCTCCATGTAGTATTCATCCACAGTCTTCACACCTTGTCTCAATAGAGTTAGCTTATCATATATATTCCGCAAGTAATTTGTAGGCACAAAGCGAGAAGTCATTGCCTCCTTCATGGCACGCCATGTGCGTATAGGCTGGTCACCATCTTCTTCGCGATTACGAACAAAAGCATCCCACCAACGCAAAGCGTAGCCATCAAACTCGGAAGAAGCAAGCTTGATCTTCCGGTCTTCAGTATAATGGGGATGTAAGCTCCATAACTTCTCAATCTTGAGCTCCCAAGTGAGGTATTCTTCAACATTAGCTCCTCCTTCAAACTTGGGTATAGAAAACTTGGGCTTACCCAAGCCATCTTCCTCATCTTCACTACAAGAAAAGTTGCCATGGCCGACGAAGTTGAAGTCGCGCCGTGGTTGCTGGTGTACCATGGCCGATGATTTTGGTCCCTCCGTGGTGCATGTCAAAACTTTTTTTTTCTCGTTTTTGAGGCCACCTAGCCCGACGAAAGCGGCCAAAACGTCGCGTATGGTGGCCCGGGACGTGGTGCATCGCGAATTCTCGGGTTCGCCGGCCGAGTCAACGCAAATCCGCACCGCCGAGGGATGTAGGGCCCGGATGGCAGCCTCTCCGGCATTGTTTTTTTTCTCGATCGCGCCATCTCGTTCAACGTTCTCCGATCGAGCCGTTTACGATGCGGGATCATGCGTCCCGCATGTCATCCTCTATGAACCAAAATTCTTTCTATTCTTGGATTTTTTTGACCCCCGATTTCCGGCTACTTCCTTTTTCTTTTGATCCCTTGCCGCCTTGGAAACGTTGAGACCGCTGCCGCTAAATGGGACCCGCATGTCATCCTCTATGTGCAATCAACTTTCTTTTCTTGGAGTTTTTTTTGGCACCTCAAATTTGGTCACTTGCCTTTTTCTTTCGATCCCCTCCCGCCTCTCAAACGGTGATACCGCTGCTGCTAACTGGGACCCGCATGTCATCCTCTATGCACTATAAAACTTTCTTTTCTTGAATTATTTTTGGCACCTCATATTTGGTCACTTGCCTTTTTCTTTCGATCCCCTGCCGCCTCTCAAACGGTGATACCGCTGCTGCTAAATGGGACCCGCATGTCATCATCTATGTACTATAAAACTTTCTTTTCTTGGAGTTTTTTTTGGCACCTCAAATTTGGTCACTTGCCTTTTTCTTTCGATCCCCTGCCGCCTCTCAAACGGTGATACCGCTGCTGCTAAATGGGACCCGCATG
>NC_061514.1:247059199-247134811 GCF_022539505.1 Lolium rigidum | reverse complement strand
CGGATCCCAAAGTAGGGTTCGCAGGTAAATCCAACCCCTTCGAGAAAAAGAGTGTGGGCGCGTACCACACCTTCCTCGGAACCCCAACAGTCCGCGCCACCAAGTCAGCTTTCCGGATCCTGAACGCCACAGTTCCGGCTGTACCGTAGTATGTCAGGTGGTCGGAAGTCCCGTGCACATTTGATAGGCAGGATCACCCTACCATTGTGCCAAAAGAATGCTACGCCTTGGTTGTAAGTCCCCGCATTGACGGGTATGACTTCTCCAAGTGCCTCATGGATGGCGGAGCCAGCTTGAACATCATGTACCTGGAGACTCTGGAGCGGATGAACCTTACCAAGGAGCAACTTAAGCATAGCACCACTGAATTTCATGGTGTGGTTCCGGGTAAAAAGGCAAATTCCCTTGGCAGCATCAGACTTCCCGTGGCCTTCGGCGACATTAATAATTTCCGCGAAGAGATGATCACGTTTGAGGTCGTGCCCTTCAAGAGTTCCTACCACGTCATCTTTGGCAGTCCCACCTACCACAAGTTCCACGCAAGAGCGTGCTACATCTACAACAAGCTCAAGATTCCGGGTCCAAATGGTATGATTACCGTATCCGGAGACTACAAAAAGGCTCATGAGTGCGAGTTGGGCGAAGCCGCCTTCGCAGAGTCTGTGATATCTGGAGAAGAGCTGAAAGGCTACAGAGCCACGGTGGATCCGACTGAGATGCAAACCACCAAGAAGCAGATCTCCGAACAGAAAAACTCCTTCAAGGCCGCGATAGAGACCAAGAAAGTCAACTTCAAGGAAGATGACGCTACCATGCAGGTCTCGGTCGGAGCCAACATGGACCCCAAATAGGAAGACGCGCTCGTCGAGTTCCTCCGCGCTAACATGGATATCTTCGCATGGCAACCTTTCTGACATGTCCGGAGTACCTAGGGAACTCGCCGAGCACTACCTCAACATAAACCCGGGGGCTAAACCGGTGAAGCAAGCTATGCGACGCTTTGGAGATAAGAAGCGCCGCGCCATAGGAATGGAATTAGCAAAGTTACTAGAGGCAGGTTTTGTAATAGAAGTTATCCACACTGATTGGGTCGCAAATCCCGTCCTTGTACCCAAAAAGAATTCTGAAATACTAAGAATGTGCATCGATTACTCCGGCTTGAACAAGCATTATCCGAAGGATCCGTTTCCCCTGCCGCGCATTGACCAAGTCATTGATTCGACGACAGGGGCGGAACTTCTGTGTTTTCTTGACGCATATTCCGGGTATCATCAGATCCGGATGAAAAAGTCCGACCAAAAGGCGACCTCGTTCATCACCCCATTTGGCACTTACTGCTATGTTACTATGCCCTTTGGCTTGAAAAATGCAGGTCCCACCTACCAACGTACGATGCAGCGGTGCTTGAAGGACCAAATTGGCCGGAACGTGCACGCCTACGTCGACGACATCGCGGTCATGACCCGGAAAGGATCCGACTTGATCAGCGACCTTACAGAAATCTTTGAGAATCTCCGACGGTACAAGATGATGTTAAATCCGCTGAAGTGCGTCTTTGGCGTTCCAACCGGAAAACTCCTTGGCTTCATCGTCTCTAATAGGGGCATTGAAGTTAACCCGGAGAAAATCAAGGCTATCCTGTGCATCAAAAGGCCAACTTGTCTCAAAGATGTGCAACGACTAACTGGTTGTGTCGCAGCAATTAGTAGGTTTGTTAGCCGTCTTGGCGAGAAGGCACTACCCCTGTACAAGCTATTGAAGAAGATAGACAAGTTTGTCTGGGATGAGGCAGCAGATGCAGCGCTTCAAGGGTTGAAGGAAATACTCACCTCCCCACCTATTCTAGCCGCGCCAGGAGAATCAGAGCCTATGCTCCTTTACCTGGCAGCTACCAACAGAGTCATCAGCCTCGTCATCGTGGTGGAGCGACAGGAAGAAGGACACGAGTATGGAGTCCAAAGACCAGTCTACTACATCAGCGAAGTGCTGACGGAATCCAAACAAAGATACCCTCACTTTCAAAAGCTAGCCTATGGAGTATTCCCGGGTAGCGGGAAGCCGAGACACTACTTCCAGGAGCATCCAAGAATGGCCGTGAGCAAAGCTCCACTGTCAACGATTCTCAATAACGCTGACGCAATAGGACGCACAGCAAAATGGGGCATTGAATTATCCGCCTTCGACATCAACTACAAAGCCAGGACTGCGGTCAAATCCCAAATCTTGGCGGATTTTGTTGCAGATTGGACAGAAGCTCCGGATATAACCGGGAGCCGGAACCGGAGACATGGGTTATGCACTTCGATGGATCCAAGCAGCATCAAGGCTCGGGAGCCGGAGTCACCCCGAAATCCCCTACCGGAGTAGAACCGCAAGTACGTTCTGCAGATCCACTTCGAAGCTACAAACAACATGGCGGAATACGAGGCTCTACTACACGGACTGCGCATCGGTAAGGAGATAGGGATCAAGCACATTATTTGCTACGGAGATTCCGACCTGGTGGCACAACAAGTAGCAGGAACCTGGAACGCCAGAAACTCCGTCATGGCGGCTTACAGAGATGAAGTTGACGAGATCGCCAAGTGCTTCCTCGGATACGAAGTCAAGTATGTCAGGAGAGACGACAACGCAGCGGCAGACATGCTATCCAAGCTCGGATCCGGCAGGAAACCAATTCCGCCTGGTATTTTCCTGGAGCATCTACGGATACCCTCAGTGAAGGGCGCTAACCCGAAAAACCCAGATGTGGTAGTATCTCCGGCTAGAGAAGTGATGGACATCATTCCGGCCTGGACGCAGCCTTTCCTGGACTACCTCATCGATCAGAAGTTGCCAGAGGATGAGGTCCTCGCATGACAGATCACCAGACGAGCAAGATCCTACACAATAGTTGATGGACAGCTCTACAAGCGAAGTGCAACTGGAGTATTTCTCAAATGCGTCCCCAATCAAGATGGTATTGAAATCCTCAGAGAGATCCACGCAGGGGATTGCGGGCATCATGCCGCTCCTAGGTCCCTCGTTGCTAAAGCTTTCCGGCTTGGATTTTACTGGCTCACAGCTAAAGAAGATGCTGATAAGTTGGTAAAAACCTGCCGAGGTTGTCGACACTACGCTACTCAACCAAACGCTCCAGCCCAAGAGCTGAAGACCATCCCTATCACCTGGCCGTTCGCGGTCTGGGGGCTTGATATAGTTGGTAAGCTAAAGAAATCATCTCCTGGCGGTTTTGAGTACCTCCTGGTCGCTATTGATAAGTTCAGTAAATGGATCGAGGCAAAGCCAATGAGAAAAGCCGATGGTGCTACAGCACTCAAATTCGTCTGCAGCCTCGTGACGAGATTCGGCATCCCGCACAGCATAATCACAGATAATGGCACGAACTTCGCTCAAGGAGAATTGAAGGATTATTACCATGACGTTGGGATCCGACTAGACCTGGCATCCGTGGCTCATCCACAGTCCAATGGTCAGGTCGAAAGAGCCAATGGACTCCTCTTATCCGGAATAAAACCACGCCTTGAAGAACCGGCTGCGCCGCGCAGACTGGAGCCTGGGCCGAGGAGCTAGACTCCGTCCTGTGGAGTTTACGAACTACCCCCAACAGGTCAACAGGATTCACTCCGTTCTTCCTGGTATACGGATCCAAAGCTGTGCTCCCCTCCGACATCATCCATGATTCACCGCGAGTCTCCACCTATAATGAAGAAACTGCTGACGAGGTCAGACAGCTATCTGTGGACCTGATCGAAGAAGCTCGGAACTTAGCAGACCAACGTTCCACCATTTACCAGCAGAAGCTCCGACGCTACCACAGTCGTCGAGTTCGCAATCGCTCGTTCATGGCCGGAGACTTGGTCCTCCGCCTTCGCCAGGTGAAAGATCATAAGTTGCAATCTCCATGGGAAGGACCCTTTGTCGTTAGCAAAGTGCTTCACAACGGATCGTACTACCTTGTCGATTTCCGAGAGCTAAAGGACAGACCTGCCAATTGGCACCGGAAACGCAAACGGGAGGATCCGGATGACATTTACGATGAAACAAAACGTCCTTGGAACATTGCATAGCTACGTCCTTTCCACACTTAGCATAGAATTACATACTTTGTAACAATATTATACATGATCAATGAAATAAAGCTTTTGGTTCACTCTATGAGTCATTTACCTCCTTTACTTGTTCATTTTTAGATCGTGTATGTTTTCCGACTAAAACCGCAGAGCTGGATATTTCCGCCTAGGCGTGTATGAAAGTTGTGATTTTCAAAAATCGTCCCTTAGGACGTAAGCTTAAGTTTTCTCGTGAAAATGTTTTCTGTTGCGAATTCGTGGATTCCTAGTAGCGATTTCCGGCATCTTGGCTGGGGGCTTGTTTCCGCGGTTATTGACGGATTGCCATTGGGCTTCGTCGCCGCTGGCGAGCGTTTCCGGCTAAAGGTCTTCCGGCTCGCGGAAGGTCAAGCGAGTAAGCCGGAAAACATAGAAATCAGCACTTGCTTTCCAACAAAACGAAACATGCAAATAATATTAAAGGATAGCAGGATAAGTTGTTTCCGCCCATGCATAACTGTTTCGTCCCTAGCTACTTAAGAATTTAAAGTTATATTACAAACCCTCTCAGGGCCAAAATGATGCATTGTTTTTTTTCCGCAGGACTAAGTTTTTACTTCTCCTTAGCCGGAGAAGTTTCCACGTTGGCATCAACTTCTTCTGCGTCAGCCGGAGTTTCCTTCTCTGCGTCTTTGGCGGGCGAAGAGACATCTTCGTCTTCTTCCGCTTCAGCCTGCAGGTCGGAGAAGCAGCGCCACCTTGGTCCTTCGAGCTTGTCCATGTATACTGGCTTCCGGATTGGGCAGGCCTGGACTCCGCTTCGCGCTCCTTGAGAAGCTCAGCTTCGAGGGGCTCGTCAGCAGGAAGAACCACCTTGTCGTAAAATTCATCATGGCGAATTCTCCGGGCAATGCGTGTATCATAACCACTAACTGCATCTAGCAGTGCATTGACATCCGCGTCCGGAGGAACACCAAGCGAGTGACATAGTCAAGGTTTAGCTTCGGGTTGTGCGCCAAGCACATTGCCAAGGACATGGAAGCCGCGCCCCGTGCCGAAGAGGCTTGCAGATCCACCACCAACTCCGGAAGCACGTCCATCCTCTTGATGAGCTTGCGGACATCGCAGGTTCGGCTCTTCTTGATGTTGAGGTTGTGGCAGATTTTCCTGGAGGCGGAGATGAGGTCCTTGCAATCCTCCCCGGCCAGCTGCAGCAGGTCATCGCGCGGGAACTGGCTCCGACGTTCCTCATCATATCCAAGTGGATCTGGAAGTCGCAGTTTTTGATAAGTATAACAAGATAAGCGCAACATACGTACTATTCTATGAGTTTCGAAGGGTTTACCCATGAAGTCGGAATTGAGCAGATCCCAGCAGCTCTCCGCTGTCTCCATATATTTACGGAGTCCACCAAGCTCCTTTTGCTGCTTCTGGATGGTATCGCTGTCAGTTTTCCTCTTCAGCTCGAACTCGCCTTCCTTCCGGATAAGCTCCGAATTCTTTTCAGCAAATTTTTTCTCCGCCTCTGCGAGTCTCGCCTCAAGATTCTTTTGGGAGGCGCGCAAGATTTCCAGCTCGGAGGAGGCTGCTGCGAGGGATGAGGAAGCACCTATTCAGAAACATTAAAACGTCACGATTGAAAGGCGGAATATAATCCACAGGCAACCGGTAGTCAGAAATCAACCTTGAGCTTCAGACAGTTGATTTTTCAAATTCGCGTTTTCTTGTTTGAACAGTTGGATCTTCTCCGCCTGGCTAAGGGTAACGCGGCGTTGTAGAGCAATATTTTTATGCAGTTCATAGTGCAGGGCCTGCTGTTCCTGAAAATTCAGTCAAGAGCCGGAGTAAGTTCAACAAGTTTTTCGGTTAAGTCTTTCTGAAGCATCGCTGCCGGAAATTTTTCCGCCATGATGCTTGGGGGCTACCATGACATTTAAATCTCTCTTCAGTTGGAATTTTTTCTAAGTATCTAGACGCTAACTACTATAGTTTCCGCCTAAATACTTGGGGGCTACTCGGGGAGTTACCTTTTGTTTGCAGATAAGCTTGTCCAAGAACTGACCGGTTTCTTTCTTAAAATTTTGGATCTCCGACGTCTCGGTATCCGGCTTGCCCCAGGCATTGTTAAGCATCGAGTTAAGCAGGTCTTGCTCCAACTCCTATTTTTCCGCCTCCGTTAGTTTGTTGAAAAACTTTGTGGCATAGGCTTTGGGTGTGGAGGTAAGATCAGTCGGATCGCCAAAGTTCTTGGGGAACACGACCATGTCACCAGCGCTAGCTTCAGCTTTGTCGGAGGAGGTAGCCTCCGCTTCTCTGCGGCCTTGTACTTCAGCTTCATCAAGCAGGGCCCTTGCCGCCGGAACTTTCTCCGCCCGCTCTGTCGCTACTGATCGGAATTATTTCCGGTGGAGTGGATGCTGCAGGAGCTGGAGATTGGTCCGCGGGAGGAGGAGACGGCTGTGGAGTAGCTTGAGGGGCAACTGGCGGAGTAGGAGTGACAGGACCAACGGCTGGGGATTTCTTCATATATTTAGTGATAGGCTCTTGCACGTTGGTCCGTGCGGTGGCGGAACTCGGATTCCTGCGAGCAAGCAAGGGAAAAAAGTATAAGTAACAAAGTTTGCTAAGACAGAAGACGCAAGGTACTCGGAAACTTACGTCGCGCCCTGAATATTGGGACGTGGGCGTTTTCCTGCTGTCGCTAGCAGTTTGAGACGCTCGCGTTCCGCCTTCCTGGAGTCGAGCGGAGGCGGCTTGGTCACTTTGGGCTTCTTGGCGGAGGCCTCGCCGCTACCTCCGGCATCGGAGCCGGAAGTTTTGGCGCGGGGACGCTTTGAAGGCCGAGGGGCAGCCTTGCGGGGCACACGCTCCTTGTCATCCTCAGGGTCCTCCGGATCCTCCTCCGCCGCGTCGCCGCTGACAGGGACTCGGAGTATGTTGCGAAAGTTTTCCTCCGCCAAAGTAGCGAGCTGTGGGGAAGATAAAAGAACAAGTTAAAACACTGAGAAGATATGAGAAGTTGAAGAAATGCGAGGGAATAAGTGCTTACCGGAGGACATTGGTCATGCGTGCTGATGTCTTTGACTAGTTCCAGGACCGGTTGGCCCCGACCTATCTTCACCAACGTCTTGAATCTCCTCTTGAGATAGTCAGCCGGAAGATCATGGCGAGTGACCCGGAGGAGATCGTCCGCCCCAGTATAAGCGCACATCAAGCGTGCGTTGTAGCGCAAAGGCTGGATTCTCCGGGTAAACCAGCTGAGGGTGAGCTGGGCTCCGGTTAGTCCGTCGTGAACTAACCAGGAAATCCTCCGCGCGACCTTCTCCAATATTGGCGTTTGGGCAAGTGTGGGGATGAAGCTCCAGCTCGCCAATTCTTCCGGAGGCTTGTTGCTGAAGGGTGGAAGTCCGTCGTGGACACTCAGAACTGTTGCATTCTTCACGTAGAACCATCCGGCGTTCCAATACCGGACGGACTCGTGGGAATCATGAGGCGGATACATGCGGCCGGAGCGGAGCATGAATATCACACTTCCGCAGTTCAACATGGCCTTGTCCTTCGTCTCTTTCTTCACTCGGAAAAAGAACTGCCATAATTTGACATCGGGTCGGATCCCAAGATGCCCCTCGCAAAGAGTTGCGAAGTTTGAGAGCAGGAGGTAGGAGTTGGGGCAAATATTATGGGGCTGGAGCCCATACGTGTCGAGGACGGAGAGGAAGAACTCCGAGCAAGGGAGCGATAAGCCGCGCTCAACCCACGCCTTTGTCATGACTCGTTCGTCCGCGTCGGGTTTGGGGACGTCGGAATCGCGCGTGAAACTCCAGTGTTCGGAGATCATGCCCTCGTTTTGAAGCTCTCTAAGCTCCGCGTCTGTGGTCTCGCAGGGCCACCATTGACCCCTCACCCCTTCACGACTCGAGACCTTGGAAGCCCTCTTGTTTTCCGCTTCCTGTACCTTGGCCTTGGAGCTCTTCTTCGAGTTCCTGAGCTGTTGGGATCCGGCCTAGTAAAGTACTGGAAGAGGCGGAGAATGGTTGAGCAAGCCTAATGTCGGAAACATATGGTGGTAGATACGCGATGGGATCCGGGCAAATTGGTTCCACGGCACTGGGATCCGGGCTACTCGTAGAACTACCAGTGCAGTGAGGAGAACCATGAGGCATGCTTCCGGCTGCACCCATGCGAGCTAAGTTGAGTAACCGGAGAATCTACACTACGACTACTTCTTCTTCTACGAGACCGGTGCACGTACCGTTAATGGCACGGCGGTCCGGCGAAGCTCCGGCGAGGTGGAGGTCGCTGAACTAGTGGTTTGGAGCTTCCGATGACCATGAATCGGCGGCGGAGACGATTTCTTGATCAACCGTGGCGATTTCGGTTCGAGGAGGGGCTTGGAACGGCGGCGCGCGAAGCTCCCGTGAGAAAGTCTCGCCGGAGTCGAGATCTGTCGGGCGGCGCGGCGTGAGGAGGAAGATGAAGTGGTGAGGGTGCGGTGAAAGAATGAAGAATTACCGAGCCGCGGGGTATTTATAGACCACGCGCGGAGATTCGGGATTCGGGTCCAACGGTGGAAACGGAACGGTCGCACCGTTGGATGGTTGGCACGTGTCTTAGGTCAAGTGCGGTAAAGCGACATGGAGGTAACTTAACCATGCGCTCCCGAAATTTCCGGCTAAAGATTCGCATCTTCGAAAATTTAGCGCGGGAAATAAGGAAGTTGTGCGCGGGGAAAGCGGAATCTCCGTTGCGTTACCAATTCCGGAGACGAGAAGCTTTCCGGACAGATGAACCCGGAAACAAGTAAAAGTTTTGAAGCTCTTCGAGATTCTCTTCGGATCCAAGCTAATGAAGTCGGAGGAATGATGAATCTCGGAGAACTTCGGGGGCTACTGTTGTGGGTATACTTTATGGGTATATCAACGGCATGGCCTAGATCCGGCAAGCCCGGGTGGCCCATAGTTGGTGATGAGGCATGTGGCCCATCGGGTGGCCCAGTTGCTGTAGATCCTGAAGGATGAAGTCCAGCCCAGGAACAGGAAGCCGGATCTCAACCGACCTACGAAGGAGGCCGGATCCGTGACGGCCCATGAAGTATCCGGATCCAACACGTTCTTAGAGGAAGGCAGATCCTTGACGTACACGGTAGGACATTGTACCGTAGTTAGGCAACTTGTATTCCGGCTAGGACTCTCCATGTAAACCCTAGATCCGTGCGCCTTTATAAGCCGGATCCCGGGAGCCCTAGGGGCACAACCACAACTCATTGTAACAACGCGAAAGCGCCCAGATAATTCCAGACAAGCAGCGAGTAGGCCCTGTCATCGTGCAGGTGTTCCGAAGCTGGGTAAATCGCGTACCACCGTCCCGTGTGCACTCCGCCCTATGGCCCCTACTTCTTCTCCCCCTCGTGAAGATCCCTCCTCCGAGGTACCGTCAATTAGGCAACGACACCAACATTTTGAACACTACGCTTTCCCTATTCAGACTCGTGGAGTTCTTTTGTAGTGGTCAAAGTATACCAATTCCTTGACACCGCATTAGGTTATGAAGCTCGGTTATCTAGTGTTGAACCACGAGGCATCCATGGAGTTACATCTCTCCAGTTCGAGCTCCAACCTTAGCTCATACACGGCATGAAACCTCTCCTGCTACATCCACAAGTTTGTACCTCCTCCCCAAACCGAGGAGGATAAGAATAAGAAGGCTCGGGATGGGAGGTGTCGTAGAAAGGGGAATAGCTAGTGATCTCCAACTTAGGTTCATCCACAAGTTCGTACATGGGGATCACTCTACATATGGTATTTGAGGCAAAGGAGGAAGAAAAAGAAGAGGGACATACACCATGTAAGGAGGATTGAGACATTTTGAGAGGACGAAACACAAACCTTTTTGCGGAAGAAAAAGAAGCGCTAGATATATAGGCGGTTGTTTCTATAGTAAGGAGAACTGGAAACCATGTGGTCAGCCCACCCGACGACTGGGTCATACATATGGTTTCACATCTCCATAGAGTATCTATATTGATTATAGTATACCACCGCCCCAACTAATAAGTCGCACAATCTTCTCACGTTGAAGCTTTGAAAACAAAACTGGGCAACAATATGTGAGTTGTGTAAGATTGACAACGTTGGAGTTATATTTAAAAACAATTTCCAACGATGCCAATTTTGTGTCAAACAACTTTTGTATACTTGAACAAGTTATTGGTCAAATACACTCTTGAAAATATAGTGCACCTTATTCATATAAACAAATGGATTATATCTACCAGAAAGTGAGGCGAGATAGTGGATTCAAGCAAAAAAGGAAGTTATGTAGATGGAGAACAATGAATGTTGTTCAATCTCAAGGATTTTTATATACTACTAGTGGTTGGGGCGCCCCATGGGGCGCCTCCTCACTACGGCTGTGCGCCCCACACAACGCATGATAGCAAGTCTTTTTTCACAAACACCACTACTCAATGCTTCTCTTTGATACCATGTGTAGTATACAGAAGGGCAAATCACAAATAAGCCACAAATACTCATCTCGATTCTGGCCTTAAACACTTTTGGATTTGATACAGGGTATTCAATTACAAATACAACATCCATAGGGATTAAAATTCCCAAAACAGGTAAATTGCAAGTTTTCACCCTAAGACAAGGTTCTTCCAAGTATTATCCCCTTCAAGAACATATCAAAATGAGTATATTAACCATAGAACAACGGGCGCTGGACTAAAAAACAAATTCAATAAATAATTCTCTTCACATACAACGGTAAAACTACACTTCAGATTTTGGCGACATGGTGAAGTGCCTACCAGTACACATGTAGTGCAGTAACTGCCAAAGAACAAAATAAGAACTTGTAAATATATGTAAAAGCGTGAAAGCACAGAAGTTAGAATCATAAACTTGGAAGAGAAACACCTTTATCTTACTCTTACAGTGCCGCTGAGATGTGAAGTGCCAGAAAAGATGATATGTTTATAAGCTTCAAAGTTTTCTTATAAATGTGACGTTCTAGAATATCATGTGCATACCCTTACCAAAATTCCGGTCTGTGTATATTAAATTAGTAACTTGGATCAAAGAATATGCAACCAGAATTGTATGTATGCACATTATATGCTAGAACCCTGTAAAAGAGAAAGTAGTGTATGTATGCATGTCTCATGCCAATAAATGACTTCATTTGATTAAGCCATAAGATGATTTTTACTGCTTACTATTATTTAATAGTCTGAAAATTAGTAGTATAAAATAGAATTGAAGATCCGGATAACAGTAATTGGAAGGATAAAGCAACAGATAATTTAAGCACAATAAGCTCTTTACAAAGCCAGAAAAAGCTGAAGCAATTAAGCATGCAGTATGATTATTAGTTCCTAAATAGCAAAGTTTGCAATGGGCAACAACACCTACAAACAGAATCTTGAAAATATATAAGTGTGTTTCCATTCTTGGTCTGATGCAAGTATTGTGACCGTAGGTTGCCAACAACATCATGCAGCCAGTCAGCCATTCATAAGAGGCTTCCCGCACACATCGTTATTTAGATAAACTTATCTTCTACGAAACGAACAAATACATGACATCATTTCTTCAAAATGTGTACACCATATTATTTTAAGAGTGGTTAAAAGGATTACTTCCTCAAATAATCCATATCAGTTATCTAAATAAGGGGTCAAACCATCAAAAAATAGATCATGAAGCAGCGCTAGTGCATATTTCATTTTAGAAAAAACTCGACAACTACTTGCCAAGAAATAAATCATGTGTCATTGATCAGAATTGTTAATAGTTTTCTTCAATGTTACAAACAGTTTGTTGCAAAATTATCTAATAATAGCCAGAGTTGAAGATAAAAGACAAAATAATATAAATTCACACACCTGGGTAATGGGTTGTTTGATGTGGGCACAAAACCTGTCCTACCAGCAGTTCCATGAGCAAGCTTTCTCGTAATCTGAAACAAACTTCGAAATATTATTTTGTCATTGCAACCTGTAGCTAGCTATTCTTGAAGTTCTTATATACAACTTTTTAACCCAAATAATCAGAATTAGAGGAAACAGTTAAAAAGGCACGTGTAATTTCTATCGAGAGTTCAGGACAAATATTAGCGCAGAAAGTCATCAGAACTCAATACATATGGGAGCTGGTATCAAAACACCATACATGGAAAATGACAGTGGAACTTGGCAGAACAAAGCAACAGCTCAAATTATAGTAAGAGTACATAAGTAACAACGAGGAAATCAGGATCTGAAACAAGAACTCTCTTCTAAATCCTAATCATGGCCAAGATGTTCTTATCACAAACTGAACCCACTACTGTTTGGGATACCGGACACTGATAAATCATGAAGAAACCTAAAAACAGGTGAGCCTTACAGCAATACATCCATTCAATAAATGCTAGACAGATACATATACTCCAGGAGTAGAAACTTTTCATCTATCAATTCTTACACAGCAAAATAATACAGATACACTATTCTAGATGGGCAAGACATTAAACGTAGGCCCTACATTTAACCAAAATTTAACTAAGGATGGCTGTCAATGGATTTAACAACAGGGAAAGCTTTAAAAATGAAGTTACAACTACTTGAGACACAAGTAAATCATAATCATCCTAAAACAGAGGTGGGCCTTACAGGATATGTTATGTTTGGTCGGTGTCCAAAACAACCTAGATACCAAATTTCCAGGATTATCCTGGAAAGAAAATTGCATCTTCCCATAAAACTGTATTCATGTGTAGCTTTCAACCTGTAGTAGCATTGCTTGCAAAGAGTAACTATCTCTGTGTTCAGAGCATGCATCTTGAGCAAATATTATCAAAGTAAAATAATTTTGGGAACTAAATATTCATTCCATTAAACATTATAACCTCAAACCCCAGACATATTTTCATGAGAAATATCCAAATAATATTATTCAAGCAGTGAATCCATCAAACTGCTAGTAAAACGGACGCATGTGCTAAAGAGAATACCTCTTGATCAGAGCTTCTAGGATTCATGAGCTAGTAGAAACAGCAAAGTTGCACATATGATTTCATCGAGTGTTCTGTTTAAGAATAAGAAATAATCTTTAGACCAAATAGTATTTTACTACTTTACATTATGTACAGATTGGGTAGCTTAACCTTTAAGTAATGCATAATTATAATGTTGACCTAGGTGTGGAGGGGGGAAAGGATGAGAACCTCAAGGGACCACCAGTGGTATGAACTTCGTAATCCCCTGGACCCTGGTTGACCTTCTTTCCTGCTGGATAGCACAAAACAAAAGACTAAATCTGAAACAGTAGAGAGAACAGGAAGAACAACAAAATCTGAACCAAATGGAAGGAGAACAGATGTTCCTCCCGAGGTTGTGGTTTGAGCAGACGAAGCATCGCGGTCTTCGCCTTACTGGGCTGGCCATGTCGCACCGATGTGGCCACGGCCATGCGGCACAGCGGATGTGGCGCTATCTCGGCATCCCTACCACGACAGACGGGGAGGCAGGGTCCAGCGTGATGACGCAGGAGGTGGAGGTGGCCTTGTGACCAAGAGGAGGAGGCGACACGGACGCGGTGGAATGAGAGCTCTTGGAAGGGGAGAAAGGGCGGCGGCAACAATCTCAAACACTCCGTGAGGAAGGACACGAAAAAAAATCATGAAAGAGGGCATCAGCAAACTATGAGAAACCGCATGAGTTGTCGCCGCTGCTCTTGCTAACACTCACGCCGCCTCCGACGTGAAGGCATCGCGTTGCCGGTGTTCTTGCAGCCACCGATGTTCTCCCCGTCGAGAGCCACCTCCTTCTCCTCCTCCATCAGCGCTGCATCTGCAGGTCATTAGGAGCACGTGACGCCGGGCACAAGCTCTCCCCTCCCAGCCCGACGACGGAAACGAGATGGGGATCGGCATGGAGTAGTGGCGGATGGCGGCAGAGGGAGAGAACCGAGGAGAGCTGCGGGCGGCGGAGTGGGGATGTGAGATTGGGTTGGGTGCGTGGCTGCGTGCACGGCGATTTACACAGAAATAACCCTTTTTTGTAAGAATAGCACAAAATGACCCTCCAGCCAAACTATTTCACGTTTCTAACCCTTTTGTGTGACTCCCTTCGCAAGGCGTCACACCCTTCTATGTGGCGCCTTCGCAAGGGCGCCACACCCTTCTGTGTGGCTCCCTTCGCAAAGGCGCCACACATTCTGTCATACGTGGCGGCTCGAGCTTGTCTGCCAACAATGTGTGGTGCCGCTCCCACGGGTGCCACATAGACAGGTGTGGCGCCCTTGCGAAGGGCGCCACACAAAAGGGTTAGAGGCGTGAAATAGTTTACCCGGAAGGTCATTTTGTGCGTTTTTTTTAACAAAGGGTTATTTTTGTGTAAATCGCCCTGCGTGCACAGGGGAGAGTGGGCCTAAAGCTTACGGTGTCGTTTTTAGCTTTACAATCCAACACGGCCTCTCACCTAAAAAGTCATATGACAAACGGGTTCCAACAAATAGTGGGCCTACATGCAGCGTCAACTGCCTTGGACATGCATGTGCAGGCACGCCCAGCGCTGCCACAGGTCGATTGCAGGTACTGCTTTTGCAAGTTGCAACTGTGTCAGTACGAAAAATGGCATACGTTACTGTAGAAAATACACACCCTCACAATTACAGGTGGGGCAACAAGGAGCTAGGGTCCATGTGCAGCGTTCAAATGAGTAGAACCTGCGCCGTGCTGGTGCACCCATTCGTCTGTCTACCTCTGCCACACGGCAGACACTAATAACAGAGTAGTTTTTTGAAACCACATCAAACCGCATCACGGGTAGACAATGACAGGCCGGTCCACAAATAGCAATGGCCCATAAGCAGTGAGTAGATGGTAGCAGACCTGAGGTCTTACTCAGCTCTAGCAAACCAGCATGCCTCAAATAGACCAAGCGACAATGCAAATCTTCAGCGAACAAAGGCGAGCAACCAGAGACTATCGTGGAGCGTCCTGAGATAGGGCAAGTGCACACGCACTTGCTTGTTCTCAATTGGCTAGTGAACTGTTTGCTAAAATTACAAGAATTTCAGAAGTTTAGCATGAAGGAATTCGATTCAATTTTGCGGATTTTACACGTTTTAACTCTTTTTCTAAGACGAACGGGCAAGACCTTGTTAGAGTTGTTTATGCAATACAACTAGAACCCGAGGGGTTCGGCAATATTCCCCACAGGAAAAGTCCTGATAAATACCCGTGACACGGCACCCACCATCAAACCCTACCCCGCGACTTCCTTCCGGTTGCTTCCGCCGAGCGACTTCCGATCCCCCTCGATTCCGGCAGCCCGGTCACTTCGATCAATCTCGTCGCCGACTGCGCCCTTCCGTCGGTGAGCCCCTCGATCTTTTTTCCCCAAAAGAGCCAGCCTAATTCGGGCGAATTTGGGAGTTCTTACCGCGTTAAACATCTGCTCGGTTTTTTTAGTGGGGGTCGATTTGATCGGTAGGTTGTTTCGATCTATTGCAGGTTGGAGATGGCCAAGACTTCCTTCAAGCTCGAGCACCCCCTGGGTTTGTTTCTTCTCTCTTAACTCTGCCCCTCCTAATTTCTCGCAATTTAGGATCTATTCTGTTGTTTGTGCCCTGATGGATGGCTTTTGGTTGCAAACTTGAAGACGAGTTCTACTGAACCTAGTGTAGCCTTCTTTCACGCGATGTTTGATAATCTGACTCTAGAGTATTAATTGTAGATTGTTGAGGCAACAGGCTTATCTGTAGATTCTCAATGCTTTGTTTTTTTTTGGGTTCTCTGCGTTTGTGGGCGGGTGGTTATTGCTTGTATTGTTGTCCGTGTGATTCAGATCCGTGTTGCATTGGGGTTTTACTTTAGAATTGGACTTGTAGATTAATATTACAGTTGGTATTTGTCACTTGCTTCAGCATATTGCTTGAAATCAATATGAAGCCTTAGTTCATCAACTCAGTAGGGTCTGAACTTGTGAATTGTGATATAGAGTTGTAGTCATTAATCTCTTGCTTGAAATTCATTTGCATTAGAATTTAGTTTTGATGGACTATATTTGATTTATGCATTGGACTTTTTTCTGCATTGGATTCGCAAGGTTCATATGTCTGTAGAATTATTGTTTGGTCAGTGTGTAAACCTGCTGTGTTTTCATTTGTGTCATTGAACCTAAAACATGTACAGAGGTTGTTTGGGTTCTCCTATGGGCCCAGATGGTATTTGCTTCTGTTAATGTTGTAGCCTGAAGGTACAATGCATTATGTTTCTGCACTGTCTGATACATTTGTCATGTAGCCTCAAAATAGGTTGCTCTGCTTTCTTGTACCTGTAGATAATATCATCTATTCCTATACTCCATTAAAAGCTCTAATGAAAACTATTGTTAAGTATATGTTTTTTTTCCATTGGTTGTTCTCCTATTCGCATCTTATGAGTAAATTGCAAATTTTACAGAAAGGAGGCAAGCTGAATCTGCTAGGATCCGTGAGAAGTACTCTGACAGGATTCCTGTAATATATCTCTGGACTTGTATATTTTACATGTACAGATCATCCACGTGCATGCCACTTAATTGAGTTATATGATAATTTCAGGTGATCGTTGAGAAGGCTGATAAGTCTGATGTCCCAGAAATCGATAAGAAGAAGTAAGCTAATATTCTTCATCAGTCCTTCATTGTGGTTTTATTATTTCCCGGGTTTAGCTTATCCTTTTCTGTACATGCTCATATTTATTCCCTGATGTATTGTATTTCCATGAAATTTGTTAGTCTGGGTGCTTGGCATCTTAGTGATCTTCTTAACTAACATTCTTTTGCATATGCTTGTTGACTATTTTACATACAAAATCAAGTTAATTCTTCTGCTGTTAATTAAACTTAAGACTTCAAACCTTATTCTAATAAGTATTGTCTGTTTTTTTTGATGTAACCATATATATCATTAGACAATCTGTTTACAGAGATTACACATATGGTCACCACACACGACAAACATTTGCATCAAGCAACTTTGCACAAGAAAACTCACAAGAAGTAAAACTACAAGTTCACCCTTGGAGAAACCTGTGTCTCGCCGAAACATCGTCCATCTTACTCCACCGCCACCATGGTAGCGCTGGAAAAAGAGGCGAACAACCACCACACCTAGATCTGGGAGAGCACCATCGCATTCAATGATGCTTTTTGAGCCGATGAACCGGGTCGACGTAGAGGACGAGCCTGAGACTTTGTGGCACGTCGGCCGGGGATCTTCCCCTTGGTCACCAGATCCCAACACCGTCATCTTCTCCAGACTCAGTCGAAGAAGACAAACGCTGCCGCCTGCCGTCATCCTCACACCCAACTGCAAGACGCCAACTGCAGCAACCAACGCAACCGTCACCCGCGAGAGTGCCGAACGCCAACCGCCAGACACGAATCTCACCAGATCCGAAGACCGGCGAGAAGACCAGGCCACCTGCCCTCCGACGTCACCGGTTAGAGCGACGCTGAGATGGAGAAAGAGCAGAGGCAAATTATTCCGACGCGACGCAATCTCCTCCATAGAACGGCGCCCCAAGAAAACACTAGACCAAACTACTGGCCGGAGCCGATACTCCGGGGTCCCCACCCCCTCCCGTCGTCGGAGCGGCCGACGGAGGAGGCAGGGACCGGCGGCTAGCCGCTGTAGTTTGCCGGCAGAGAATGTCTTTTCGTGGGAGCGGTTCCTGGTTTCTCCGAAGCGGTTTCCTTCGTGGTCGCCCGCAAGTTTAAGTATTGTCTGTTGTTCCTTCATGCTAGGAATCTGTATTGATCTCTTGCTTATCATTGTTCCTGGTGCAGGTACCTTGTCCCTGCTGACCTAACTGTTGGTCAGTTTGTCTATGTGGTGCGGAAGAGGATCAAGCTGAGCCCAGAAAAGGCCATCTTTGTCTTCGTGAATCAAAGTTTGCCACCAACTGGTAATAGTTCAGAACATATTAACCGTTCGTCATTGGTCATATGATGCCTTCCTCTCATGATATATCAATGGTATTTCTGTTGCAGCTTCGCTGATGTCTGCGATCTATGAAGAGAACAAGGACGAGGATGGCTTCCTGTACATGACTTACAGTGGCGAGAACACGTTCGGCTCTGCCTAATGCATCTGAACTGCCACTGTAAATAAAAGGAGGAGATCAGGCTGTCGTCATCTTCCCCTATGTACATGCTTCATCTCTAGTATGCTGCTGGATTGCTGCCATCTTTAATGCGTCTTTATGTGTTCGGTATCCTACTATTATCTGAAAGTCTGAATGGCCTGTAAAACCCATATACTACGGTTTCCTATTATTCCTAAAGGGTCGAAGAATTGCCTATTCATGCTTATGTGTCAGTCTGGTTTGTGATTGCCATAATCCTTTGTGATTATTTTTAATTGCATTTTGTCTGGGATAATGTTTAAACAGTGCCTTGTTTAATCGATTGATTCCCAATGCTTTATAGGTGTTCGTCAGTGACAAAATTTGGTAGATGTCATTTTGCTGTTGCCTTTTGCATAGTTTTTTTTTGTCAAACCCTATTATTGTTTGGTCAGTGTATACCTGCTGTAATTTTATTTGTGGCCGACCCAAATGGTATAAACCTGTGTACGTCACGTTAGCCTGCTTCAGTTGGCTGGCCTAAGACATGTGCAATCCTGTGATCAATTACGGTTGCAATCTGCTTCATTTTGCTGGTCCCATGTGCAAACTCTCGGGATCAATTACAGCTACTGACTAGCTGCATAACGTGCGGTGCCCTGGAATAATAAAAAGAGGTGTATACACTTTTAATCCCACATCCTGCAAGCTGGGTGCAAATTAGTCCCAGTTCTTGCTAACCAGCGTGTAGTTTAGTTCATTTGAATTGGTTACCATGAGGTGAGAGGCAGACAACGCACATTTATAGAAAGGTCTAGAAAGAATCCTGGCTTGTACCACGTGTTGGTCAAAATCGTTTCTACTAAAGAGGGGAACGGGATAGCGACAACCCTAAGAGAGAACGGGTGATGTGGCGGTGGCGGCAGCATGATGGTGGAGCAGAGAGAAGGCTCGATGGAGAGCATTGGGTGTTCTCCTGAACCTGCTCGTCGAGGCCCGCGGTGGAGGGGTAGGTCCGTGGTCCTTGCTTCTGCTCACGGTGGAGGGCGGCAGTAGGAGGCCGCAAGGATGGCTGTGCAAGAGGAGGCAGAGAGGATGGCGGCGCAGGAGCGGAATGAGAAGCTCTATGATAAGGTGATGCTCCTCCACTACATTCTCATGTCAGAGGATAAGATGCGGATGGCAGAGCCGATAGGCTGGCAGCCGCTCCTTCCCACCAACATGAGCCTGAAGATGCAAGTTTGCATCCTCTAGGGCAGGGTCGACGCGATGAATGGGTTGCTGTCCGCACCAGCGTCCTCACTGCCAAACCCGTGTCGCGGCGTCGCCGTCGGCACCACCACAGTAAGGCGTGTAGCCTATGTCTGCATTTTTTTTAGCTTGTCTGTCTAAAACTGTTTAAATTAAGTTTGATTGAAATTGCCTTAAATTGAAATGCTTTTCAGAGAAGAAGGGAGAGCATGGAGAAGATGGAGAAGTGGAGCTAGAAGAAGAAGCACAATTACAGAGAAGAAAGGAGAGCATGAACAAGTGGTAGTAATTCAGAGAGCAAGTAGAAGTAAAGTGTAGGTCTAGGTCTAGGTTGTTTGGTCAATGCTTTGGCAAACAAGTTTGATGTATGGTGTATGTTTCCTCTGTAATGTTTGCATCATAAATAAAAGTGGCATCTTCTTGTAGTGTGTTGAATTTCAAATAAATGAAAGAAGCTTCTTCTTATCCTCTATCTTGTGTAGTAATGTATGTGTCATCTGTGTTAATTCAAATTCAATGATCAGAAGAAAATGAGAAGAATGAGAGCAATAAGGAAGAGAATTAGCATGAGATCAAAAAAGAAGAGAATAAGGATGAGAAGAAGAAGTGGAGAAGAACCAGAGTAGTAGAAGTAGAATGAGAAATGCAAAGTAAAAGAAGAATTAGACAAGAACTAAAGACGTAAAAGAATGACAGCAGCAAGGAAGAGAATGAGGATAACAAGAAGAAGTACAAGTAGAATAAAGGCAGAGAACAAGAAGTGTATAAAAACCAGAGAAGTAGAAGTAGAGTGAGCATGGTAGAAGTAGAATCACCACGGAAGTAGAAGTACAATGGAGCCAGAGAAGTAGAATTGGAGAAGAACCAAAGAAATAGAAGTGAAAGTGCAATATCAGGACAAGAAGAAGTAGTACGAAAGAACCAAAAAAGTAAACAATGTAAATATTTGTTATACTGAAATAGAAACTCAATATTGTCATTTAACCACAATAAAAATAGTATATCTGCAATGTATAAAGTTGAAATTGTGTAACATCTTGAATATGAATTTGAAACAAAAGAAGGTTGCATCATTGCAACATGATGTAAATAGCTACATGTGCATCATCTTGTAAGACTGCATCAAGATTTAAATCTGGGATCTCAGTAACTGTTCTTTGCTCTTCATCACCAAATAGGATATGATGAAAACTGCCAGGACCTGTCTTGCATGATCTTCTTCTTGCTTTTCTTCCTCTCCCAAGATCTTTAGCATCAGGAACACTGCTGGTACATTCCTCTATTGTAGCATTCTTGCCTTGTCTTTCCTTCCCATTTCCTCTCCCTCTATTGTTGCTTCCTTGCTCAGATATAATTTCATGCATTTACTTTAAATGGGGCATGCATAGTTTTAATTTGTTTCTTTGCAGGCAACTTTTGGGCCCTTATTGGCGCTTCTCTTTTTACAACATCCACTCTATTTTGTTGTTTTATGCAACTACTGCATCGCTGCTAGAAGTAAATGGTAGCGGTGTCATCTAAATGTTAAAAGTCAACTTGTTTGCTGTTAATCACCTCAAATAGACATCACAACCACAAGAATGTTACCATCTTTCTTCTCACTCTTGTCCCCTCTTTCTTCACTCGTACCCACCCGTTCTGGCATTGCTAAATATCATAAATGAACATACTTCCTTCATCCTCAAATAAGTAGTTTCAAAATAAACTGATATGATATCATATATGTTACTTCCTCTTTCTCATGAAACTTTTCGAAGATTTTATTAAATTCATATGTATATATACTAAATAGTGTTAGATACATTCAAATTTTGACAAACGTAGGACAACCTTCATTGGATGGAGGGAGTACTAATCTTTTGTATAAGTTTGGTCAAATTGTAATAAAAGTACACTTATATGAGGATGGAGCGAGTACTATTTTTTTAACCTTTTTATTAAGAGCTTATTTGGAGGGAGTGCTATTTTTTTACTGATATGGAGGGAGTACTATTTTTACTCCCATGGTAAGGCAAACCACGGAAAATACTTTCGTACTTACACGCATAGGTGGGGATGTTTCCATCACCGTCCGCTTTGCTTTGAGATTTGGATAAAAGGAGAAGAGAGAGCTACTTTTTCCTCTACCATACCGAAAATCTCTAAGGATAAATCAACGGTGATGGAAACACCCACATCCATACGCATATGTGTGTAAAGAATCCATTCTGGGCAAGCCACCTTTTTCCTAACCCCTTGTCCTCTTCCTCATACCACGGCTCACAATATATCTTTACTGCAATTGGACAAATGCTCATGTTGTGTCGTTTTGCTCTTATACGTGTTTATATCTCTATTGCCACTACGTATATCGAAGTTGCAAAATTGAGAAATTTTAAGCCATATAAATTCTTCATATATGCACCCGTTTGATAAAAATATCCAAGTGTCCTCTCGTTGTTGCCGATTCCTCTGTGTGTGACTCTCTGTAGCATATACTAATACACATCCACTTGTTCTTCGAACAAAAGGTTCATCATTGCAGACAATTTAAAGAGCTTCACAATGCAGACTATCCAGTCGAGTACATTGCTAATCTCATATTTTATATAAATATCCGTGTGTTGCTAAGAAATAAAAAAATACACAAAGTCAAAAATTAATCTGGGAGAGGAAAACGATTATCCCATAGTTTGAGTTTCATAAACTATTTTAATAAATCAAAGACTTCTATTTAGGTAAAAGAGAATTCCTTTTCAATAGTTCAGAAAAAGAGCATCATGACAGACTCTTTAGAAGTCTGAAAGCTATCAAGAAATAAAGGAAAGAAAAAAGTGAGGCAGTCGGATATGGGCATGCGACCAGTACTACACCGACTAGTGCATGTGTATGCTAAGAGCAACTTATTTTTTTTGCAATCATGCTAAGAGCAACTCTAGAACATCCCATAGAACTCGCACCCTTTATAATTCTTGCCGGATTTACAGTTTTTGGCCCAAAGGGAGCCCTATAACGAGTCAGCCCTTTTAAAATAATAATAAGAAGCACTGTATTTTCAACCGTCGCACCCGCTATATCTAGGGTTCGGAGGGTACTTACGGGCCAAAAACTAACTGAATCTCCCATTCTCTCCGTTCGCGCCACCGTCTGTACCACCGCCTCCAGCCGCCGATTCCTCGTGGCTCCGTAAAAATACCCCAATGTCATTTGCAAATCCGAAAGTGCCGCATCGAGAAGTGGCCCATGAACTGCTCGTTGTTGTCCGGACACGGTAGCGGCGGCTGCTCCGCGTTGGTGCGCTGACGGGTTCGTTGGAGCGCGTCTTAACCGCCACCGAGGGTGCGCTATTCCCTGCCGAGCTCCACACCCCCGCCGAGGAGGCCGCACGGGAGATGCGGTCGAACACGACGGGGTGGGTTCGTAGGTTCCACACTTCCACTGGTAATGTGGTGATGCAGTGAGTCTCAGCAGCTCAGGTGCGGTGAAGGACATGATGGGCCACGACTGCGGCGCCAATGCGTTGGCCGAAGGGTATCCGTCGTGCATTGGGCACTGAGTTCGCCATCATGATTATGGTCATATACCCAAGGGCCAAATGCACCGGGCGCAACCGCGCAACTTCTCCATCCCCGTGATGCCATGCGGGTCCCCTGACGATCAGTTCAGGGTGTTTGTGGTTCACTTGGCGACCATACCCAACATCAGTACAACATGGAAACCAAGCGAGTAGCCTTGGCGCCGTCATCATGTACAAGCAGTAAAAAGCATGAAAATACCGCACAATTAATGCCGATTCATATCTCGATCCATGTGTGATAGACCATTAGGTGTTCTTCCTACTTGGTTGATTTTGCATGCGGTGGAGAAATGATACATGTTCATTCTTTCTTACCGCCTCTGCACACGGCCGGATGGATAACAGTCACCGACTAAAAAGTTGCATAGTGTCTTGTATATCTAATTTTAGATAAATCTAAGACATCCTTTTATAAACAGTAGAAGTACTTCATAGTAATAATATTCATTGGACCTGCTATTTGTTAGGATTTTTCGATAAAGGACGCTTTATTACTTAAATGATATTTGTTAGGATGATGCACACTAACAGAAAGAAAGATGAGGGCGCTGAAATTTAGCATGTAATAGTGAAAAGTGTGACACCATGTAAAATGTGATACCACCACAATTTCTGCTTTAATAGTCCCTCGGTGCCGTTGCATGAACATGTCTTAAGTTCAACTAAATTTTAATATATCTAAACAATAAATAGTGTGTAGATATATCTAAATTTAGATAAAGCTAAGGGGTGTTTCATGAGACACGACGAGACGGGGGGATATCTTGAAATCACTTATCCTGTTTGGTGATGTGAAACGCATGGAGTATGTTGGCTGCATCATAATTGCACTTTGGGTTGAGCACGCTTGATACTATTGGTTATCATCCATTTGTTCGATGAGGTGCAATCATACGTGTTGACCTGAAGTGAACTTTTGCAAGATGTCAGCACCACATGCTACCCGACACTAGTAGAAAAAGACCCTTTAGTTTCGGTTCATAATGGGCTTTAGTTCCGGTTGTGCAACCGGGACTAAAGGGTCGAGACTAAAGCCCACCTCTTTAGTCCCGGTTGCTTACGAACCGGGACTAAAGGTCCATCCACGTGGGTTCCACGCGTCGAGGCGAAAATATCTCCAGATTTTCCAAAAAAAAATTCACTCCATTTCTTTTCTATTTTTTCGGAATTTCTATTATTTCAGTTAGTTGCATAGTTTAGTCTCTATCTCTAGCTATACTTATCTCTACTCAAATTACATACTCGTGGTCAAACTTCCCGCTCGGTCACCCATCCTCCTGCACTAGCATGCTTAACTTCCGAGTTCCATTCCGTCCCGCATCCAAGTGCTTCGCGCGCATGTATGTGATACTAGTATCCTATCAATCCTATTAACATGTTGGTCGATATCACATTTATTTTTTGTTTAAATTTCAAATAATTCTTTCAATAAACAAAAGTAATGATGTAATGGTGTTACCAACCGAGACTAAAGGGTACCCTTTAGTCCCGGGCCGGAGCATTAGTCTCGGTTCACCAGCAGAACCGGGACTAAAGACCCCATTAGTCCCGGATCAAAGTATTTGGGGACTAATGGGTTGGGATGAAAGGCCTTTTTTCTACTAGTGCGAGTGCTAACCTGTTCATCGTCGGGCAGCGGAAACATCCGCGGCATGGGCAAGTCATTAATCGCGCGTGCACCCTCCGCAGCGTCCGCGCCGCTAGAGATGCCCTTATCCCTCCAGCCTGAAGGAAAGTGTGCAGTCACTTCCTTGACCACGACGCATGATCAGACGCGGTTGACGGCGCCGGCGTGGAGAAGAACCTCGCGAGCCTCCTGGACTATAAGAGCATCTCCACTCGTCTCCCCGACGAGGCCCCCCGAGCGACGTTTTTTCCATCCGGACGGCGAAATTCGGCCCAGTCGCGCCCCCGGTTCCTCGTTTTTGTCCGGATTTGGACCTTCATCCATCCGGCGAGCCCACGCCATCCCCGGTCCCCCGGGGATCTATCGGGGACTCCGGACGAGTGAAAAGCGGGAAGGGCCCGATCTGTCGGCGACTCGACACACGAACCCCACCGCCATCTCGCTCAAAATCTCCCCCACCCCTCGTATCTCTCTCGCCGCCGGCACCACCCCGCCGGCTTGTTGCCCAGATTCCGCCGTCCCTCCTTCTCCACCTGCCTATATTCCGCCGTCTCTCGACGAAGGCCTATCTGGCTGCTCCTCCGCCGGCTTGTTTTCCGACTTTGGCCTACTCCTCGTCGCTCGCGGCTCGGGTTGCCTCGACCACGCCCATCAGGTGTTCGTCCATTTGCCTCGCCGGCCATGGACTCGGACGAAGAGGAGGAGCAGATGTTCGTCGAGCTTATGCGAGAAGAGATGGCAGCCGCCGCCCAAGACGAGGAGCACATGATGATCCTCGGTTGCTTGTCAAGCATGTACGCCGGACTGGCAACTGGTCGACGTGGTGGGTCGGTACCAGGTCGCCGGAAGTGAAAGCCGAGACAACGAATGGAGGGGTACTGCATGTTGTACGCCGACTACTTCGCCGACAATCCATTGCACGGTGAGAGTGTTTTCCGGAGTCGTTTCAGGATGAGCAGAAAGCTATTTCTGCAAATTGTGTATGCCATCCGAGACTTTGACCCCTACTTCAGATGCAAGGCGGATTGCACTGGTTTGGTTGGATTTTCGTCACTGCAGAAGTGCACAGTGGCTATGAGGATGCTGGCGTATGGAGCTCCCGGTGATGGTGCAGATGACTATCTTCGGATGGCGGAGTCCACCGCCCTTGATTGTTTCTACCGGTTCCGCAGGGCCGTCATAGCAGTGTTCGGGGACTTTTACTTGAGATCACCCACTGTCGAAGACACTCAGAGGATCCTTGCAACAAATGAAGCTAGGGATTTTCCAGGGATGCTTGGAAGCATTGACTGCATGCATTGGAAATGGAAGAACTGTCCGTTTGCGTGGCAGGGAATGTACAAGGGTCACAAAAACGGATGCACTCGTGATACTTGGAAGCGATGGCTACCCATGATCTCTGGATTTGGCACTCTTTCTTTGGTATGCCTGGATCCAACAATGACATCAACGTCCTAAACTGCTCCCCGATCTTTTCCAAGCTTGTTGAGGGTCATGCTCCCCCGGTGAACTATGTGATCAATGGTCGGCACTACAACAAAGGATACTACCTTGCAGACGGTATCTATCCAAAGTGGGCAACATTTGTGAAGACTATCTCGAAACCTAGACCCCCAAACTTTGCGAGTTTGTGAAGAAACAAGAAGCTTGTCGAAAAGACGTGGAGCGTGCATTTGGTGTCCTCCAGCAGAGATTTGCTGTCGTCCGGTTCCCCGCTATGACTTGGTCCAAAGATCAGATGTGGAAGGTGATGAACTGCTGTGTGTGCCTACACAATATGATTATTGAAAATGAGCGAAAACATCCGGTTCCTCTGGCTGAGCAACAAGCACCATATGAGAGAGAGGGTCCTCTTGTACAACCTAATCACCAGGTGCCTCCATCATGGGCCGCCTTCATTGCTATGCGCCAGGAGATTCGTGACTCTACAATGCATCAGCAGCTGCAAGATGATTTGGTGGAGCACATATGGACGCTCCGAGGCAACGCCTACGCCGATGCCAACTAGTCTGTCATAATTTGTTTGAAAAATTGTGAAATTGTGTGCTTCATTTGTTTCAGCACTTGTTAAACATTGTACTGATTATCGCCAAATTTGTTTCAGCAATTTTCGTACTCTTGCTCGCCGAACTTGTTAAATTTTATGTTGAATTTGTTTGAAATATGTCAAATGCTCGAGGTTGGGGGTTTCCTGCCGGGGGGACGGCTGGAACTTCGGCGCTCCCCAGGCCAAATCTTCCTCCAATCCGGACGAAAATTTCGCCGAATTTGGGCGTGGGGAGCGCCAACGAGTGGAGATGCTCTAAGATTTAATTTATCTTGCCGTGCAAAGCTAGCACTTAAAGCAGCTTGGTTGAATTTTTTTAGAAAACAGCTTGATTGATTCTGGTGCAGAAGTGATAAGGCCACATATTATGGCATGTTCAGTTGTGCATTGCTAACACATAAGAATATTGGAGACCTTCGTCTTTATCTATTTTTCACTAATTTATTTGCAAACAAAATTTTCTAATTTATTTTAGAGTTCCGTACCGGTTTCTTACACAGAACATAGATTGTTTGAATTTTGGCAAGGGAAAGATGATTCAAAAGATTTTTGCTGCAATACCAAAGCTGCAATTATTGACAAGCTCTGCTGCAGCTTCGTTGAGGGGCCACTGGATTGATTTAGTATGAACTGATGCACGAGATGAAAAGGTAGCTGGTGAAGGATACATGCAGCAAGGAGTATTTTTGATAGCCATGGTATTAAAATAACCTAATGTGTTGTTATTTTGTCTATATGATTCCACGCCAGAATTACGCTGGAACAGAGGTGGAAACTGTGCATCCAATTATTTTACATGCCATTTCATGCATTAAAGTTTCATCCAAATTTTGGTAATTTCACTTGGAATATATTTTTCCCAATATTTTTCGAAAGATGTGATCCAAATTTTGATAATTTTGGTCAAAATATATTTTCCATGATTTTTTTAAAGATGGGAGTCAACGGTTTTTTTTGAAAGATAGGATTAAACTTTTTACCTCCTGCATGGATAATTTTCCTAGTTTAGATAAAGTTGAGGGGTGTTTCATGAGACACGACGAGACGGAGGGATATCTTGAAATCACATATCCTGTTGGGTGATGTGAAACGCATGGAGTATGTTAGCTGCATCATAATTGCACTTTGGGTTGAGCACGCTTGATACTATTGGTTAGGGCATCTCCAACCGGGCGACCCATCCCGCGCCCGCGCGTCCGGATGGGTCGAAACGGACAAAACCGCGGCCCAGCGCGCGGACCCATCCCTAAAACGGATGGCCGCGGCGTCCGGGACGACCCAAACCCAGCCCAAATCTTGGACGAGTTTGCGTGGCCGCGGACGCGAAAGGCTGGTCGCTCGCGTCCTCCCCTTGTCCGCCCCCGGCCCGCCCGTCCGCCTCCCAAAACGAAACACTCCACTGTACTCCCAAAACCTAGAGATGGCCGACGAAGCGACTGCCGCCGCCACCACCACCACCGCCACCATCGGAGAGGAGGCACTCGCGGCCGTTGCCGCTCCTGCCGTGGAGGCGGCTCCTGAACTGGACGCTCCGGTGGTCGTGGAGCCCGGGCCGCCGATGAAGAAGGCGAAGGCCGACCTCACCCCGGAGCAGAGGAAGATCGAGAGCAAGAAGAGGGCCGACCGCCGCAGAGCGCTCGACCAACGGAAGAGGGATATCGCTGCCGCGGAGGAGCGGCAGCGGGCGGCGGAGCAGCTTCTCCAACTCAAGACGGAGGCGAAGAGCACTCTCCTTCAAGAGCAGCAGGCTATGCTCTTTTACGGCCACACAACGCTCGGCCAACACATGATCATCCCCGGCACCGGCGCGGCCTCGGGGGGGAGCTCGGCCTCGTCCGTGACCCGGCCCCTTCCTCCAAGGTCAACTGCCCCACCGACTGCCCCGTTTGGGCACGAAATGGGGGCGCATGGGCGGCACGCGTACCGCTCACGAGATGGGTCACCGGAGGTGGGCGAGTCCATGACGGGGCCGTCACCTTCGTCCATTGACCTGAACCGTGCGCCGGCGAACTCCAAAGGCCCCAAGAACCTGGGAGCAGCTGCGATGGCCGGTGCACGCAACCTGTTCGACGATTTGTCGGCCGCGCGCGCGCAGTCACCGTCCACCGTGCAGGCCCCTCCGTCTTTCGCGCAGACAATGCCGATGACCCTGCCATATCCTTCGACACAGCAGGCTCCCCAGCCACCTCCCATTGACACACAGGAGGGCACAACTGCCTGTCCCGGCAGCATAAACATCGAGGAGGAGCTGTTGTTCGGTGAGGGCCTCACACAAGCCGCAGCTGCACAAGCTCGAGGTCGCCGGGTAAGCAAACGAACCGGCAACTACACGGAGAAGGAGGACAAGGTGCTCGTCGATGGATGGTTGACCATCGGGCAAGATGCGTTGACGGGTGCCGAGCGGAAGGGACCGCATTCGGCGCCGGATCTATGAATACTTCCATGAACATCGCAAATATGGACATGAGCCATTTGAGAGCGACCGCAGCGAAATATCGCTCCAAAAGAGGTGGGGAGCAATTCAAACGGAATGCAACAAGTTCCAGGCGGCGTATGATCACGCGAAGCGGATCCCCGTTAGTGGCATGGGTGTGAAGGACTTGGTATTATTCTTAACCTCAACTTATTCATGCGATGTTTGCACATCTGTTTATCGTTGTTGTCTCGCTTTGCTCTAGGTGTGGCGAGCTTTGGAATTCTACAAAGTCAACAATGGAGAGAAGACCTTTGCCTTCCCTCATTGTTGGAAGGAACTCCACGGCACCCCCAAGTTCCGGGAGGGGTACGAGGGGTACATGGCGACCTTGATCGGCAACAATCCCGCCAAAGATGCCACGGTCATTGACCTTGATGGTGGGCAGCCTTGCGGTAGCTCCGCTTCTCGTGCAAGTCGTCCACGCGGCCACAAGTCAACCAAAGACGACATGAAGCGTGATGCTTCGTCCATGCTATTGTATGGCACTTTGAAGGAGATGCATGCGGACAGAGAGGTGTCCACGGACAAGAGGGATGAGAGGAGGCGCCGGGAGAAAGAAGAGGACAGGAAGAAATTCTTTGATGTCCAGCAGAAGAAGCTTGAGATTGAAGAGTTCAAGGCCAAGACCAAAGCTAAAGAACTTGAGCTCAAAGAGAGAGAACTTGAGCTCATAGCAATGGCAAGGGCCAAAGAGGTGGAGCTGAAGGCGAAGGAAGTTGAGCAAAAACGCCAAGCCGAGGACAACGTCATCATGAACGCCGACTTGACCAACATGAGCGAGGCAAAGAGAGCTTGGTTCGAGAAGAGACAGAAGGAGATCCTCGAGCGCCCAAATTGAGTTAGACAATCTCAATTGTAATTTTTATATTTTTCTCAAACTATGGCACATTTTATTTGATTTATCATGGTACATTTGATAATATTTTATGGTATTTGATAATATTTTATGTTTATTATATATTATTCTATATTTACAAGATATTATTCTATATTTGTTAGACATTGTTTATAAGGATCTGTGTGGCCAGAGGACCTATTTTCCAAAGAAATAGGTCAAATGGCCAAATGGGTGGCCGCTGCGTTGGGCGCAACGTGCGACCCAAACGGACACGCGGACGCGGGGCTCCGTCCGCGCGTCCGCTCGGGCACGCAAACTGCCCAAAACGGACGGCCCATCGCGTCCGTTTGGGTCGCTCGGTTGGAGATGCCCTTATCATCCAATTTGCTCGATGAGGTGCAATCATACGTGTTGATTGATTCTACTAGCCGTGATGATGCTTTGATGTGTCGTGTGCCCACCCTGACTTGTCTCCGTCCTCGTTTACTCTGCTGCATGCGGAATTCCAAACTTTTGTTCAGCGTGAAGCTTAGAAGAAGCACTCTTGCCTCTTTGGGCTGTAGTAGATGAGAGTGAACACGCAAATGAATGAATGAATCGATCAATCTGTAGTATAGACCAGCTGGTAGACGTCGACGTCGATGCTTGTAATTGCAAGGGGAACTCACATCAGCTCGTTTGGCCATGCCTGACTTGGCTATGGCTAGCTCCCATCTCTTTCAAGTACATTACTCGCTCTTCTCTTGCGCGGCCTCGGACCGAGTCAGGCTAAAGAGTGTCTATGCGGTTCGATTGCTACCGTATATGTATTGCAGCTCCCTGTGATTACTACTACGGGTCCTAGGGGTCTGTTTGGTTTATGGCCCCAGCTGACCCTAACTAACATACGGAGTATGTTTGGTTTGTTGCCAATACTTTGGCTGTCAGAAAAATAGTTTGTCCAATTTTTTGGCCAATCCTAGGCGGTGGAATCGCACGCCAAATAATTGGCTAGCAAATTTTGGCACTCACTTCAATCCATAGTAATTGCCACTAATATAGACATATTTAGATATATTTTAGTTCTAGATACAATTATATACTAGTGAAAAATAATATGAATTGAAAGGAGTAAGACAAATGCGGGCACCATCCAAACACACCCTAGATTAGCAGCAGTGCTTCTCGTGTCACAATATCAATGCTCAGTGAGGATTTATTAGCCTTGAAAAATAATGGTAATCATCTCCTGAACAACATCAACATGGGTCCCTGTGACTTGCATAATTACATCTGCTGCTAGACAACATCATAAGCCTCACAATAATTGGCCAGCGTAGTTATCTTGAAGACACATAACTACGTGCTCCCTTAGTTCACGAGTAAGCGTAGTAGTTCTAGCTTTTGTCCTAAGTAAAAAATAAATATTTAATGAACATCATTGAAAAAAGTAGCAACGTATATGAGATAAAATTCATATACTCCGTCCGATCTATAATAAGGACTACCAAAACACTCCATTAGCTGCTTGTTTCATGTCCCACGAGATTTCATCGATTTGAATGTACAAGTGCGCCAATTTAGCTGAACTACTAGATTGTATGTTCCCTTTTCATGGACCACTTGGTTCCATTCGTCCTACCCAACCAAGGTGCTAAGTGTGAAACATGGACATTACATTTCAGTTCGTTCTTTACAATCTAACAGATAATGCATTTAGGTGATTCTCTCTTAAGATACACTACTACCTACTATCCACAAAAATAAAACAGAGGAAATCCTCGAACTAGCCATTGAACTTTGGCTTTATTGCGCACACGTGAAGTAAGGATAGTCTTGGTAATTGGCGTGCGACAAAGTCAAATACCCCCTCCATCCCATGAAGAATGTCAGAGGTTTGCTAAAATTTGAATGTATCTAGTACTATTTAGTGTTCAGATACATCCAAATTTAAATAAATCTGAGATAATCTTCATGAGAACGAGGGAGTAACTTCACAAGTTATCGTCAAGAAAGTATGCCCTCCGTTTTTATTTACTTCACGTTCTAGGTTTAATCAAAATCAAAATTTACTAAGTTTGACCAGAAGTATAGGAAAAAGTACCAACTTCCATAATATCAAATACATATAATCTGGAAATATCCTTTATGATGATTACAATAATATAGATTTTACATTATAGATGTTGTTGTTTTTTACAAAATATTTGGTCAAACTTTACGATGTTTAACTTTGACTAAACCTAGAACGCAAACTAACTATGAATGGAGGGAGTACTATTCATCTTTTTTTATTCTTGCCTATGATGTGTTGTGCTTTCATAATTGAATATCAAAGACATCATTAATAGTGAACAACTAGAAGAAAAAAAAATCCCCATGTTACCGAAGAAAAAAAAATCGATGGGCTAGAGGAGTATCGATGGACTGGAGTTTGGACTCGATCGTTGGGCATTAGGATGCATGGTGGGATAAGCGCTTGTCTACGACGACAACGTTCATGTGGAGGGGGTGATTTCGCAACGTATTAGTGTCCTCATGTTCTGCCTGCTCCTAATGAAGTTATGTTGGATACGGCTATATCAGGGAACTTGTGAGTTTTATGTCCCCCATACTCGTTTGGCCGGGGTTGGGATTATCTACCGACTCACCTTGGTACTAATTTCTACAGGAAGACAATCTCTCGAGATTGTGGTCGCTGATGGGCGCAGATTGCACACCGTTGGGGAACCCCAAGAGAAATATATGATGAGCACGGTAGTAAGTTTTCCCTCAGTAAGAAACCAAGGTTTAATCGACCAGTAGGACAAAGGTGTGACTTCTGAAGGTGTTGCTAGCTGACTATTGGCAGAGCGCACTACCGGCATCAGCAACAACGTGAAACCTTCACACAACACAACCAAAATACTTTGCCCCAACTTACAGTGAGGTTTCAATCTCACCGGTTTTGCTAAACACAAATGATTAAATGTATAGTGTGGAAAGAGATGTTTGTTTGTAGTGAAATTAAAGAGAACGGTGCTTGCAGTAAGTAAACAGAACAAGATGAATTTATCAATCTAAAAGAAAGGACCGCGGTCCATAGTTCACTAGAGGTGTCTCTCCATAAAAATAAATAACATGCTGAGTGAATAAATTACAGCTGGGCAATTAACAAAATAAAGACCATAAATGACATGATGATTACTATGAGATTCGTTTGGCATTGCAACATAATACATAGACCGTAATCCAACTGCATCTATGACTAATAATCCACCTTCCGGTTATCGTTCGAACCCCTTCCAGTATTAAGTTGCAAGCAACAGCTTATCGCATTAAGCAATGTGTGTAAAGTAAACAATAGAATTACCCTTAAATAAAACATGTTGTTTTCTCCCTAGTAGCAACAGCACATCTACAATATTAGAAGTTATTATCACTCTTCCAGAAAACTAGAGGCATGAATCTACTATCGAGCATAAATACTCCCTCTTGGAGTCACAAGCATTTACTTGGCCAGAGTATCTACTAGCAACGGTGAGCATGCAAGATCACAAATAACATATGGCAAATATATAATAGATCTCAACATAGTATTCAATATTAATCAGATCCCAGCAAACACAACATGTAGCATTACATAAGGATGATCTTGATCATGATAGGCATATCACAAGATCTAAACATGAGGCACAAGTTGGAGAAGACAACCATCTAGCTACTGCTATGGATCCATAGTCCAGGGATGAACTACTCACGCATCACTTCGGAGGCAGACATGGCGATGTAGAGGCCTCCGGTGATGATCTGGCCCTCCGGCAGGGTGCCGAGAAGAGTTTCAGCACCCTCCTGAGCTAGGGCCTGTGATGGCGGCCGCGACGGAACTTTTCGTTTTCCGAGATCGTGAATAAATAGGTGAAAGGGTGAGGTCAGTGGCCGCCTGGGGGGCCCACTCCACCCCTTGGCGCGGGCCACACCCAGGCCGCGCCATGGGGTGGTCTGGCCGCCCGGTGGTGCCTCCTCGTCCCCCCTCTGGACTCTGTCTTCGTTACGTTAAAAAATATTGACTTTGGCTTTTGTTTTTTCCAATTTCGCGAATGTTTCCTGTACAACTTTTCTGAAATATAAAACAACAGAAAACAGGAAACTGACACTGTGACAACTTTTTAATAGGTTAGTGCCGGAATATGTATAAAAGTGCAACGAAGTGTAAGAAAAACATATATAAATTGGTGTAAAACAAGCATGGAGCATAAAAAATTATAGATACGTTTGCAACGTATAAGCATCCCCAAGCTTAACTCCTTCTCGTCCTCGAGTAGGTAAGTGATAACAAAAAATATCCTAAATCATTGTGAGCTGGGATCAAAGTACTCTAAACATAAGCATGATAGATATAATTTTAACAATAGAACTTACCAAGTATGTTATAACATGAAAATAACTTAAACAAATGATCATGAATAATTGTGCATTGAAAGCAACTGTTTGTTTATGAGCATAGAGAAAACATAGCAAAGTGATACTCAGCATATCCTTTATGAAGTAGCAAAACATAAATGTTAGGACACCTTTAAAGTTCAATGGGTGACTAGATACAAGTAATTTAAGAACAAGCAATAGCATAATCATGAATCAATCAATAATAGATCTGGGACTATGCACATTGTACTAAAAATGACAACTATGCTCTCTTAATTGGTGCATAAAGCAAGATGATGAAGACTCGACATAAAAGTAAAAGAGAGACTCTTTGCAGTGGAAGCAAGATTAATAAGTTTTATAAACCTTCCAAAAAGTATGGTACTCATTAGCTTTGAACTCTCATTACCCCTATCATAAGCATATTGAATGGTTAAATTTAATTTGAGGGAAAATATGAGGTATATGCCTGACAAATCTCAAGGTGAAAATCTCGTGCCCCTTGAATACGAGTGCCTAAACCTCATGCTACTCAACTTAGGTCCCAAATAAGTTTTTGTCATCGTAAGTATACATGTATCATTGAGAACGCCAATGGGATACCTCCTGCCCCATGATATAGAAGTACTGCTGCCGATATAGGAGCAATCCCATGCCAAAATGACAAGACAAATAGATAATAAGCATCTCAGTAATCCTTTTATTTACTATGGGCATAGCTTTTATTGAAGATGCGTCATAGAATGCTCACTATAGTTCGCTGTAAATTTCCACCATGAATGATGCATGGATTAAGTTGGCTGCCCAGGCGTTTCTCTAACATAAATACAAACTTCATGGACTTACAAGTTTCTATTTTACTTCGCACCGCTATCCATAAACAAAAGAATAGGATATCAACTAAACAGGAATAAGTGCAATGTTGAAAGCGTGCCCCATGAAAGCATGGTTGTGCTAACTCCCAACTCGCAATTTGCAAGCATATAATCTTCATAAGATAGTCACAATGGTTCAAGTTTATTAAGTGCAAGAAAGTAAAGGTGCCATCAAGATCGCGAGAGCTTTACTAACTAATTTTCTCATGACAAAATTTAATTTGAAAGATAAATAAAAACATGATGAATATACTTGGAATAGGAATAATGCTAGTAGGTAGATATGGTGGACACAATTGGAAAACTTTGATTTTTGGTAGTTGGATGCACGAGTAGAGCTCATACTTAGTACATGTGAAGGCTAGCAAAAGACTAGGAGCGATCAAATGAGAGAGCAATAACGACCATAGTCATGCATATCGACAAAACATTATTAATCAAAGCATAAAGTGATATTACAAGTCAAAAACTAAATGATCATAGAGGCTTTGGTTTACTGGTTTTAGTCATAACATGATTTAAACATGTGCCAAGTCAATCCAATAAATCATTAAAGGAGAATACCACAATATTATGCTTTGTATGATGGAAATAAAACATCACTCTTTCAATAGCACATTATGCACTCTCAGCTATTTGAGACAAGTCATGCTACAAAAATTGAAGGAGATATGCCCTAGAGGCAATAATAAAGTGGTTATTATTTATATCTTTATGTTTATGATAAATGTTTATATATCATGCTATAATTGTATTAACCGAAACATTAGTACATGTGTGATATGTAGACAACAAGAAGTCCCTAGTATGCCTCTTCAACTAGCTTGTTGATTAATGGATGATTAGTTTCATAATCATGAACATTGGATGTTATTAATAACAAGGTTATATCATTATATGAATGATGTAATGGACACACCCAATTAAGCGTAGCATAAGATCTCGTCATTAAGTTATTTGTTATAAGCTTTCGATACATAGTTACCTAGTCCTTATGACCATGAGATCATGTAAATCACTTATACCGGAAAGGTACTTTGATTACATCAAACGCCACCGCGTAAATGGGTGGTTATAAAGGTGGGATTAAGTATCCGGAAAGTATGAGTTGAGGCATATGGATCAACAGTGGGATTTGTCCATCCCGATGACGTGGTAGATATACTCGGGCCCTCTCGGTGGAATGTCGTCTAATGTCTTGCAAGCATATGAATAAGTTCATAAGAGACCACATACCACGGTACGAGTAAAGAGTACTTGTCGAGAGACGAGGTTGAACAAGGTATAGAGTGATACCGAAGATCAAACCTCGGACAAGTAAAATATCGCGTGACAAAGGGAATTGGTATCGTATGTGAATGGCTCATTCGATCACTAAAGTCATCGTTGAATATGTGGGAGCCATTATGGATCTCCAGATCCCGCTATTGGTTATTGGTCGGAGTGAGTACTCAACCATGTCCGCATAGTTCACGAACCGTAGGGTGACACACTTAAAGTTGGATGTTGAAATGGTAGAACTTGAATATGGAATGGAGTTCGAAAATTTGTTCGGAGTCCCGGATGAGATCCCGGACATCACGAGGAGTTCCGAATGGTCCGGAGAATAAGATTCATATATAGGAAGTCATATTCCAAGTTTGGAAATGATCCGGTGCATTTATGGCAGGTTCTAGAAGGTTCTAGAAAAGTCCGGAAGAAATCACCATGGAAAGTAGAGTCCCGGAGGGACTCCACCTTGCATGACCAGCCAACCCTAAAGGGGAGGAGTCCAAGGTGGACTCCCTAGGGTGGCCGGCCAACCCACCTCAAGAAAGGTGGGAGTCCCACCTTGGGTAGGACTCCCTCCTTGAGTAGGTTTCCCACATATGGGAGGTTTTAGTGTTGGGGTCTTATTCGAAGACTTGGACTAGAACTCTTGGTGCTTCCACCTATATAATGAGGGGCATAGGAGAGGGGGCTGACCACTTCAAGCCTCAGCCTTGGCCGCACCCCTTAGAGGGCCGGCGCCCAACCCCTCTCTCCCCAAACCCTAGCGGTCTCTCTCCTCCACCACATCCCGCACGCTTAAGCGAAGCTCCGCCGGATATCTCCACCACCACCGACACCACGCCGTCGTGCTGTCGGATTCAAGAGGAGCTACTACTTCCGCTGCCCGCTGGAACGGGGAGGTGGACGTCTTCTTCATCAACAACCGAACGTGTGACCGAGTACGGAGGTGCTGCCCGTTCGTGGCGCTAGAAGCGATCGTGATCAAGATCTTCTACGCGCTTTTGCAAGCGGCAAGTGAACGTCTACCGCAGCAACAAGAGCCTCATCTTGTAGGCTTTGGAATCTCTTCAAGGGTGAGACTCGATACCCCCTCGTTGCTATCGTCTTCTAGATTGCATCTTGGCTTGGATTGCGTGTTCGCGGTAGGAAATTTTTGTTTTCTATGCAACGTTATCCTACAAGTGGTATCGAGCCGTGTCTATGCATAGATGGTTGCACGAGTAGAACACAATGGTTTTGTGGGCGTTGATGCTCTTGTTATCTTTAGTTTGAGTACTTTGCATCTTTGTGGCATAGTGGGATGAAGCGGCTCGGACTAACTTTACATGACCGCGTTCATGAGACTTGTTCCTCGTTCGACATGCAACTTGTATTGCATAAGAGGCTTTGCGGGTGTCTGTCTCTCCTACTATAGTGAAGATTCAATTTACTCTTCTATTGACAACACTAGTATCACCGTTGTGGTTCATGTTCGTAGGTAGATTAGATCTCTCTCGAAAACCCTAATGTAGGATAACGTTGCATAGAAAACAAAAATTTTCCTACCGCGAACACGCAATCCAAGCCAAGATGCAATCTAGAAGACGGTAGCAACGAGGGGATGATCAAGACTAACCCTTGAAGAGATTCCAAAGCCTATAAGAGTAGGCTCTTATTGCTGCGGTAGACGATCACTTGCCGCTTGCAAAAGCGCGTAGAAGATCTTGATCACGATCGCTTCCGGCGCCACGAACGGGCAGCACCTCCGTACTCGGTCACACGTTCGGTTGTTGATGAAGACGACGTCCACCTCCCCGTTCCAGCGGGCAGCGGAAGTAGTAGCTCCTCTTGAATCCGACAAGCACGACGGCGTGGTGTCGGTGGTGGTGGAGAAGTCCGGCGGAGCTTCGCTAAGCGTGCGGGAACTATAGAGGAGAGAGGGGGCGGCTAGGGTTTGGGGAGGGGGGGCGCCGGCCATCTAGGGGTGCGGCCACCTGGTGGTGCTTGGGGTGGCCGGCCCCCTCCCTTGGCCCCTCATTATATAGGTGGACCCCAAGTGTTGGTGTCCAAGTCTTCGAATAAGACCCGAAACCAAAACCTTCCATAGGAGGGGGCAATCCTAGCCCAACTAGGACTCCCACCCAAAGGTGGGATTCCCACCTCCCATGTGGGGGTGGCCGGCCCCCTATGGTGGAGTCCACTTGGGACTCCACCCCATCTAGGGCTGGCCGGCCATGGAGGTGGAGTCCCTTGTGGACTCCACCTTCCTTGGTGGTTTCTTCCGGACTTTTCTAGAACCTTCTAGAACCTTCCATAGAACCTTCCGCGACATTTTATTCACATAAAATGACATCCTATATATGAATCTTATTCTCCGACCATTCCGGAACTCCTCGTGATGTCCGGGATCTCATCCGGGACTCCGAACAAATATTCGAACTCCATTCCATAATTCAAGTACTACCATTTCAACATCCAACTTTAAGTGTGTCACCCTACGGTTCGTGAACTATGCGGACATGGTTGAGTACTCACTCCGACCAATAACCAATAGCGGGATCCGGAGATCCATAATGGCTCCCACATATTCAACGATGACTTTAGTGATCGAATGAACCATTCACATACGATACCAATTCCCTTTGTCACGCGATATTTTACTTGTCCGAGGTTTGATCTTCGGTATCACTCTATACCTTGTTCAACCTCGTCTCCCGACAAGTACTCTTTACTCGTACCGTGGTATGTGGTCTCTTATGAACTTATTCATATGCTTGCAAGACATTTAGACGACATTCCACCGAGAGGGCCCAGAGTATATCTATCCGTCATCGGGATGGACAAATCCCACCGTTGATCCATATGCCTCAACTCATACTTTCCGGATACTTAATCCCACCTTTATAACCACCCATTTACGCAAGTGGCGTTTGATGTAATCAAAGTACCTTTCCGGTATAAGTGATTTACATGATCTCATGGTCATAAGGACTAGGTAACTATGTATCGAAAGCTTATAGCAAATAACTTAATGACGAGATCTTATGCTACGCTTAATTGGGTGTGTCCATTACATCATTCATACAATGACATAACCTTGTTATTAATAACATCCAATGTTCATGATTATGAAACTAATCATCCATTAATCAACAAGCTAGTTAAGAGGTATACTAGGGACTTCTTTGTTTGTCTACATATCACACATGTACTAATGTTTCGGTTAATACAATTATAGCATGATATATAAACATTATCATAAACATAAAGATATATAATAACCATTTATTATTGCCTCTTGGGCATATCTCCAACAGTCTCCCACTTGCACTAGAGTCAATAATCTAGTTTACATTTGTAAAGATATAACACCTTGGCCTTCCGGTGCTTTATCATGTATTGCTCACGGGAGAGGTTTTTGTCATCGGATTCGACACGCTCGTAAACGTATGTATTTTGTAATTCATTTGCGTCTCAACGCATCACTCATTTCCAAATGAGTTGGCATTTAAATATGTTTGATCTTCCGGTGGAACCTTAATTCCGCTGTCCGAAATATGTCACTAATATTGTCACACACAATATAGCTTCAAAGTTCCGACTCGTCTGAACTACACCAAGTTCTCAAAGAACCTCTTGACTTAACATCCTTTGTCATTGTCAAAATAATGACATACTCGCCTTCTTTTGTAGAATCCGTCACAATATTTAGAACTCTTCTAAATCTAGCATAGACAACTTCTAGCTCATTGTGCTACCTTTTAAACAACACTTAGTCTAATTTGAGATTGAAATTATATTTTATATGTGACAAAACCAATATCGGTGTAACACCTTACAGCGATTTGTTTGTCATTTCTTCATATAAAAATATATATATATATCCTTAGTTCTTCTAAAGTACTCAAGGATATTCTTACTGTCGTCCAATGATCATCATATGAATCATTCTGGTATATGCTTATAACACTTTATAGCACATGATATCTGATTGTGTACATATTATTCGTGATCTATAATCACTCATGTGTTTTTACTCATTGAGTGTCGATACACTCAAGTCTTGTTAAACCTTCACATGACAAGAACATTTTCTTAATATTTCTATATTGAACTACTTCAATATCCATCATATGTACTTTGACTTAAACTTATTTATGTGTTTCAATCTATCTTCATAGATCTTGACACTAAATTTGTTTCAGTCCATATCCTTTCATTGAAGTTAATTCTCAATGAAACCTTTTTAATCAAGTATATAATTACATCATTTATAACCAACTATATGTCACCTACATAAAGTATTATAAATGTGTCTTAGCGCTCCCACTTAATTTCTTGCAAATGCAAGCTTCTTCATCGTCTTTGATGAAATCAAAAACTCTTTGACTATTTCATCTGGTGAAGATTCCAACTCCATGATACTTACTTCATCCAATTGAAGCTTGTATACCTATCTAGTATTCCACGGACCAGCAAAACTCTTGGTTGTATCTTGTATACACACTTCTGTTAAGTAGTGTATTTTGCCATCCTACTAGCATATCTCATAAAAGAAATATGTAGTGATTACTAGAATAATCCACATAGACTATAAGCATTGCTACGGAAGATCTAATCTTATCGTATTCAACTCTTTGAACTTTGTCGTAAACAATTTTTCGATAAGTCAAGCTTTCTTCAAGGATATTTCATCCAAGTCTATCAATTTCATAGATCCATTTACTTTCATAAAGTATTCATCTATCTTGGATTTCATGGCGCATGGCCATTTCAATGGAGTCATGGCCCATCATAACTTCTTTGTTTTGTAGTTGGTTTGTCATTGTTCAAAATCAATCCTTTGTCCACAAATCATTTATTTGATCACAAAGTAAACCATACCTACAAGGTTCAATATGTACTTCGATCTCCATGGCTAAAACACTTTGTAGTCATGAGAGCCATGATCGTCGTGGCCGCTTCGGAAACCAATTCCGATGCTGCGCTACTCTGATCATTATGCTCAGGTTCATAAACCTTATCAATTTATATTGTCCTCCCACTCAAATACTTCACTCGAAACAATTTCTCGGAAATAAGAAACATTGACAAACACTTTTGTCTTTGTCTCTATTGTGGGAAGAATTCCCAATCAATTCTCTGGGATAACCAACAAAGACATTCATCCGATTTTGGTTGTAAACTTATTTACTTATGCTATGCATACCAAAATTTAAGAAAAGACTATTAGGGTTTATACCCATGTCATAACTCGTATGATGTCATTTCAACGGATCATGATGATGCTCTATTCAGTGTAAAAGCGGTAGTCACTAAAGCATAATCCACAAAAAATATAATGGCGTCATAATATTTTATCTCATCATTAATCCAACAAGGTTTGGATACATATCTCGGATACTATATCATCATTATGATACTCCAAGAAATGTGAGTTGTAGAACAATTTCATAACTCTCTTAGATGTTCGCTAAAACTCGTAATTCAAATATTTCCACCATGATCCAATCATAGATATTTGATTTTTCTATTACGATGATTTCCACTTCATGCTGAAATTTATTTGAATCCTATTCAAATGTTTCAAACTTTTCCTTATTGAATATATCCACACATATACTCAATTCATTGTTTGAAAGTTTTCATGAAGTAGAAGAATCTTCCGCACACAACTATGCCCAATGAACCACATATATCATTATGTATGTTTTCACTAAGTTAGTTGCCCGTTCAACTCTTCGGCCTATGAACGGTATTTCAGTCATTACCTTTTAGAAAAGATTTTGCAAGTGCCAAACGATTCAACAAATCGAATGACTCCAAAAATCCATTTGCATGGAGTTCCTTCATGCGATCCTTTCTAACATGACCTAAATTGCGGTTCCACAAATAAGTGGAATTCAAATCATTTGCCTTATGGCATTTTTAGCGTCAGTGTTATGTATGTGTGTTTCACCATTAAGATTTATAATAACTTATCCATCTTACATGGAGTAATGTCATAATTTGAACAACTCATTGTTTTCATTTGACCAGAGCAAAATAACAATTATTAAGTTCTTTATTATAAATTCTAAGGGCTAGATAGAATGCCAACGACGAACATAATAACACTTTATTTTGTTCCAGTACGTGTATTCCTATCATATTCCTTGTCAATCACTTAGGCCATTGTATTCTTGTATTGCGTTGTTTTGTATGACACTTCATACCAACCAATATGGTACTAATACCCAAGAATTTCATTGTGTGACTTAACTAGGAATACAACCATAACATGTATATCATTTATATACACCTGAGCTAGACTTTCTAGTCTTTTCTTTTCTTTTGCCAAAATATCTTTTGCAGTTTCTCTTTTAGCTTTCCTCATTATTCAGAAAAACACTTCAACATCAATAACTTCTAGGTTTGTTGGTCAAATACCAATAACCTTGAGGTTCTTACTTTGAAGTTGATCATCATATGACAAGTGTTTCAGATTTCACTATTAGTAAATTTGTAATACGATGAACAATTTCACTCATAATTTTATCCATCAATTCATGATAACTTTCCGAGACCATGTCCGTACATGCTAGGCTCATAAAGTTTAAACCTTAGTATTCGCATATGCAAATCTGGCTTGCACCCGTTGGAAGCACACGTAGAATCTATAACACCCGATCATCACGTGATGCTTCGAAACGACGAGTCTTAGCAACGGTGCATACTAAGGACAATCACTTCATGGATATGCGAATATCGTTAGTGCCCCAATAGTTGGAGGATTGTGACGCCTTGCGTCTTCAACCTTCGTACATTCCCATAAAACTTATGAGTTTATGTAGTCTCACCAAATTTATATTCTATCATCTTGCAATAAGGTCTTAGATATCACATATATCTCGTACCTTGATTATTTCTGAAAACTAAATTTTCAGCTCCTTACTTTTCAAACAGATTTGAACTTCAAGTTTCATGGAGACAAGATAACTTTAGGTACTAATTGAAACCATAGCTCTCTGAATCAACAAAGTGAGTTTCACTAAAAGTTTGCAATAGGACTTAATTATTTCTTGATTCATTAACAATACGGTACCAATCCGTAAAGTTTCTAGTCAGATTTTAACAGTATTTCTATCTCAATAACAAGACTAGCGCATAGTAGAAAACGGATGCCAATACTACAAAATTAATTCAAAATACTACTCAGACTATGTTTATGATAATTAGTTCATGTTTTAATCTAATTACTAATGAACTCCCACTTAATACAACATCCCTCATAGTTGTTAAGTGGTACACGATCCAAATCCACTACACCAAAACCGATCATCACGTGAGATGATGTAGCTTCAATGGTGAACATCAACATGTTGATCATATCATCCATATGACTCGTGTTCAACCTTTCGGTTTCCGTTGTCCCGAGGCCATGTCTGTACATGCTAGGCTCGTCAAGCAAACCCAAGTATTCCGCGTGTGCAACATTGCTTACACCCGTTGTATGTGAACGTTGAGTCTATCACATCCGATCATCACGAGATGCTTCGAAACGACGAACCGTACAACGGTGCATACGAGGGGAGAACACTTTATTATCTTGATATTAATGTGAGGGATCATCTTATAATGCTACCGTCGCGATCTAAGCAAAATAAGATGCATAAAGGATTAACATCACATGCAATTCATATGTGATATGATATGGCCCTTTAGTCTTTGCGCCTTCGATCTTCATCTCCAAAGCACGGACATGATCTCCATCATCAACGGGCATGATCTCCATCATCGTCGGCGTAGCGTCAAGGTTCATGGCGCCGTCTTCATGGTTGTTCACCTCATGTAGCAACTATTACAACTACTTTGAAATACTACTCAACATGAAATTTAAAGACAACCATAAGGCTCCCGCCGGTTGCCACAATACAATAATGATCATCTCATACATATTCATCATCATATCATGGCCATATCACATCACCAAACCCTGCAAAAACAAGTTAGACGTCTCTAATTTGGTTTGCATATTTTACGTGGTTTAGGGTTTTCGAGTAAGATCTAATCTACCTACGAACATGAACCACAACGGTGATACTAGTGTTGTCAATAGAAGAGTAAATTGAATCTTCACTATAGTAGGAGAGACAGACACCCGCAAAGCCTCTTATGCAATACAAGTTGCATGTCGAACGAGGAACAAGTCTCATGAACGCGGTCATGTAAAGTTAGTCCGAGCCGCTTCATCCCACTATGCCATAAAGATGCAAAGTACTCAACTAAAGATAACAAGAGCATCAACGCCCACAAACCATTGTGTTCTACTCGTGCAACCATCTATGCATAGACACGGCTCGATACCACCGTAGGATAACGTTGCATAGAAAACAAAAATTTTCCTACCGCGAACACGCAATCCAAGCCAAGATGCAATCTAGAAGACGGTAGCAACGAGGGGATGATCAAGACTAACCCTTGAAGAGATTCCAAAGCCTATAAGAGTAGGCTCTTATTGCTGCGGTAGACGATCACTTGCCGCTTGCAAAAGCGCGTAGAAGATCTTGATCACGATCGCTTCCGGCGCCACGAACGGGCAGCACCTCCGTACTCGGTCACACGTTCGGTTGTTGATGAAGACGACGTCCACCTCCCCGTTCCAGCGGGCAGCGGAAGTAGTAGCTCCTCTTGAATCCGACAGCACGACGGCGTGGTGTCGGTGGTGGTGGAGAAGTCCGGCGGAGCTTCGCTAAGCGTGCGGGAACATAGAGGAGGAGTGGGGCGGCTAGGGTTTGGGAGAGGGGGCGGCCGGCCATCTAAGGGGTGCGGCCAAGGTGGTGGCTTTGGTGTGGCCGGCCCCTCCCCTATGCCCCTCATTATATAGGTGGAACCCAAGTGTTGGTGTCCAAGTCTTCGAATAAGACCCGAAACCAAAACCTTCCATAGGAGGGGGCAATCCTAGCCCAACTAGGACTCCCACCCAAAGGTGGGATTCCCACCTCCCATGTGGGGGTGGCCGGCCCCCTATGGTGGAGTCCACTTGGGACTCCACCCCATCTAGGGCTGGCCGGCCATGGAGGTGGAGTCCCTTGTGGACTCCACCTTCCTTGGTGGTTTCTTCCGGACTTTTCTAGAACCTTCTAGAACCTTCCATAGAACCTTCCGCGACATTTTATTCACATAAAATGACATCCTATATATGAATCTTATTCTCCGGACCATTCCGGAACTCCTCGTGATGTCCGGGATCTCATCCGGGACTCCGAACAAATATTCGAACTCCATTCCATAATTCAAGTACTACCATTTCAACATCCAACTTTAAGTGTGTCACCCTACGGTTCGTGAACTATGCGGACATGGTTGAGTACTCACTCCGACCAATAACCAATAGCGGGATCCGGAGATCCATAATGGCTCCCACATATTCAACGATGACTTTAGTGATCGAATGAACCATTCACATACGATACCAATTCCCTTTGTCACGCGATATTTTACTTGTCCGAGGTTTGATCTTCGGTATCACTCTATACCTTGTTCAACCTCGTCTCCGACAAGTACTCTTTACTCGTACCGTGGTATGTGGTCTCTTATGAACTTATTCATATGCTTGCAAGACATTTAGACGACATTCCACCGAGAGGGCCCGGAGTATATCTATCCGTCATCGGGATGGACAAATCCCACCGTTGATCCATATGCCTCAACTCATACTTTCCGGATACTTAATCCCACCTTTATAACCACCCATTTACGCAAGTGGCGTTTGATGTAATCAAAGTACCTTTCCGGTATAAGTGATTTACATGATCTCATGGTCATAAGGACTAGGTAACTATGTATCGAAAGCTTATAGCAAATAACTTAATGACGAGATCTTATGCTACGCTTAATTGGGTGTGTCCATTACATCATTCATACAATGACATAACCTTGTTATTAATAACATCCAATGTTCATGATTATGAAACTAATCATCCATTAATCAACAAGCTAGTTAAGAGGTATACTAGGGACTTCTTTGTTTGTCTACATATCACACATGTACTAATGTTTCGGTTAATACAATTATAGCATGATATATAAACATTATCATAAACATAAAGATATATAATAACCATTTATTATTGCCTCTTGGGCATATCTCCAACACCTAAACCACGTAAAATATGCAAACCAAATTAGAGACGTCTAACTTGTTTTTGCAGGGTTTGGTGATGTGATATGGCCATGATGTGATGATGAATATGTATGAGATGATCATTATTGTATTGTGGCAACCGGCAGGAGCCTTATGGTTGTCTTTAAATTTCATGTTGAGTAGTATTTCAAAGTAGTTGTAATAGTTACTACATGAGGTGAACAACCATGAAGACGGCGCCATGAACCTTGACGCTACGCCGACGATGATGGAGATCATGCCCGTTGATGATGGAGATCATGTCCGTGCTTTGGAGATGAAGATCGAAGGCGCAAAGACTAAAGGGCCATATCATATCACATATGAATTGCATGTGATGTTAATCCTTTATGCATCTTATTTTGCTTAGATCGCGACGGTAGCATTATAAGATGATCCCTCACATTAATATCAAGATAATAAAGTGTTCTCCCTCGTATGCACCGTTGTACAGTTCGTCGTTTCGAAGCATCTCGTGATGATCGGATGTGATAGATTCAACGTTCACATACAACGGGTGTAAGCCATGTTGCACACGCGGAATACTTGGGTTTGCTTGACGAGCCTAGCATGTACGGACATGGCCTCGGGACAACGGAAACCGAAAGGTTGAACACGAGTCATATGGATGATATGATCAACATGTTGATGTTCACCATTGAAGCTACATCATCTCACGTGATGATCGGTTTTGGTGTAGTGGATTTGGATCGTGTACCACATAACAACTATGAGGGATGTTGTATTAAGTGGGAGTTCATTAGTAATTAGATTAAAACATGAACTAATTATCATAAACATAGTCCGAGTAGTATTTTGAATTAATTTTGTAGTATTGGCATCCGTTTTCTACCATGCGCTAGTCTTGTTATTGAGATAGAAATATCGTTAAAATCTGACAAGAAACTTTACGGATTGGTATCGTATTGTTAAAGAATCAAGAATTGATTAAGTCCTATTGCAAACTTTTAGTAAACCTCACATTGTTGATTCAAAGAGCTATGGTTTCAATTAGTACCTAAAGTTATCTTGTCTCCGTCAAACTTGAAGTTCAAATTTGTTTGAAAAGTAAGGAGCTGAAAATTTAGTTTTCAGAAATAATCAAGGTATGAGATATATGTGATATCTAAGACCTTATTGCAAGATGATAGAATATAATTTGGTGAGACTACATAAACTCATAAGTTTTATGGGAATGTATGAAGGTTGAAGACGCCAGGCGTCACAATCCTCCAACTATTGGGGCACTAACGATATTCGCATATCCATGAAGTTATCATCCTTAGTATGCACCGTTGCTAAGACTCGTCGTATCGAAGCATCACGTGATGATCGGGTGTTATAGATTCTACGTGTGCATACAACGGGTGCAAGCCAGATTTGCACATGCGAATACTGAGGTTAAACTTTACAAGCCTAGCATGTACAGACATGGTCTCGGAAAGTCGTCATGATATGATGGATGAAATTATGAGTGAAATTGTTCATCATATTACAAAGTTACTAATAGTGAAATCTGGAACACTTGTCATATGATGATCAACTTCAAAGTAAGAACCTCAAGGTTATTGGTATTTGACCAACAAACCTAGAAGTTATTGATGTTGAAATGTTTTTCTGAATAATGAGGAAAGCTAAAAGAGAAACTGCAAAAGATATTTTGGCAAAAGAAAAGAAAAGACTAAAAAGTCTAGCTCATGTGTATATAAATGATATACATGTTATGGTTGTATTCCTAGTTAAGTCACACAATGAAATTCTTGGGTATTAGTACCATATTGGTTGGTATGAAGTGTCATACAAAACAACGCAATACAAGAATACAATGGCCTAAGTGACTGACAAGGAATATGATAGGAATGCACGTCTGGAACAAAATAAAGTGTTATTGTGTTTATCGTTGGCATTCTATCTAGCCCTTAGAATTTATAATAAAGAACTTAATAATTGTTATTTTGCTCTGGTCAAATGAAAACAATGAGTTGTTCAAATTATGACATTACTCCATGTACGATGGATAAGTTATTATAAATCTTAATGGTGAAACACACATACATAAAACCGACGCTAAAATGCCATAAGGCAAATGATTTGAATTCCACTTATTTGTGGAACCGCCATTTAGGTCATGTTAGAAAGGAACGCATGAAGGAACTCCATGCAAATGGATTTTTGGAGTCATTTGATTTTTGAATCATTTGGCGCTTGCAAATCTTTTCTAAAGAGAATGATTAAAATACCGTTCATAGGCCAAAAGTTGAACGGGCAACTAACTTAGTGGAAAAATACATGATGATGTATGTGGTTCACTCGGGCATAGTTGTGTGCGGGAGATTCTTCTACTTCATGAAAACTTTCAACAATGAATTGAGTATATATATGTGGATATATTCAATAAGGAAGAAGTTTGAAACATTTGAATGGATTCAAATAAATTTCAGTATGAAGTGGAAATCATCGTAATAGAAATCAAATATCTATGATTGGATCATGGTGGAAATATTTGAATTACGAGTTTTAGCGAACATCTAAGAGAGTTATGAAATTGTTCTACAACTTACGTTTCTTGGAGTATCATAGTGATGATGAAGTATCCAAGAGATATATCCAAACTTTGTTGGATCAATGATGAGATAAAATATTGATGCCATTATATTTTTGTGGATTATGCTTTAGTGACTACCGCTTTTACACTGAATAGAGCATCATCATGATCCGTTGAAATGACACCATACAAGTTATGGCATGGGTATAAACCCTAATAGTCAACCAAAATCGGATGAATGTCTTTGTTGGTTATCCCGGAGATTTAATTGGGAATTCTTCCCACGAGACAAAGACAAAAGTGTTTGTCAATGTTTCTTATTTCCGAGAAATTGTTTCGAGTGAAGTATTTGAGTGGGAGGACAATATAATTTGATAAGGTTTATGAACCTGAGCATAATGATCGTAGTAGCGCAGACATCGGAATTGGTTTCGGAAGCGGCCACGACGATCATGACTCTCATGACTACAAAGTGTTTTAGCCATAGAGATCGAAGTACATATTGAACCTTGTAGGTATGGTTTACTTTGTGATCAAATAAATGATTTGTGGACAAAGGATTGATTTTGAACAATGATAAACCAACTACAAAACAAAGAAGTTATGATGGGCCTTGACTCCGTTAAAATGGCCATGCGCCATGAAATCCAAGATAGATGAATACTTTATGAAAGTAAATGGATCTATGAAATTGATAGACTTGGATGAAATATCCTTGAAGAAAGCTTGACTTATCGAAAAATTGTTTACGACAAAGTTCAAAGAGTTGAATACGATAAGATTAGATCTTCCGTAGCAATGCTTATAGTCTATGTGGATTATTCTAGTAATCACTAGATATTTCTTTTATGAGATATGCTAGTAGGATGGCAAAATACATTACTTAACAGAAGTATGTATACAAGATACAACCAAGAGTTTTGCTGGTCCGTGGAATACTAGATAGGTATACAAGCTTCAATTGGATGAAGTAAGTATCACGGAGTTGGAATCTTCACCAGATGAAATGGTCAAAGAGTTTTTGATTTCATCGAGAGACGATGAAGAGGCTTGCATTTGCAAGAAATTAAGTGGGAGCGCTAAGACACATTTATAATACTTTATGTAGGTGACATATAGTTGGTTATAAATGATGTAATTATATACTTGATTAAAAAGATTTCATTGAGAATTAACTTCAATGAAAGGATATGGATCGAAACAAATTTAGTGTCAAGATCTATGAAGATAGATTGAAACACATAAATAAGTTTAAGTCAAAGTACATATGATGGATATTGAAGTAGTTCAATATAGAAATATTAAGAAAATGTTCTTGTCATGTGAAGGTTTAACAAGACTTGAGTGTATCTGACACTCAATGAGTAAAAACACATGAGTGATTATAGATCACGAATAATATGTACACAATCAGATATCATGTGCTATAAAGTGTTATGAGCATATACCGGAATGATTCATATGATGATCATTGGACGACAGATAAGAATATCCTTGAGTACTTTAGAAGAACTAAGGATATATATATTTTTTTGTATGAAGAAATGACAAACAAATCGCTGTAAGGTGTTACACCGATATTGGTTTTGTCACATATAAAATATAATTTCAATCTCAAATTAGACTAAGTGTTGTTTAAAAGGTAGCACAATGAGCTAGAAGTTGTCTATGCTAGATTTAGAAGAGTTCTAAATATTGTGACGGATTCTACAAAAGAAGGCAGAGTATGTCATTATTTTGACAATGACAAAGGATGTTAAGTCAAGAGGTTCTTTGAGAAATTGGTGTAGTTCCGACAGAGTCAGAACTTTGAAGCTATATTGTGTGTGACAATATTAGTGACATATTTCAGACAGCGGAATTAAGGTTCCACAGAAGATCAAACATATTAAATGCCAACTCATTTGGAAATGAGTGATGCGTTGAGACGCAAATGAATTACAAAATACATACGTTTCGGAGCGTGTCGAGATCCGATGACTAAAAACCTCTCCCGTGAGCAATACATGATAAAACACCGGAAGGCCAAGGTGTTATATCTTTACAAATGTAAACTAGATTATTGACTCTAGTGCAAGTGGGAGACTGAAGGAGATATGCCCTAGAGGCAATAATAAAGTGGTTATTATTTATATCTTTATGTTTATGATAAATGTTTATATATCATGCTATAATTGTATTAACCGAAACATTAGTACATGTGTGATATGTAGACAACAAGAAGTCCCTAGTATGCCTCTTCAACTAGCTTGTTGATTAATGGATGATTAGTTTCATAATCATGAACATTGGATGTTATTAATAACAAGGTTATATCATTATATGAATGATGTAATGGACACACCCAATTAAGCGTAGCATAAGATCTCATCATTAAGTTATTTGTTATAAGCTTTCGATACATAGTTACCTAGTCCTTATGACCATGAGATCATGTAAATCACTTATACCGGAAAGGTACTTTGATTACATCAAACGCCACTGCGTAAATGGGTGGTTATAAAGGTGGGATTAAGTATCCGGAAAGTATGAGTTGAGGCATATGGATCAACAGTGGGATTTGTCCATCCCGATGACGGATAGATATACTCCGGGCCCTCTCGGTGGAATGTCGTCTAATGTCTTGCAAGCATATGAATAAGTTCATAAGAGACCACATACCACGGTACGAGTAAAGAGTACTTGTCGGAGACGAGGTTGAACAAGGTATAGAGTGATACCGAAGATCAAACCTCGGACAAGTAAAATATCGCGTGACAAAGGGAATTGGTATCATATGTGAATGGTTCATTCGATCACTAAAGTCATCGTTGAATATGTGGGAGCCATTATGGATCTCCAGATCCCGCTATTGGTTATTGGTCGGAGTGAGTACTCAACCATGTCCGCATAGTTCACGAACCGTAGGGTGACACACTTAAAGTTGGATGTTGAAATGGTAGAACTTGAATATGGAATGGAGTTCGAAAATTTGTTCGGAGTCCCGGATGAGATCCCGGACATCACGAGGAGTTCCGGAATGGTCCGGAGAATAAGATTCATATATAGGAAGTCATATTCCAAGTTTGGAAATGATCCGGTGCATTTATGGCAGGTTCTAGAAGGTTCTAGAAAAGTCCGGAAGAAATCACCATGGAAAGTAGAGTCCTGGAGGGACTCCACCTTGCATGACCAGCCAACCCTAAAGGGGAGGAGTCCAAGGTGGACTCCCCTAGGGTGGCCGGCCAACCCACCTCAAGGAAAGGTGGGAGTCCCACCTTGGGTAGGACTCCCTCCTTGAGTAGGTTTCCCACATATGGGAGGTTTTAGTGTTGGGGTCTTATTCGAAGACTTGGACTAGAACTCTTGGTGCTTCCACCTATATAATGAGGGGCATAGGAGAGGGGCTGACCACTTCAAGCCTCAGCCTTGGCCGCACCCCTTAGAGGGCCGGCGCCCAACCCCTCTCTCCCCAAACCCTAGCGGTCTCTCTCCTCCACCACATCCCGCACGCTTAGCGAAGCTCCGCCGGATATCTCCACCACCACCGACACCACGCCGTCGTGCTGTCGGATTCAAGAGGAGCTACTACTTCCGCTGCCCGCCGGAACGGGAGGTGGACGTCTTCTTCATCAACAACCGAACGTGTGACCGAGTACGGAGGTGCTGCCCGTTCGTGGCGCTAGAAGCGATCGTGATCAAGATCTTCTACGCGCTTTGCAAGCGGCAAGTGAACGTCTACCGCAGCAACAAGAGCCTCATCTTGTAGGCTTTGGAATCTCTTCAAGGGTGAGACTCGATACCCCCTCGTTGCTACCGTCTTCTAGATTGCATCTTGGCTTGGATTGCGTGTTCGCGGTAGGAAAATTTTTGTTTTCTATGCAACGTTATCCTACAAAAATATCTATTAATTATATAATAAGAATAACATCCAACATGACATGCCACAGTCTAGACAAGCTTCCTTTTGCATCACTATACACATGAAACATTTTACTCGTCTCCAACACCAATCAATTTATTTTAAAAAAATCTCATAGATGAAAATCAATTTGGACCAGAGAGCTAATCATACATGAATAAAGAATACTAACAAGCTCTGAAAAAATAAAAATGGAAAACCAAGAGCTAAATGCAGTACTAACAAACTAGAACACTCGCAGAACAATAAGAAAAAAACTAGAGAGTTCTATGCAATTTAACAGAGTGTGTCATTCTCCAAAACAAATATGTGGGGATACAACCATATGCTACAGCAAACAAAACAACACAAAACTAAAAACAAAAATAAAGACGCTCTAAGAATAACACATATCATATGAAGCAATAAAAATATAGCGCCTAGAAAGATGACATGATGCCTTGGGCATCCCCAAGCTTTGACGCTTGTACCTCTTGTATATTTATTGGGGTGACATGGACATCCACAAGCTTGAGATTTTGTTCATTATTCATCTCATTACATCATTCTTCTCTCCCTACACTTGAAAACTTTTTTTATACAAAACTTCACACTATTCTTATTAGCAGCATTAGTACAATCAAAATAACAAATCCATTTGAATTCAGTTATAACATATATAAAACATCTATTAAAACATTAGTTACTGTACCAATCTCTTCAAAAAGCTCTTTCCTCAAAATAACTAAAAAAGAAAGAGATTGAGAGGCAAATGCAAATGGTGGCAGAAATCTGTCAAAACAGAACAGCAGGTAAAGATCGATTCTTTTGAAAATCTTATGTTACTCAGATCGAAAAGTGTTCAACTAACCAAAATTAGATAGTAACCTGGGTCATATTCACAAAAATTGTCAGCTCAAAATTCCGTTCTGGCTGGGAATACGAATTTTTATGGTGACAGCACAGAATCTGTTTCAGGACAGCAATTTCCCCAAATCTTACTTTCTTCCTATTAGAGGCTATTCTTGGCGCAAAAACGTAATAAAAATGATAAGGAGACGTTATTACATAGGTAATAACTTCCAAGACTCAATTTTTTTTTACATAAATAAAACATGGGTTATCTCCCAAGAGTGCTTTTTCTTTAACGCCTTTCAGCTAGGCGCAGAAAAAGAGCTAGCATAAAGTATTTTCAAGTGAAGAAGCATCAAGATTAATGCCAGAAATATTTTCAACAAAGATTTGTATTTTATCAATATAAGTTTTAGAAGACCCTCTCTCAGCACTTTTGGGTTCACAACTTTCATCAAATGGGTTTTCAGGGACAATTCAATCAAAATTCTTTTCCAAAGCTTCATGCATTCCTACAAGTTTGAAATGTATTACTGCCTCCGTTTCAATCTATAATGCCTATAGATTTTTTGCATTTGTTTGATAATATAAGAGTAGATCTGCGTTTACTTGTAAAGAATCCCTTCAACCGATCAGCTGAATAGCAGAAAATAAGGAAACTGATCTGATCCCGTGCATAAAATCTGGGAACTGATTTACGGTACAATCTCCTATAGGCATTATAGACTGAAAATAAGGGGGTTTTGTGTTAAAAAATGACTTGTGCTAATTACCGTGCAGAAAATCTATAGGCATTATAGATTGAAACGGAGGGAGTAGTATTTTGATCTCCTCCCTATTTTAGAGGTTTGGTTTTGTCTATATTTTCAAGTGTACCAATAACATCTACACATGATCCTAGCATCTTAAATCGATCAAAGACTTTCCTATCTTCTATAACAATATCTTTAAATTCTTTAAGCAAAGTTTCTAGGGTAAAATCTCTCTTTTCATCATCCTCAACTTCACGAAATTTGAGAAACATTTGCTGCATTATGGGGTTAAGGCTAACAAACCTAGCCTCTAACATTTGAACTAAATAAGCTGCAGCAGTTTCATAATTTGGAGCAAGTTGTACCAGGGATTTATCCTCAATATATTTATGCTTACTAACATGATTAAAGAATTCTTCAATGATATCTTTCCCAATTATAGAACCACTACCTACTGATAGGTTCTTCAGATCGTACTTAGGGATCAACATAAAAACTATCAAAAAATTATTTTTTTGTGTTTTTGATATAAAGAAGCAAACAAAACAAAGTAAAATAAACTAAGCAAAACTATAACAAAGTAAAGAGATTGAAGATGAGAGACCCCCCTTGCAGAAATCCTATTTCTCCCTGGCAACGACGCAAGAAAAAGAGCTTGATGAGCGTAGATTGTACACCGTTGGAAACCCCCAAGAGGAAGGTATGATGAGCACAGTAGTAAGTTTTCCCTCAGTAAGAAACCAATGTTTAATCGACCAGTAGGACAAAGGTGTGACTTCTGAAGGTATTGCTAGTTGACTATTGGCAGGGTGCACTACCGGTGTTAGCAACAACGTGGAACCTGCACACAACACAACCAAAATACTTTGCCCCAACTTACAGTGAGGTTTCACTCTCACCGGTTTTGCTGAACACAAAGGATTAAATGTATAGTGTGGAAAGAGATGTTTGTTTGTAGCGAAACTAAAGAGAACAATGTTTGCAGTAAGTAAACAAAACATGATGATTTTAATATCGTAAAAAAAAGTACAGGGGTCCAAAGTTCACTAGAGGTGTCTCTCCATAAAGATAAATAACATGTTGGGTGAACAAATTACAACTGGACAATTGACAGAATAAAGACCATACATGACAAGATGATTACTATGAGATTCGTTTGGCCACGCCATGGGGTGGTCTGGCCATCCTGTGGCGCCTCCTCGTCCCCCCTCTGGACTTTGTCTTCGTTATGGTAAAATATTAACTTCGGCTTTTGTTTCGTCCAATTTCGAGAAAAAATTTCTTTACAAATTTTCTGAAATACAAAACAGCAGAAAACAGGAAACTGGCACCATGACATCTTGTTAATAGGTTAGTGCCGAAAATATATAAAAGTGCAACGAAGTGTAAGCAAGATATATATAAATTAGTGCAAAACAAGCATGGAGCATCAAAAATTATAGATAAGCTTGCAACGTATCAATCGCCGGCATCTTTGTTGTTGAGTTCTCTTCGCCACTCCTTTTAGAAGCGCATGGGTATTTTCAAGCTTTATACGCGCCGTCGAGGGATGTTTTGAACTTTTCAAAACTTGTCTCTTTTTTGTAAGAATGGATAATATAATATCCTAGAGCTGGCCATTCAACTTATTTTGACTTTTATTACGTGCATAGGGAATTCCCTATCATACTAGTACATAGTAAAATAGAGGTCATCGATGATGCATTAATTAGATTATAGTCTTATTTATCGTGAAAAATATGATGTTATGGTAACATACTTAGTAACCACAAACTTACGGGAGTGGTGTTTTGAAACATGAGAGTATATGCTCTCTATTTTGAAATTCATGATACAAATATTTAAATTTCAGGAAAAATGAAACAAAAAATTCGCACGCAGATCTTCACGTGCTATGCACTCACAAAGTCGTTTCATAAAAAATTGGCTTATCATGTGACATGTGTAAAAAAGACAAAATTCAGTGCTAAAAACAATGCTTTTCACATGATAAATTTTCTCTTTTTTACATAGATCACGAAAAATATTGATTTCTCGTAAAACATAACGAACACACATATATTATGAAGATGTACATGTAGAATTTTTTGTCAAAATTTTTTGACACTTCAAAATATGTTTTTTTTGGTAGAGCACCAGGGTGTCGAATTGAATTCCCGCAAACTTATCTTCTTCATGTAAATAACACACTATATCATCAAAATGTTTACTCCCTCCGTGAATAAGCGTACGTTTTCGTTTCTTGGAAGTCACATATTTTCAAATTTGAACAATTATTTGCCAAAAATAGCAACATATTTGATATTAAATTAACATATTATTGAACTATATGTCAAGATGAATTTATCAATGTTAATCCAGTATCATAAATGCTACTCCGTATTATTTTTTCTGAAGTTTGTCAAAGTTAATAAATCTTAAAGCCCCATGAGGGTGGGACACGAAGGATATTAACTCGGGTGCACGTGCACCCTATAATGAAAAATTCCAAAAAGGAAATGCAGTTTCAAAGTTTCGGTTTTTTTTTTTGAAAAAATGCACGCATGTATATCCAATGTTGATAATTATTTGTACAGATTTTGGCATAAAAACCCGTCCAATCTGACATTTGGACATGATGCTTGGTTGATATGAAATGTGAAAATGGGATTTCCTATTATCGTGAACATTGCACAACCAATCATTATAGTGCCATTTGGATATTTTGTCATTTTCGTGTAGGCTAGATATAAGTATATTTTTTCTGCGAAAAGTCCGAAAACTTACACAAGTAAGTATCGACATAATATGTACATGAAAAAAGTTATTTCAATTTTTTGAGATTTTTAAATAGCATTTTTTCTAATATTACAGGAAACGGGTGCACCTACACCCGGGTGCATCCTGGTATTTCCCCATGAGGTGCCCCTATTATAATTTTAGATCCGTTTGTAAGACGCACATGTATTTTAAGGAAAAGTTTGATCGAAGAAATTGAACAATATCTCCATTCATATTGTTAACTTGTATTGAAAAATACTTTTCAATGATACCAATTTCATATCAAATATTATATATACATAGATTGATTATCGGTTAAAGATAAAAAAAACGAAAATCGAGATTCTTATACATTAAAAAGGAGGGAGTACTGCTACTGTCGCTATGACTAGTGCAAAGATGGTACTACTACACGAGTTCACGTGAACGATAATGTCAAAGAAGTAGTAGTACTACTAGAACTGATCCAACACATTGACCTCTTAATTATTCAGCAAGCGACAATTTGTGTTCATACGGATGCTTGCGTATGGTGTGTAGCGCGCAACACTATGGTCTCCACGGTGAGCCCCGGCCCGAAGGTGATCATCACACCCCACTCAGGCAGCCCGGCCCCTTGCTGCTCCTTATGGCGCCGCCTGAGCTCGTCCAAGACGAAGATGATGGTGACGCCGAACATGTTCCCGTACTCGCTGAGCACTCGGCGGCTCGCCGCCAGCTTGTCGGGCTTGAGCTTGAGCACCATGTCGATGTGGTCCAAGATGGCAGACGATCCGGGGTGCACCGCCCAGAATAGGTCGTTCCATTTGGCGGCGACGCCGAGCGGCCCAAACGAGTCCTGGAGGCACTGCTCGATGTTGTCCCCGATGAACCCCGGGACCTCCCTGGTGGAGATGTTGCCGCCGTATCCGCCCTTGGTGAGGTGCATGTTGATGGCGTGGTCGGAGCCCGGCACCACCGTCTGCGCGGCGGACACGATCTCGAATAGCGGGTGCTCGTGGCCCGTGCTGTCCGGTTCGGCGCCGACGATGACGGCGGCCGCTCCGTCGCCGAAGAGGCCCTGGTTGACGAGCGTCTGGAAGCAGCCCTCCTTGGGCCCGCTGAAGAGCATGAGGGTGAGCTCGGCGCAGACGACGAGGACGCGCGCGCCGCGGTTGTTCTCGGCGAGGTCCTTGGCGAGGCGCAGGGCCGCGGAGCCGGCGAAGCAGCCGTTGAGGTAGAGCATGGTGCGGCGCACGGAGGGGCGGAGGCCGAGGAGCGGGATGAGGCGGAAGTCGACGCCCGGGATGTGGGCGCCCGAGTTGGTGGTGACGACGAGGTGGGTGATGTCGGTGGCTGGCCTGCCCCACTCGGCGATGGCCTTCTTGGAGGCTTGCGCGGCCAGCTCCGGCACGGCAGTGGCGACGATGTCCAGCCGGGCGTCCAAGGATGGCGAGTCGTGGTCGATGAACTCGGGGTGGGCGCGGAGCAGCTCCTCCGTGTGGTGCAGGTAGCGCTTCTGAACCCCTAGCTTCTGGCCTGTAAACGATCATGTGCGGAACTAATATATGATGTGTATACATATGAAAAGGCTGAGAAACAATCAGCAAAGTGGAGGAAATAAAAGAAGACCAGGCGAGGTGGAGTGGATCTTGAATGCTTACAGACTCTCCTGAACTTGTCCTTGAGGGCGGTGAGGTGGTCGCTGCCGGTGGCACGAAAGAAGAAGTCCGGGAACTCGTCCTGGGGCACGCAGTGCTCCGGGTTCGCCGTGCCGATGGCGAGCACGGCCGCGGGTCCGTCTGCGCGCTGCGCACGCCAGATCTCGCGGACGGTATTGGGGGTGGCTGCTGGAACACTTTCCATGGCTGCCGAAACTGAAACACTCTTCTTGCCCTCTCTGTTCCAAGATGGAACCAGCGTCCGGGGATATACTTGCATCTGAGGTCAGTATGAGCATCTTCACCGCCGGCTCCCAAATAAACGCCAGCAAGGGCACTTAGAGCATCTCCAGTCGCGTCCCCCAAACGGCGTTTGTGGGACGGCGGACAAGAAATGGGGAAAAAAGTTGTCCAGTCGCGTCCCCCAAAGCTAATTAGAGCCTCATTTTGTGTCCGGCGTCCCCGGTAGAGACTCTATGTATAGAGTCTCTACCGGGACGCCGGACACAAAATGAGAGCCCATATGCATGCATGCAGCCCTCGGTCCACACATGCTAGTCTCTTTTCCCACACTTTCTCTCACCTACTTTTCCCACATGGGGTGGTCCCTTTATTAAAATGCATGCATCCGGACGCTGTTTGAGGGACGCGGCTGGAAAGGGCCTCTTTTTTGTACAGATTTTTGGTCTCTTTTTGTCCGGCGCGGTCTCAAACGTGCCCCAAATCATTTATGCCGGACGCTTTTTGAGGGACGCGACTGGAGATGCTCTTATACTGTAGTATGGGGAGCGTCGGTAGAACATTTTTTATTTGGGGATGATGTTCCCACACCGACGTCTCCCATATGGCGGCAGCCCTAATAAAAATTTAAATTTATAATAACATTTAAAAACTGAAATTCATACGAATATTGACTAGTTTTAGACAAAAGTGATTCAAATTTAAACTAATAACTTAAAAAAAACTAGCGGTGTGCGTCAAAGGCGCTAAAGTCGAGTTTGTTGGCGTCGTCGCCGTCGTCGTCGCTGGACGAGCCGAAGGACCAGTCGTCGTCCTCCTCCTCCTTTGGCGCCGGCGGCTCGGAAGGTCCGGCGAGGTCGATGAAGTTGGCACCGTGGTCCCTGGCGGATCACACCGCAGCTGCCGCGGGTCCATCGTCATTTGCTGGTAGTCCTCCTCGACGGAGCAGTCGACGATGAAGTTTTGCCCAGGGAATTCCTTCAGGTCGTCGCCGCCACAGAGGGCCGCCTGCGCCTCCATCTCCCACCATTGCCTCTTCGCTGGCGAAAGTGGTGTGGGGATTCCTCCTCCTTGATGCGGCGGCGTTGGGCCAACCCCGTCGTCCGACGGGCCGGAGCCGAAGACGCGCGCCTCGCCCCGTCGTCGATGACGACGCCAGCCAAAGGAGGCGCGTGCGCGGCCGAGCGCGCTGTCGCCAGCGATGGACTATCTGGTGCACGACCTCCCAGACGCCGTCGTCCTTGCCGGCGGCCTCTGTAGAGGCGGCGCCACGCATCCCGCCTGCGATAGTAGAGCGGGATGCGCGACGGGTCGTCGCGGACGCACTGGCGGTAGTCGTACTGCTGTTGCGTGGCGTCGACGACGGGTTGTTGAAGCGTCCGTTCGCGCGGCCGGCCGCCAGCGCGAGCTCGATGGTGCGCTCCTCTTCGAATCGCCGCTGCCACACCAGGCTGTTAAGCGCGTTCAACGTCAAGCTCCTCTCCGCCGGCCTCATCTGCTTCCGCCGCTCGGTAATGAGGGCGCTCAGCTTCGGTCCTGCCGATGGCGGTGGTGGCACGGCGAAGCCGACGTTGGAGATGTGCCACCCGTGCGGTAGCTTGTACTGTACTGGCACGGGGATGCGATGCCAGTACAGTACATCCGTCTCGTCGTACGTTAGTTGTAGCGAGCGGAGAACGCCGCCGCTGCCGCCGGCCTCGTCGTTGTGCACCATCGCATCGGTGGGGTGCGTCGGGGAGGTGGGTGTTTGGCGCGGCGTCTGCGACAATGGCGGTGGTGGCGGCTAGGGTTGAAAGACGGGAAAGAAGAGAGGTGCGCGCTGGTGTGGTTTTAAGGGAGGCGACGGACGCGCATTGAAGGGCCGTCGGGGAGGTAGGTGGACGCCGGGTGGCCAGTCGCCGCCCTCGTCGCCGCTACGGTTTTTGTGAGACCATTAACACCGACGACCAACCTTCCCATCTTGTTTCTAACGCGAACCGCCGCGTCCTCTCACTGCCAAGGCAGCCCCATCCCAAAAACAGACGTGCCGCGAGACGCCAACGCGTCTAATTCACCTCCTTCACAAAGGGGCTGATACGGGTTGCCGATGCTTCTTCAGGCGTGCCAGTGCGAGCTTATTTTTTATGCAGATCCACAAAATGCTATAGTGGTTAGAGATCCTCTAAGACTGCGTCGGTGCGGATTGAAATGCAGCTTTCGTACCATGTTATCTTCTCCAACTGCACAAAAGGTTTGTCTTGTACCCAGATATTTCCACCAACCTTCTGTAACGCACTTGGAGAGAGAGGGAGGGGAAACCCAGCGCCCAAGTTCATAGAGCATCTACTGTCCCATCCTCTAAATAATATTTTACAAAAGTAACTGATCAGTGGGGGTCGTTAGAGCATCTTCCCTGGTAGCTTCCAAATAGGCACCGTATCTCTTTGGGAACGCCAACACTGCATCCTCTATTTGGGGAGTTGTTCCCACACCGTCGGCTCTAAAACGGCGGCCCCGATAGATGTTTTGTATTAAAATCATAAATAAATGCATAGAAAATTGAATAAGAAACATTCCATTCCACAACTAATACATAATTGGGAAGGTGGTTTACATGAAGATATAGTTTGGAACATGGTTTTCCACAAACTAATACATAGTTTGAACCATGGTTAACACAAATATAAAACATTGCAAAAAACTAAACCTAACTAGACCGGTCATCGCAAGTTTCGTGTGTTCGCTGCCAACAAAGAACACTCGAGGGCACACCCAGCTGGTGAGGGTGCCCATATTGACTAAATCCAGCTGGTGAGAGTGCCCCTATTGGTTCTTTCGAGGAAGAACATCCAAAAACATGCGTGCCGATATTCGCTGCGAAGAAACAACACTCAGTCGTCGTCCTCCTCGGCGTTGTCGCCATGGTAGTGGCTGCGGCAATAAGTCTCGTCGAACACCTTGATTGTCATGTCCCTCTTACCAAAGTAGGAGAACATGAGCACGAAGCCGGCTTGGAGGCGGTGGTAGCGCGCGAACTTCTCCCAGCCGATGTGGAGGTACATCTTGCCGCCCGCGTCGTAGATCACGTCCACGATCCACCGGCAGAAGCCGCAGGAAGCCTCCTGCAGATGCAGCGAGCCCGGGCGCTCGTCGCCGGCGACGAAGTCGGCGAAGGTTTCCGACAGCTTCTGGATGCTGTGTGGGTCGCCCTTGAGGACGAGGACGAACTCGAACAGCATGGCCCCCTCCTCGTCCATGTCCGACGATGAAGACGACGGTGTCGCAGGCGACTGCGTGCGTGCAGCTCTGCCGCGGCCACGACCACGGCCGCGACCTCGGCCTCGACCAGACATGGCGTCGTCTTTTCAGATGGTGACGGCTAGGGTTGGGGAGAGAGGCGCTAGAGTTTGTGTGTGAGAGGGACGATTTGAGGTGGACCTTTTTATAGGCCGGAGGGAGGCGGGGGAGCGGTGGCGCTCATTAACGGCGGCACGAAGAGCAAGGCGCGCCCGACGGATAGGTTCACTGCGCGTCTGTGGAAACTGCAGCGCCGCTGCGCCCCAATAACTCCCATCGCGAGGTAGGCGACAGTTAGGTTAAAATTGAATGATCCGCTGATGCGTCGGCCCCGCCACTCCCCGCTGGCGTCGACTTTTGGGATGTGTGGCTGACAGGCGGCTCCCACGCCCAAAATTTTCAGCCTCGCGAGGCGCCAGCGCGCCCGATTCGCGCCCTTGGCGAAGGGGCCGACACGGGGTTGCCGGCGATTCTATTGGGCTCGGAAATTGGCCGGCGCCGTTTAGGGCGTGCTGGTGCGAGCCCATTTTCGCTCCCGGTCCCCAAATCGCTATCGGGGGCGCCGGTGGAGATGCTCTTACAGTGTAATGCCGCCTTTGAGGGAGGGGTAAAGACGTCAGATCCATCGATTGAGGAATGCCACACTTGGTGCCTGTTTTTGGGGAACGATCATTTCCAATCGTGTCCTCAAACGACTTGTACAAAACACTTAAATTTGACCGAATTTAGATTTTTCATTCAAATTTTGTTATGTATCACGAAGTTGAATAAAAGGGCAAAGATTTACCTAAAACCTCGCCTACTCACAATCGGTCGGGGCGCGTGAATGTCCAGCCTTGTTGTCATTCTTCCCCTTGGGCTGTTGCTCCCACCCCCGTCTCGCGGCCCAATCTGCAAACGCAAACGTCCTTGCTTCGTGCATTTGCTGGTGCTGCATCGATGTCGGTGTCGCCGGAGCTTCCCTGCACCACTGGCCCTTTCATTTGTGCCCGCCTTAGGTGGTACTCCTCGTTTTGGGTGATCGGCCCTCATTCATGGGCGGTAGCCTCGACTTAGATTTGATTGTTGATCTCGAGGATCCTCTGCGGTTTGGCCGTCATGAGGAGGCGACCAGCCTCCTTAGTCGGTGCCCGCTCGATAGAGATCTCGGTGATGTGGTGGAAGATGGTCTCGCTGACCTTCTATCGGTTACGGGTGGCGTCCTAAAGCTTTTGCAATGTATGGTACGGCACGAGGATAGCCTTCTACTCTAGGCCCGTCGTCTCCCCATTGCCCCACTAAACATGTTCCTATGTCGCATTGCGCACCGCATCCGCCATGAACATCATGTCCATCTCGTCGAACTTGACATATATGTCGGAGTAGTCGGAGTTCGCAGGGATGGGTTGGGTGGGGCTCCGGCTCGGGCTGCGGCGACACTGGTTTGGTCGGCTGAGGCTGCAGCGACACAAGCTTGGGTGTGCGGCCTTGTGACCGAGCATCGAGAGGGTGGTGATGTGGTGGCACGACATTCTTGTTACAAGGCTCTGGCTAGGTGTGAAGGGGAGCAACAGACGTGAGTGTGTGGTTTATCGTAGTGTGGTGGGCTTGTTATAGCTGAAGACGAAGCAGGAAACATCGGGAAGAGGAGGATAAAGGTGAAAGGATGAGATGTCGCCTAGAGGGGGCAAATCGGAGTTTTGGAAGAAAAAAGTATGAATTTAGCTTGTAAGAATATATAATTAAACTAATATTTATTTTACAAGCACAAAAGCTAAACAAGCTTGGCTCGTCTAAGTGCACCAATAATAACTTAAACTAAGAAGCATACCACAAGATATATATATCACAAGTAATAAGCGAGATGCAAGTACTTAAAACACAATAGATATCACAAAGAAGTAAACTCGAGTATAGACATAACCGATGCACGCGGAGGCGAAGATGTATTCATGTGTTTCCTTACACGGAGTAAGGTATGTTATGTTGGAAACATGTGGGTTACCTCGTAGGACCCCTGAATGCCAAAAAGGCTCACCTTATTCTGCAATCCCCCTCACGAAGAAAGTGAAAGGACGAGATGTCGCCTAGAGGGGGTGAATAGGCGTTTAAAAAACTCTTACGAATTTGACTTGTAAAAATGCGAAATTAAACTAACATTTATTTTACAAGCATAAACCCTAAATATGCTAGGCTCAACTAAGTGCAATCACAACAAGTAGAGCTAACAAGATAGGCACAATATATATATATGAACAACAAGTGATAGCAAGATATAATAAGTACTTCAAACTCGATGGATATCACAAAGGAAAGTAAGCTTGGGTATAGAAATAAATGAGGCACGCAGAGATGAAGATGTATTCACGTGTTTTCTTCCTTTGCAAGAAGGTACGTCACGTTTGGAGAGGTGGGGATCACACGAAGGATTTCCCAATGCCACGAAGGCTCACCTTCTTCTCCGAGCCAAACCCACGAAGGATAATGACCCTTTCCTTATGGTTAGCTTTTCCTCCACTCCGGAGATGGCAAGCTCCAAAACCACTTCACAAGCTCCACGAAGGAGAAGCCCAGGCCCCTCTTCACAATCTTCCTTGAAGAGTCACCGGAGCACCAACCACCAAGCCAACTAGAAGGTCTCCCTCCAAGAGTAACAAGCTTACAGTCTCTCACTCGAACTAATCATGGTGGAGAGCTCAACACTATGCAATGATGCAAAGCAAGAACACTAGAGGTGTTCAAATCTTTCACACTCACATCCCACCAAAGCAACAAATGCTAGGATGAGATTAGAGAGGAAGGACAAAGGAGGAAATCAACAAATGACTCCAAGATATAGATCCAAAGGGTTCCCCTCACTTAGAGGAGAAATTGATTGGTGGGGATTGTAGATCTAGATCTCCTCTCTTAGATCCCTCAAGAATGAGCAAGAATCATGGGGGGAATCAAGAGATAGGGCAAGTTCTTCAAAGTCAACAATGGAGGAGAGAGAGAGTGGAAGAACTTTTTCAGCCCAAGGTGGAAGAGGGCCTATTTAGAGTCTTAGAGAGAATAGAACCGTTGGGGAGAAAACCGGGCAGAAGAATCGACCCAGCCGGCCAGCCCGCCGGTCCACTGGGCCGGGCGCCGGATAGGCCGGCGCACAGGCCGGCAGCGCCGACCGACAGGCCGGATGGGGTGCAGCAGGCTGACAACGGCCAAAAATCCCAGCCGGCGGAGGGGCCAATCGACCGGGCGCTGGGCCAGCCGGTCCGGCGGCCACCGGGCTGGACGCCGGGCAGGCACCGGGCGGAGACAGAAGTATAACCTGGATAGTGCCCGGTGGGCACCGGTGCTAGGGCCGGTGCGCACCGGATGGGCTGGTGGCAGGATCGACGGTGCCGGGCGGTGGGTCGGACTGCTTCAGGCCAAAACCTTTTCTTTTTCTTTTAAATAGAAAATGCTCCCGAACTCCGATTGACATGAAACCAATTTTTTTGGAAATATGGAGACTCCTCACAGAATATATTTAGATGATTCTAGAGAGGGAGTCTCCCATCGTCAAGAAACGGTGAAGATGTCCAAACTCGAAAACGCAATAGAAGATGCATGCGGATCCGGTTTTCGATGAACTTGGCTTTGTTGTAAAGCTAGCAACAAGCTCAAGAACCTCACACAGAGAAACACCAAGAAGTAATAGGGATATGCAAAGTACGCAAAGGGTTGAGCTCCTTAAGATGATGTGATCAAGTTACCAACCGAAAGTCCCTCTTGATAGTGCGGCTATCTATCCTATAATCCGGTCTCCCAACAACCACCTTGAGACCGGTAAAAGGAAGACCTAGCAAGGCCACACCTTTGCCTTGCGCACCCCGCTTGATCTTGATGATAACTCTTCAAGCTCCAGTCAAGCCGGAATGCCTTACTTGATCATTGTTGCTCCGTGAAGACTCACAAATGCTCCCCCGTACACCATGGTGGGAAAGCTCCATTGATGCACATCTTCACATGTCCATCACCAAATGGACGGCAAGCTTAAAGCATATGATCCTCTTGAGATGCTCAACTCGAACTTGCCCAACTCAACCTTGATGACGATCACCACTTGATGCCATCCTCTTATGGGCTATATTAAATCTCACTTTGTATGCATGCCCATGGAAAGATACCTAACCCACATAGACAACAAAAGGGCACATATATGATGGGTTAGTTCATAAAGCATAATTGACAAGGCTTACCATACCACATGACTTCATGTGGCAAATTCTTCATGCTTCATGTGTTGACGAAACTTGAATCTTATTCTTCACTCTTTGTATTGGTCAACCTTGTATCTTCTCATGCTCTATCATATTATCTTGAGGTGTATAAAGAACTCTTCTTTTGGTTGCATGCTCTAAATCTTAGTCAGCCATAGCTCAACTCATGAGACTATCATGACACCGACTTAGAGCCATATCTTGAATTCTTCACTTGGAATCAAGCACTCAAGATCTTGATCATTCATTGCTTAACACATAAGTTAGAGCATGGCTAATATTGGGTTTCACATAATAACTCCATCTTCATTTCTTCTTCTTGATCTTATCACATATATGTCTTCAAATCGATGATCTTGATGCCAATACTCAAGGTATATCTTTATCTTCATGGCATCCATACTTGAATCCAACACATGTACTACAACTAGTACCTATGGAATATTTCTTCATATAAAATGTGGTTCATCACTCCCTCGAGGGTCCGGCTACCTGTAATATCCCAGTATTTTGGGTTACAAAAATAGAGGAAACAGATGTGTGCATTGCATTCATGCATAGAAAATCCGGGGAATTTTCGCGCTTTAAAGTAAAACAGTCACAGTAACTGAAGTTTCACTTGACCTTGGTGGAATTGAAGTAGATCATCAAGCCAAGTGCTATAAACCTCAATGTGACCTTTCCTAAAACTTTGCTTTGGGTATAGATGATTTGATCTATGGGTTAGATCAAATGGAACTAAAATCAACACAACAACACTTTAAGCAATGATCAATTGCTTGATCTTCTAAAAGATCATAATAGGGTATTCCTTGCACCAACACCTTGATTATTATGCAACAATAAATCAAAGAACAAGAAACAAATGAGAAACCATTTGTTGACTTATCTTTTCCATGTTTTAACAAATAAATATTCCTACCATGAACCTCATGGTATTTCTTGAACTAAACTTTTGAATTTAACACCAACACAAGCTTATCATTAAACCCTAGAGATGGGAGAGTTCTATACCCATCAAAGAGATAAGAAACAAACTCTAAATAATTAACACTTAAAAGTTAAGCAACTACCTTGAGGTATAATTGAATTCACTTTAAAACTTATTATCAAATATAGTAAAACACAAGGACCTAAGTGCATAAAAGCCACACATTCTGATTTTAATCATAACTTATTAAATATGTGGAATATCACAAAACTAAATTCGTTTACATTACGAATTATAGTTCAAACTATTTAAATAAAATAAACTATGAGTATTTTGAAACTCATATGATCATGCCTTGGTGAAATCAAACATCACCATTCAAAATCGGGGTATAATCCTTATCTTTGACATTTTGATTCCACTTACAATATAAATACAATCACATATGATATAGTGACTCACCACAAGCATAAAATCATTCATAAGATATTTAGTAACAAAAGCCACTTGGGTATCCAAAAACAAATCACATGAGAGGATAATATCCATGCCACATAGGATGAAAATATCTACATAGCTTGCATCCTAAGCTATGCCACCTCATGTTTAAAGGATTGCTATGGATGAGAGCATGACAACCAAGCACCTTACTCATCAAATCAAAACAAGAGTCACCCACCTATGTGTCATGATACTAGAGCTTGCTCAAGCCTATAAAAGGGAGCCTCACACTTCATCCATTTCATCATCTTGTACCATGATGCAAGAAAACCAACACATTGAGTAACTCCATAAAATAGTTAGGATCAAGATGAAGCAGCTAGGAGGTGGAGGCATGCCACAAGATAAAGGTTTATCAGAATCCTTGAAGAACAAGCTACATAAGATAGCAAGGTAGAATTCTTAGGAAGACCACATATTTAGATAATCACATTATCATTCCTTGAGTAGAACCCTAGATTATAATCCAAGTCCTTGTGGAGTGAGAGGGGTAATTGGTATAACCATATCCAAATACTTCTAGTGATACTTTAGAAAGCCAAACCTTTGATCATTATATATTGAGTAATGATCATAAACCACAAGACCTTGAGGTAGAAGATATTAATAACAAGTTGATCATGTTTAATCTATGGTCATGCTTTGGAGATATAGAGTTACCAATTTAATCTTAGTATGCTAGGCAGTTATCATTCATCACATAAAACCATAGGGAGAATGTTATCAACCAAGACCACTTCTCATACCATGAGTATGGAAGTAATAACATGGTACCAAGAATTTGCCAAGTTAATTAGCTATGCCAATCTTATAAGTATTTAGATACAAGCACTCCATCAATAGTGAGGGGGAACTAAACCCTAGCTAGTCCATTATGGTAACCATTCATATCTATAACCTAGGCCTATCTCTCAATATTAGTTTGTGCATCACTTGGATGATCACAATTATAAACCTAGGCCATAATTGAGATTCAAACCAAGTGCCATTAGCTAGGTGAATAGAATTTGAACCCTAGAATTGTTCACTAGTTAAAGCTTATGCTTAATTATGGAACATAAGAAAGACCTAGAGCTAAATTCTATAATCAAAACCATGTGTGTTGATTAACCACTTATATCAACCACCTATGCTCATAAACTAAAAACCAAACCATGGTGAGAGTAGTATCTACTCTAGGTATTTCAAAGTGTTATTAAAATATAATACTAGTGCTAACCTTGAAATAGAGTTATAATCAAAACTACAAGATCTTAATAAATAAGTGTTCACATAAAATCAGATGCAAGGGACTAAATTCTCAATTAAGAGATCAAACCCTAATGATAACTTCTAAAACACTTAGAGTAGAAATTCTCAATTCTAATAATTTAAAACAGATTGGATTCCACAAGAAAAAGGAAATTAAATGAGTGCATCAAATCATGCTTAATGAAAATTTGCAATAAAGCTCACGTATATTAAATGCTCATTCAAAAACAATTCAACATTACAATGATCTTCTTATTAGCCCGCATGAAATTCCAATTGTCAAACACCTGCAAAATAGAAAAGGATTCAAATCTGAATTAAAAACAGAATTCAAAATAGAAAATTATAATAGAAAAAGGAAAACAGAAAAGGAGAAAAGAAAAACCTTACCTGGCCCTCACCTGGCCGCAGTAGCCCACCAGCAGCCCAACAGCACAAGCCCAGCATAGCCCAGCCTGGCCCGAAATACCCCTTCGTTCCAAAATATCAGAGAGGAGCTCGTCCTCATCCTCTCCAATGCGCATGGACGATAGCACGATGATACGTCCAATTTGCATCACTATTTTATATCATAATTTGCTGTTATTCATTGATATATTTCATATTGGGACACAATACTTATGTTATTTCATCTATTTTGCATGTTTCATGATTATTTGGAGATCGGGGTGTATTTCGATAAAGAGAATTGGGCTAGGAGTCCACGATTCTTAGAGGTATCTCTCCCATAAGACGAACAGCATGTTGGGTGAACAAATTACGAGTTGGGCAATTGACAAATAAAGAGAGCATGACAATGCACATACATATCATGATGAGTATAGTGAGATTTAATTGGGCATTACGACAAAGTACATAGACCGCCATCCAAGCTGCATCTATGCCTAAAAGTCCACCTTCGGAGTTATCATCAGAACCCCTCCGAGTATTAAGTTGCAAAGCAACGAGACAATTGCATTAAGTATGGTGCGTAATGTAATCAACAACTACATCCTTAGACATAGCATCAATGTTTTATCCCTAGTGGCAACGGCACAACACAACCTTAGAACTTTACATCCTTGTCCAGGTGTCAATGCGAGGCATGAACCCACTATCGAGCATAAGTACTCCCTCTTGGAGTTAAAAGCATCTACTTGGCAGAGCATCTACTAATAACGGAGAGCATGCAAGATCATAAACAACACATAAGCATAACTTTGATAATCAACATAACAAGTATTCTCTATTCATCGGATCCCAACAAACGCAACATATAGAATTACATATAGATGATCTTGATCATGATAGGCAGCTCACAAGATCAGACAATGATAGCACAATGGGGAGAAGACAACCATCTAGCTGCTGCTATGGACCCATAGTCCGGGGGTAGACTACTCACTCATCACTCCGGAGGCGACCATGGCGGTGTAGAGTCCTCCGGGAGATGATTCCCCTCTCCGGCGGGGTGCGGGAGCGATCTCGAGGATCCCGAGATGGGATCGGCGGCGGCGGCGTCTCGGTAATGTTTTCCGTATCGTGGCTCTCGGTGCTGGGGGTTTCGTCACGGAGGCTATTTGTAGGCGGAAGGGCAAGTCAAGAGGCGGCACGGGGGCCCACACCACGGGCCGGCGCGGCCAAGGGGGGCCGCGCCGCCTAGGAGTTTGGCGCCCCTGTGGCCCTCTTCGTCTCTCTTCGGACTTACGGAAGCTTCGTGAGAAAATAGGCCTCTGGGCTTTTATTTCGTCAATTCCGAGAATATTTCTTTACTAGGATTTACGAAACCAAAAACGAGCGAAAGCGACAGCGGCACTTCGGCATCTTGTTAATAGGTTAGTTCCAGAAAATGCACGAATATGACATAAAGTGTGCATAAAACATGTAGATAACATCAATAATGTGGCATGGAACACAAGAAATTATCGATACGTTGGAGACGTATCGGCATCCCAAGCTTAGTTACTGCTCGTCCGAGCAGAGTAAAACGATAACAAAGATAATTTACTGGAGTGACATGCCATCATAAACTTGATCATACTATTTGTAAAGCATATGTAGAGAATGCAGCGATCAAAACAATGTGTATGACATGAGTAAACAAGTGAATCATAAAGCAAAGACTTTTCATGAATAGCACTTCAAGACAAGCATCAATAAGTCTTGCATAAGAGTTAACTCATAAAGCAATAATTCAAAGTAAAGGTATTGAAGCAACACAAAAGAAGATTAAGTTTCAGCGGTTGCTTTCAACTTGTAACATGTATATCTCATGGATATTGTCAACATAGAGTAATATAATAAGTGCAATAAGCAAGTATGTAAGAATCAATGCACGGTTCACACAAGTGTTTGCTTCTTGAGGTGGAGAGAAATAGGTGAGCTGACTCAACATTGAAAGTAAAAGAATGGTCCTCATAGAGGAAAAGCATCGATTGCTATATTTGTGCTAGAGCTTTGATTTTGAAAACATGAAACAATTTTGTCAACGGTAGTAATAAAGCATATGCATCATGTAAATTATATCTTATAAGTTGCAAGCCTCATGCATAGTGTACTAATAGTGCTCGCACCTTGTCCTAATTAGCTTGGACTACACGGATTATCACCGCAATACATATGCTTTAACCAAGTATCACAAAGGGTACCTCTATGCACTTTGTACAAAGGTCTAAGGAGAAAGCTCGCATTTGGATTTCTCGCTTTTGATTATTCTCAACTTAGACATCCATACTGGGACAACATAGACAACGAGATAATGGACTCCTCTTTTAATGCTTTAAGCATTCAACAACAATTAATTCTTTTCTCATTAGAGATTTGAGGATGTTTGTCCAAAGCTGAAACTTCCACCATGGAACATGGCTTTAGTTAGCGGCCCAATGTTCTTCTCTCACAATATGCATGCTCAAACCATTCAACTCGGTGTAGATCGCCCTTACTTCGGACAAGACGAACATGCATAGCAACTCACATGAAATTCAACAATGAGTTGATGGCGTTCCCCGATAAACATGGTTATCGCACAACAAGCAACTTAATAAGAGATAAAGTGCATAATTACATATTCAATACCACAATAGTTTTTAAGCTATTTGTCCCATGAGCTATATATTGCAAAGGTGAATGATGGAATTTTAAAGGTAGCACTCAAGCAATTTACTTTGGAATGGCTGGAAAATACCATGTAGTAGGTAGGTATGGTGGACACAAATGGCATAGTGGTTGGCTCAAGTATTTTGGATGCATGAGAAGTATTCCCTCTCGATACAAGGTTTAGGCTAGCAAGGTTATTTGAGGCAAACACAAGGATGAACTAGTACAGCAAAACTCACATAAAAGACATATTGAAAGCATTATAATACTCTATACCAGTCTTCCTTGTTGTTCAAACTCAAAACTAGAAATTATCTAGACCTTAGAGAAACCAAATATGCAAACCAAATTTTAGCATGCTCTATGTATTTCTTCATTAATGGGTGCAAAGCATATGATGCAAGAGCTTAAACATGAGCACAACAATTGCCAAGTATCACATTACCCAAAACATTTATAGCAATTACTACATGTATCATTTTCCAATTCCAACCATATAACAATTTAACGAAGGAGAAACTTCGCCATGAATACTATGAGTAGAAACCAAGGACATATTTGTCCATATGCTACAGCGGAGTGTGTATCTCTCCCATAAAGTGAATGCTAGGATCCATTTTATTCAAACAAAACAAAAACAAAAACAAAACGACGCTCCAAGAAAAAGCACATAAGATGTGGCCGAATAAAAATGTAGTTTCGGGGAGGAACATGATAATTTGTTGATGAAGAAGGGGATGCCTTGGGCATCCCAAGCTAGACAGCTTGAGTCTTCTTGATATATGCAGGGGTGAACCACGGGTGCATCCCCAAGCTTAGAGCTTTCACTCTCCTTGATCATGTTGCATCATACTCCTCTCTTGATCCTTGAAAACTTCCTCCACACCAAACTCGAAACAACTCATTAGAGGGTTAGTGCACAATATAAATTGACATATTCAGAGGTGACACAATCATTCTTAACACTTCTGGACATTGCATAATGCTACTGGACATTAGTGGATCAAAGAAATTCATCCAACATAGCGAAAGAGGCAATGCGAAATAAAAGGCAGAATCTGTCAAAACAGAACAGTTCGTATTGACGAATTTTAAAATGGCACCAGACTTGCTCAAATGAAAATGCTCAAATTGAATGAAAGTTGCGTACATATCTGAGGATCATGCACGTAAATTGGCATAATTTTCTGAGCTTCCTGCAGGGCAGTGGGCTCAGATTCGTGACAGCAAAGAAATCTGGAACTGCGCAGTAATCCAAATCTAGTACTTACTTTTCTATCAACGGCTTAACTTGGCACAACAAAACTCAAAACTAAGATAAGGAGAGGTTGCTACAGTAGTAAACAACTTCCAAGACACAAAATAAAAACAAAGTACTGTAGGTAAAAACATGGGTTGTCTCCCATAAGCGCTTTTCTTTAACGCCTTTCAGCTAGGCGCAGAAAGTGTGTATCAAGTAACATCGAGAGATGAAGCATCAACATCATAATTTGTTCTAATGATAGAATCATAAGGTACCTTCATTCTCTTTCTAGGGAAGTGTTCCATACCTTTCTTGAGAGGAAATTGATATTTTATATTTCCTTCCCTCATATCAATAATAGCACCAACGAGTTCGAAGAAAAGGTCTTCCCAATATAATTGGACAAGATGCATTGCATTCAATATCCAAGACAACAAAATCAACGGGAACAAGATTATTGTTAACGGTAATGCGAACATTATCAACTTTACCCAAAGGTTTCTTTGTAGAATGATCAGCAAGATTAACATCCAAATAACAATTTTTCAGCGGTGGCAAGTCAAGCATATTATAAATTTTCTTAGGCATAACGAAATACTTGCACCAAGATCACATAAAGCATTACAATCAAAATCTTTAACCTTCATCTTAATGATGGGCTCCCAACCATCTTCTAGCTTTTTAGGAATAGAGGCTTCGCGCTCTAGTTTCTCTTCTCTAGCTTTTATGAGAGCATTTGTAATATGATGCGTGAAAGCCAAATTTATAGCACTAGCATTGGGACTTTTAGCAAGTTTTTGCAAGAACTTTATAACTTCAGAGATGTGGCAATCATCAAAATTCAAACCATTATAATCTAAAGCAATGGGATCATCATCCCCAATGTTGGAAAAAATTTCAGCGGCTTTATCGTGAGCGAGTTTAGTGAGTTTAGCGGTTTCGAGGCGAGTTTTCGCGCTTTGCATTAGAAGTGGAAACATTGCTAACACCAATTCTTTTATTAGTATGAGTAGGAGGTGCAGCAACATGTGTAGCATTAGCATTACTAGTGGTGGTAATAGTCCAAACTTTAGCTATATTCTTCTCTTTAGCTAGTTTTCATTTTCTTCTCTATCCCACCTAGCACGTGATTCAATCATTAATCTTATATTCTCATTAATTCTAACTTGAATGGCATTTGCTGTAGTAACAATTTTATTTTCAATGTCCCTATTAGGCATAACTTTCGATTTCAAAAGATCAACATCGGAGGCAAGACTATCAACTCTAGAAACAAGAATATCAATTTTATTGAGCTTTTCCTCAACGAGATTTGTTAAAGGCAGTTTGTGTACTAATAAATTCTTTAAGCATGGCTTCAAGTCCAGGGTGAATTCCTATTATTGTTGTAAGAATTCCCATAAGAATTAGCATAACCGTTACCATTATTATAAGGATATGGCCTATAGTTATTACTAGAATTGTTACGGTAAGCATTGTTGTTGAAATTATTATTTTTAATGAAGTTTACATCAACATGTTCTTCTTGTGCAACCAATGAAGCTAACGGAACATTATTAGGATCAACATTAGTCCTATCATTCACAAGCATAGACATAATAGCATCAACCTTATCACTCAAGGAGGAGGATTCTTCGACAGAATTTACCTTCTTACCTTGTGGAGCTCTTTCCGTGTGCCATTCAGAGTAATTTATCATCATATTATCAAGAAGCTTTGTTGCTTCACCAAGAGTGATGGACATAAAGGTACCTCCAGCAGCTGAATCCAATAAATTCCGCGAAGAAAAATTTAGTCCTGCATAGAAGGTTTGGATGATCATCCA
>NC_061514.1:246990134-247059099 GCF_022539505.1 Lolium rigidum | reverse complement strand
TTGTCTTCTCCTCGTTGTGCTTCATTGTTGGATCTTGTGAGCTGCCTAACATGATCAAGATCATCTATCCGTAATACTCTATGTTGTGTTTGTCGGGATCCGATGGATAGAGAATACCATGTTATGTTAATTATCAAGTTATTACATATGTGTTGTTTATGATCTTGCATGCTCTCCGTTACTAGTAGAGGCTCGGCCAAGTTTTTGCTCTTAACTCCAAGAGGGAGTATTTATGCTCGATAGTGGGTTCATGCCTGCATTGACACCGGGACAGGTGACGAAAAGTTCTAAGGTTGTGCTTTGTCTTGTTGCCACTAGGGATAAAACGTTGGCGCTATGTCCGAGGATGTAGTTGTTGATTACATTACGCACCATACTTAATGCAATTGTCTGTTGCTTTGCAACTTAATACTGGAGGGGTTCGGACGATAACCCGAAGGTGGACTTTTTAGGCATAGATGCGGTTGGATGGCGGTCTATGTACTTTGTCGTAATGCCCAATTAAATCTCACTCGTACTTATCATGACATGTATGTGCATTGTTATGCCCTCTCTATTTGTCAATTGCCCGATCGTAATTTGTTCACCCAACATGATTTTATCTTATGGGAGAGACACCTCTAGTGAACTGTGGACCCCGGTCCATTCTTTTAATACTGAAATACAAATTTGCTGCAATACTTGTTTTATCGTTTTCTCTGCAAACAATCATCTTCCACACAATTCGGTTAATCCTTTGTTACGGCAAGCCGGTGAGATTAACAACCTCACTCGTTTCGTTGGGGCAAAGTACTTTGGTTGTGTTGTGCGAGGTTCCACGTTGGCGCCGGAATCCCTGGTGTTGCGCCGCACTACATCCCGCCGCCATCAACCTTCAACGTGCTTCTTGGCTCCTCCTGGTTCGATAAACCTTGGTTTCTTTCACGAGGGAAAACTTGCTGCTGTGCGCATCATACCTTCCTCTTGGGGTTGCCCAACGAACGTGTGAAATACACGCCATCACCGACTCAACATAAAAGTAAAGAGAATGGTCCTTCAAAGAGGAAAGCATCGATTGCTATATTTGTGCTAGAGCTTTTATTTTGAAAACATGAAACAATTTTGTCAACGGTAGTAATAAAGCATATGAGTTATGTAAATTATATCTTTCAAGTTGCAAGTCTCATGCATAGTATACTAGTAGTGCCTGCACCTTGTCCTAATTAGCTTGGACTACCGGATCTTTGCAATGCACATGTTTTAACCAAGTGTCACAATGGGGTACCTCCATGCCGCTTGTACAAAGGTCTAAGGAGAAAGCTCGCATTTTGGATTTCTCGCTTTTGATTATTCTCAACTTAGACATCCATACCGGGACAACATGGACAACAGATAATGGACTCCTCTTTAATGCATAAGCATGTGGCAACAATTATTATTCTCATATGAGATTGAGGATATATGTCCAAAACTGAAACTTCCACCATGAATCATGGCTTTAGTTAGCGGCCCAATGTTCTTCTCTAACAATATGCATGCTCCAACCATTAAGGTGGTAGATCTCTCTTACTTCAGACAAGACAGACATGCATAGCAACTCACATGATATTCAACAAAGAATAGTTGGTGGCGTCCCCAGAGACATGGTTATCGCACAACAAGCAACTTAATAAGAGATAAAGTGCATAAGTACATATTCAATACCACAATAGTTTTTAAGCTATTTGTCCCATGAGCTATATATTGCAAAGGTGAATGATGGAATTTTAAAGGTAGCACTCAAGCAATTTACTTTGGAATGGCGGATAAATACCATGTAGTAGGTAGGTATGGTGGACACAAATGGCATAGTGGTTGGCTCAAGTATTTTGGATGCATGAGAAGTATTCCCTCTCGATACAAGGTTTAGGCTAGCAAGGTTATTTGAAACAAACACAAGGATGAACGGTGCAGCAAAACTCACATAAAAGACATATTGTAAACATTATAAGACTCCACACCGTCTTCCTTGTTGTTCAAAACTCAATACTAGATGTTATCTAGACTCTAGAGAAACCAAATATGCAAACCAAATTAGCAAGCTCTAAGTATTTCTTCATTAATGGGTGCAAAGTATATGATGCAAGAGCTTAAACATGAGCACAAAAATTGCCAAGTATCAAATTATCCAAGACATTTTAGAGTTACTACATGTAGCATTTTCCAATTCCAACCATATAACAATTTAACGAAGAAGAAACTTCGCCATGAATACTATGAGTAGAGCCTAAGGACATACTTGTCCATATGCTACAGCGGAGCGTGTGTCTCTCCCACAAAGTGAATGCTAGGATCCGTTTTATTCAAACAAAACAAAAAACAAAAACAAACCGACGCTCAAAGCAAAGTGCATAAGATGTGACGGAATAAAAATATAGTTTCAGGGGAGGAACCTGATAATGTTGTCGATGAAGAAGGGGATGCCTTGGGCATCCCCAAGCTTAGACGCTTGAGTCTTCTTAGAATATGCAGGGGTGAACCACCGGGGCATCCCCAAGCTTAGAGCTTTCACTCTCCTTGATCATATTGCATCATACTCCTCTCTTGATCCTTGAAAACTTCCTCCACACCAAACTCGAAACAACTCATTAGAGGGTTAGTGCATAATAAAAATTCACATGTTCAGAGGTGACACAATCATTCTTAACACTTCTGGACATTGCATAAAGCTACTGGACATTAATGGATCAAAGAAATTCATCCAACATAGCAAAAGAGGCAATGCAAAATAAAAGGCAGAATCTGTCAAAACAGAACAGTCCGTAAAGATGGATTTTATTAGGCCACCAGACTTGCTCAAATGAAAATTCTCAAATTTAATGAAAGTTGCGTACATATCTGAGGATCATGCACGTAAATTGGCTTAATTTTCTGAGCTACCTACAGGGAGGTAGACCCAGATTCGTGACAGCAAAGAAATCTGGAACTGCGCGAGTAATCCAAATCTAGTACTTACTTTACTATCAAAGACTTTACTTGGCACAACAAAACTCAAAACTAAGATAAGGAGAGGTTGCTACAGTAGTAAACAACTTCCAAGACACAAATATAAAACAAAAGTACTGTAGTAAAAACATGGGTTGTCTCCCATAAGCGCTTTTCTTTAACGCCTTTCAGCTAGGCGCAGAAAGTGTGTATCAAGTATTATCAAAGGGTGGTGCACCTACAGCGGGGTTTGGAGTTTTCTCAACCATGCATAGTATATTGGATACATAAGTTTCAGCGTCTCCCTTTTCATTAGTCTTGGGCTTGCTACTCTCATCAAACAAATTTTCAGGAACAAGCCAAGCATAGTTATTTTCTAGTGCATCATTCATAGCTAGGAGTTTACATGGTATTGGTGCTTTGATCTCCCCACCATCATTAGCATTATCAGTATATTTCATTCTATACATATCCATTTTTTCAAGTGTTGTTTTAAAGTCGGTATAAAAGCCAAGCCTCTTATGCTTAATAAAAACTTTTCTAGCTTCTATAGCTATATCTTCAAATTCTCGCACTAAGACTTTTAGAACAAAATCTCTCTTCTCTCCCCGCTCCATATCGGAAAGTGTAAGAAACATGTGTTGTATCATGGGGTTGAGACTAATAAATCTAGCTTCCATCATGCGCACTAAACAAATAGAGGCATCTTCATAAGTAGGGACAGCTTTTGCAAGTGGTATATCTTTAAGATCTTCATGCATACTAACATGGGTGAAAAATTCTTCTATATTATCTCTTCCAATTATAGACCCTTGTCCTACCGGTATGTTTTTTGTGGTAAAATTAAAAGGAAACATGATGAATCAAGTAAAGTAAATGCAAGTAAACTAATTTTTTTGTGTTTTTGATATAGCAAACAATACAGTAAATAAAGTAAAACTAGCAACTAATTTTTTTTGTCTTTTGATATAATGCAGCAAACAAAGTAGTAAATAAAATAAAGCAAGACAAAAACAAAGTAAAGAGATTGAGAAGTGGAGACTCCCCTTGCAGCGTGTCTTGATCTCCCCGGCAACGGCGCCAGAAAATATGCTGGCGTGTAGTTGACGTGGGAGTTAGAAATCTTTGTGGTGTAGCTTTTCTTCAGTTCCCGACAACGGCGCCGGAAAATATGCTTGATGGCGTGTATTTCACACGTTCGTTGGGCAACCCCAAGAGGAAGGTATGATGCGCACAGCAGCAAGTTTTCCCTCGGAAAGAAACCAAGGTTTATCGAACCGGGAGGAGCCAAGAAGCACGTTGAAGGTTGATGGCGGCGGGATGTAGTGCGGCGCAACACCGGGATTCCGGCGCCAACGTGGAACCTGCACAACACAACCAAAGTACTTTGCCCCAACGAAACGAGTGAGGTTGTCAATCTCACCGGCTTGCTGTAACAAAGGATTAACCGTATTGTGTGGAAGATGATTGTTTGCGAGAGAAAATAGTAAAACAAGTATTGCGAGCAGATTTGTATTTCGGTATTAAAGAATGGACCGGGTACACGAGTTCACTAGAGGTGTCTCTCCCATAAGATAAAAGCATGTTGGGTGAACAAATTACAGTCGGGCAATTGACAAATAGAGAGGGCATAACAATGCACATACATGTCATGATAAGTACGGTGAGATTTAATTGGGCATTACGACAAAGTACATAGACCGCCATCCAACTGCATCTATGCCTAAAAAGTCCACCTTCGAGGTTATCGTCCGAACCCCCTCCGGTGATTAAGTTGCAAAGCAACGAGACAATTGCATTAAGTATGGTGCGTAATGTAATCAACAACTACATCCTCGGACATAGCGCCAATGTTTTATCCCTAGTGGCAACAACACAACACAACCTTAGAACTTTCGTCACTCTGCCAGGTGTCAATGCAGGCATGAACCCACTATCGAGCATAAATACTCCCTCTTGGAGTTAAGAGCAAAAACTTGGCCAGAGCCTCTACTAATAACGGAGAGCATGCAAGATCATAAACAGCACATATGTAATAACTTGATAATTAACATAACATGGTATTCTCTATCCATCGGATCCCGACAAACACAACATGAGTATTACAGATAGATGATCTTGATCATGTTAGGCAGCTCACAAGATCCAACAATGAAGCACAATGAGGAGAAGACAACCATCTAGCTACTGCTATGGACCCATAGTCCAGGGGTGAACTACTCACTCATCACTCCGGAGGCGACCATGGCGGTGTAGAGTCCTCCGGGAGATGAATCCCCTCTCCGGCGGGGTGCCGGAGGAGATCTCCGAATCCCCCGAGATGGGATTGGCGGCGGCGGCGTCTGCGGAAGGTTTTCCGTATCGTGGTTTTTCGCATCGGGGGTTTCGCGACGGAGGCTTTAAGTAGGCGGAAGGGCGAGTCGGGGGGCGACGAGGGGCCCACACCACGGGCGGCGCGGCCCCCCCTTGGCCGCGCCGCCATGTGGTTTGGCCACCTCGTGGCCCCACTTCGTATGCTCTTCGGTCTTCGGAAGGTTCGTGGCGAAATAGGCCCCGGGTCTTTGTTTCGTCCAATTCCGAGAATATTTTGTTACTAGGATTTACGAAACCAAAAATAGCGAGAAAACGACAAGCGGCACTTCGGCATCTTGTTAATAGGTTAGTTCCAGAAAATGCACGAATATGACATAAAGTGTGCATAAAACATGTAGGTATCATCAATAATATGGCATAGAACATAAGAAATTATCGATACGTCGGAGACGTATCATGTAGTGCGGCGCAACACCAGGGATTCCGGTGCCAACGTGGAACCTGCACAACACAATCAAAATACTTTGCCCCAACTTAACAGTGAGGTTGTCAATCTCACCGTCTTGATGTAAACAAATGATTAAACGTATGGTGTGGAGAATGATGTTTGCTTGCAAAGAACAATAGAGAACAATGGTTGCAGTAGGTTGTATTTCAGATGTAAAAGAATGGACCGGGGTCCATAGTTCACTAGTGGTGTCTCTCCAATAAGATAAATAACATGTTGGGTGAACAAATTACAGTTGGGCAATTGACAAATAGAGAGGGCATAACAATGCACATACATATCATGATGACTACTATGAGATTTACTTAGGGCATTACGACAAAGAACATAGACCGCTATCCAGCATGCATCTATGCCTAAAAATTCCACCTTCGGGTTAGCATCCGCACCCCTTCCGAGTATTAAGTTGCAAACAACGGACAATTGCATTAAGTATCGTGCGTAATGTAAACAATACAAATATCCTTAGACAAAGCATTGATGTTTTATCCCTAGTGGCAACAACACATCCACAACCTTAGAACTTTCTATCACTGTCCCAGATTCAATGGAGGCATGAACCCACTATCTACCATAAATACTCCCTCTTGGAGTTACAAGTATCAACTTGGCAGAGCCTCTACTAGCAACGGAGAGCATGCAAGATCATAAACAACACATATATGATAGATCGATAATCAACTTGACATAGTATTCCATATTCATCGGATCCCAACAAACACAACATGTATCATTACAAATAGATGATCTTGATCATGATAGGCAGCTCACAAGATCTAAACATGATAGCACAAGAGGAGAAGACAACCATCTAGCTACTGTTATGGACCCATAGTCCAAGGATGAACTACTCACGCATCAGTCCGGAGGCGGGCATGGTGATGTAGAGCCCTCCGGTGATGATTCCCCTCTCCGGCAGGGTGCCGGAGGCGATCTTCAGAACACCCCGAGATGGGGTTGACGGCAGTGGCGTCTCAGTAACTTTTCTCGTATCGTGGCTCTCGGTACTAGGTTTTCGCGATGGAAGGATTATATAGGCGAAGGGGCAGAGTCGGGGGACGCCCGAGGGGCCCACCCCATGTGGCGGCGCGGCCAGGGGTGGGGCCGCACCCCCCTATGGTGTGGCCGCCTCGTGGCTCCTCTTCGTGTCCTCTTCGGTGTTCTGGAAGGCTCCGTGGAAAATAAGACCGTGGGCTTTTGTTTCGTCCAATTCCGAGAATATTTCCTGTGTAGGATTTCTGAAACCAAAAACAGCAGAAAACCGGAACTGGCGCTTCGGCATCTCGTTAATAGGTTAGTACCGGAAAATGCATCAAAATGATATAAAGTGTATGTAAAACATCTGAGTATTGTCATAAAACTAGCATGGAACATAAGAAATTATAGATACGTTTGAGATGTATCAAGCATCCCCAAGCTTAGTTCCTACTCGTCCTCGAGTAGGTAAACGATAAAAAGGATAATTTCTGAAGTGACATGCTACTATCATAATCTTGATCAATACTATTGTAAAGCATATGAGATGAATGAAGTGATTCAAAGGAATGGTAAAGATAATGACTAAACAACCGAATCATATAGCAAAGACTTTTCATGAATAGTACTTTCAAGACAAGCATCAACAAGTCTTGCATAAAAGTTAACTCATAAAGCAATAGATTCTTAATAGAAGGTTTTGAAACAACACAAAGGAAGATTTAAGTTTCAGCAGTTGCTTTCAACTTTCAACACGTATATCTCATGGATAATTGTCAACACAAAGTAATATGATGAGTGCAATAAGTAAGCATGTAAGAATCAATGCACACAGTTGACACAAGTGCTTGCTTCTAAGATGGAAAGAAGTAGGTAAACTGACTCAACATAAAGTAAAAGAAGGGCCATTCGCAGAGGGAAGCAGGGATTACTCATGTGCTAGAGCTTTTTATTTTGAAAACATGGAAACAATTTTGTCAACGGTAGTAATAATTCATATGTGTTATGCATAAAACCTCCTATAAGTTGCAAGCCTCATGCATCGAATACTAATAGTGCCCGCACCTTGTCCTAGTTAGCTTGGATTTCCATGGATTATCATTGCATTACATATGTTTCAACCAAGTGTCACAAAGGGGTACCTCTACGCCACATGTACAAAGGTCCAAGGAGATAGATCGTATTTGATTTATCGATTTTGATAGATCTCAACTTGAGGACATCCATACCGGGACAACATAGAAAACAGATAATGGACTCCTCTTTAATGCTTTAAGCATTCAACAACAGATAATATTCTCATAATAGATTTGAGGATTAATGTCCAAGCTGAAACTTCCACCATGATACATGGCTTTGGTTGGCGGCCCAATGTTCTTCTCTAACAATATGCATACTAAAACCATTTAACTCATGGCAATTCTCCCTTACTTCAGACAAGACGAACATGCATAGCAACTCACATGATATTCAACAAAGGTGTAACAGGTTGATGGCGTCCCCAGATAACATGGTTACCGCTCAACAAGCAACTTATAATAAATAAGATACATAAGCGACATATTCATTACCACAATAGTTTTTTAGGCTACTTTCCCATGAGCTATGTATTGCAAAGACAAGGAATGAAATTTTTAAAGGTAGCATGCAAGCAATTTACTTTGGAATGGCAGAAAAATACCACATAGTAGGTAATTATGGTGGACACAAATGGCATAAGTTTTGGCTCAAGGTTTTGGATGCACGAGAAGCATTCCCTCTTAGTACAAGGCTTTGGGTAGCAAGGTTGTTTGAAGCAAACACAAGTATGAACCGGTACAGCAAAACTTACATAAGAACATATTGCAAGCATTATAAGACTCTACACTGTCTTCCTTGTTGCTCCAACACTTTTACCAGAAAATATCTAGAATTTAGAGAGACCAATCATGCAAACCAAATTTTTTTTTGACACCTTTACCGTAGGGGAAACCCCTACGGTGTAATTTTATATATATAGAAAAAGGAACACTGTACAGACCCAAGATAGACTAGGAGAGGTACATCAGGGAGGGAAAAAAGGAAAGAGCACTCCATAAGAATTAAACAAAAACTGATCGCAGCCAGTCAATAAGAAGTTGAACAAGGTCTGCCTTTATTCTGTATCTGTGGAGGAGAAGATCCTTCTGAAACCCCACTTTCCAACGATTAACTTCTGCAGGAATATTATCGAAGATAAGATCATTTCGGACTTTCCAAATATTCCATGCAGAGCATGCCACGATCTCCATAAAGCAAGGTCCCTGGAAAACACTTTTAGCCACCAATATTCTGTCCGAGAGGTGCAAAGAAACATCCCACTGAACGTTAAGCAGACTCCAACAAATGTTAGCGAACTCACAGCTGAAAAAAAGATGGTCTCTAGTTTCCAACGTAACCTCATCGCACAGACTGCATTCGGGGCCAGAATCAACTTGCCAATTCTTGCGAAGCATAATATCTCTAGTGTTCAATCGGTCCATCATGAGTAGCCATAAAAATACCTTGAGCTTGGGCAGCGATTTGGAACTCCAAATAGCATTCAAAGTTTGATCTTCAGGCAGCCGTTCAAATAAGAATCTGTAGTACCTAGACGGAGTGTATTTATCACCCCACACGAATTTCCTCTGATCAATGGCCGCAACATCATATGGAGTGACAGAGAGCAAATTTGAAACTTCATGTAGTTCCTGATAGGCTTCAATTGATAACGGAAGAGCAAACCTTTCGGTTAAATCCTCCACTGATTTCATGGATGCCACAGACGCAATTTCAACAAGCTCTACGGTAATTCTCCACTAATAGGTTTAAACTACATGATGCAAGAGCTTAAACATGATCTACTTGAGAGCTCAAAACAATTGCCAAGTATCAAATTATTCAAGACAATATATCAATTACCACATGAAGCATTTTCTGTTTCAAACCAAATAGCAATAAACGAAGCGGCTTTCAACTCTCGCCATGAACATTAAAAGTAGAACTAAGAACACCAGTGTTCAATATGAAAAAGCGGAGCGTGTCTTTCTCCCACACAAAGAATGCTAGGATCCGAATTTATTCAAAAAAAAAAAAACACACAGACGCTCCAAGTAAAGCACATAAGATGTGACGGAATAAAAATATAGTTTCACTAGAGGTGACCTGATAAGTTGTTGATGAAGAAGGGGATGCCTTGGGCATCCCCAAGCTTAGACGCTTGAGTCTTCTTGAAATATGCAGGGATGAACCACGGGGGCATCCCCAAGCTTAGACTTTTCACTCTTCTTGATCATATTATATCATCCTCTTCTCTTGATCCTTGAAAACTTCCTTCACACCAAACTCAAAACAATCTCAGTAGAGAATTAGTGCATAATAAAAAATTCACATGTTCAGAGGGGACACAATCATTCCCAACACTTCTGGACATTACCCAAGGCTACTGAAATTTAATGGATCAAAGAAATCCACTCAAACACAGTAAAAGAGGCAATGTGAAATAAAAGGCAGAATCTGTCAAAACAGAACAGTCCGTAAAGACGAATTTTTTCGAGGCACTTAACATGCTCAGATGAAAAATCTCAAATTGAATGAAAGTTGCGTACATATCTGAGGATTACTCATGAATTTTTGCAGAATTTTTAGATTCTCCTACAGAGAGATCAACTCAAATTCGTGACAGCTAAAAATCTGTTTCTGCGCAGAAATCCAAATCTAGTATCAACTTTACTATCAAAGATTTTACTTGGCACAACAATGCAATAAAGTAAAGATACAAAGGTATTGCTACAGTAGTAACAAGCACCTTGACTCAAATATAAAACAAAAATTGTAGAAATAAAATAATGGGTTGTCTCCCATAAGCACTTTTCTTTAACGCCTTTCAGCTAGGCGCAGAAAGTGTAAATCAAGTAACATCAAGAGAAGAAGCATCAACATCATAATTTGTTCTAATAATAGAATCAAAAGGCAACTTCATTATCTTTCTAGGGAAGTGTTCCATACCTTTCTTAAGAGGGAATTGATATTTAATATTTCCTTCTTTCATATCAATAATAGCACCAATGGTTCGAAGAAAGGGTCTTCCCAAAATAATGGGACAAGATGCATTGCTTTCAATATCCAAGACAACAAAATCAACGGGGACAAGGTTTTTGTTAACCATAATGTGAACATTGTCAATCCTCCCCAAAGATCTCTTTATAGAATTATCAGCAAGATTAACATCCAAATAACAATATTTCAAAGGTGGCAAGTCAAGCATATCATAGAGTTTCTTAGGCATAACAGAAATACTTGCACCAAGATCACATAAAGCATTACAATCAAAATCATTGACCTTCATTTTAATGATGGGCTCCCAACCATCTTCTAACTTCCTAGGAATAGAAGCTTCAAGTTTTAATACATCTTCTCTAGCTTTAATGAGAGCATTTGTAATATGTTTTGTAAAGGCCAAGTTTATAGCACTAGCATTAGGGCTTCTAGCAAGTTTTTGCAAGAACTTAATAACTTCAGAGATATGACAATTATCAAAATCAAAACCATTATGATCTAAAGCAATGGGATCATTGTCCCCAATACTCTGAATTTTTTTAGCACTTTTATCACAAACAGTTTCAGCAGTTTCAGGCAATTTTGCATGCTTTGTATTAGAAGTAGAATCATTTCCAACACCAATTATTTTACCATAGATAGTAGGAGGTTTAGCAACATGTGAAGCATCAACATTACTAGTGGTGGTAATAGTCCAAACTTTAGCTACATTATTCTCTTTAGCAAGTTTTTCTTCTCTTTCCCACCTAGCATGCAATTCAACCATCATTCTAATATTGTCATTAATTCGAACTTGGATAGCGTTTGCTGTAGCAAATGACTTAATATCTTTAGTTTCATTAGGCATAACTTTCAGTTTTGAAAGATCAACATCGACGACAAGACTATCAACCTTAGAAGCAAGAACATCAATTTTACCAAGCTTTTCCTCAACAGATTTGTTAAAAGCAGTTTGTGTACTAATAAAGTCTTTAAGCATGACTTCAAGACCAGAGGGTACACTCCTACTATTGTTGTAAGAATTACCATAAGAATTAACCATTACCATTATTAGAAGGATATGGCCTATAGTTGTTACCAAAATTATTCCTATAAGCATTGTTGTTGAAATTATTACTTTTAATGAAGTTCACATCAACATGCTCTTCTTGAGCAACCAATGAAGCTAAAGGAACATTATTAGGATCAACATTAGATCTATGATACGTCTCCGACGTATCGATAATTTCTTATGTTCCATGCCACATTATTGATGATATCTACATGTTTTATACACATTATATGTCGTATTTATGCATTTTCCGGCACTAACCTATTAACGAGATGCCGAAGAGCCAGTTGCTGTTTTTTGCTATTTTTGGTTTCAGAAATCCTAGTAAAGAAATATTCTCGGAATTGGATGAAATCAACGCCCAGGGTCCTATTTTTGCACGAAGCTTCCAGAAGACCGAGGGGGAAAGGAAGTGGGGCCACGAGGCACCGACACGCTAGGGCGGCACGGCCTGGCCCTTGGCCGCGCCGGCCTGGTGTGTGGGGCCCTCGTGTGGCCCCCCCGCGTTGCCCTTCCGCCTACTTAAAGCCTTCGTCGCGAAACCCCCAGAACCGAGAGCCACGATACGGAAAACCTTACTGAGACGCCGCCGCCGCCAATCCCATCTCGGGGGATTCTGGAGATCACCTCCGGCACCCTGCCGGAGAGGGGATTCATCTCCCGGAGGACAATTCACCGCCATGGTCGCCTCCGGAGTGATGAGTGAGTAGTTCACCCCTGGACTATGGGTCCATAGCAGTAGCTAGATGGTTGTCTTCTCCTCATGTGCTTCATTGTCGGATCTTGTGAGCTGCCTAACATGATCAAGATCATCTATCCGTAATTCTATATGTTGTGTTTGTCGGGATCCGATGGATAGAGAATACTATGTTATATTGATTATCAATCTATTACCTATGTGTTGTTTATGATCTTGCATGCTCTCCGTTATTAGTAGAGGCTCGGCCAAGTTTTTGCTCTTAACTCCAAGAGGGAGTATTTATGCTCGATAGTGGGTTCATGCCTCCATTAAATGCAGGACGGTGACGAGAAAGTTCTAAGGTTGTGGATGTGCTTGTTGCCACTAGGGATAAAACATTGATGCTATGTCCGAGGATGTAGTTATTGATTACATTACGCACCATACTTAATGCAATTGTCTGTTGTTTTGCAACTTAATACTGGAAGGGGTTCGGATGATAACCTCGAAGGTGGACTTTTAGGCATAGATGCATGCTTGGATAGCGGTCTATGTACTTTGTCGTAATGCCCAATTAAATCTCACAATATTCATCATGTCATGTATGTGCATTGTTATGCCCTCTCTATTTGTCAATTGCCCGACTGTAATTTGTTCACCCAACATGCTTTATCTTAAGGGAGAGACACCTCTAGTGAACTGTGGACCCCGGTCCATTCTTTTATACTGGAATACAAATCTGCTTGCAATACTTGTTCTTTACTGTTCTCTCGCAAACAATCATCATCCACACTATACATCTAATCCTTTGTTACAGACAAGCCGGTGAGATTGAAAACCTCAGCTGTTCCGTTGGGGCAAAGTACTTTGGTTGTGTTGTGCGAGGTTCCACGTTGGCGCCGGAATCTCCGGTGTTGCGCCGCACTACATCCCGCCGCCATCAACCTTCAACGTGCTTCTTGACTCCTACCGGTTCGATAAACCTTGGTTTCTTGCGAGGGAAACTTGCTGCTGTACGCATCACACCTTCCACTCGGGGTTCCCAACGGGCGTGTGCTTTACGCGTCATCAAGCTAAATTTACGGCGCCGTTGCCGGGGAGATCAAGACACGCTGCAAGGGAGTCTCCACAATCCAATCTCTTTACTTTGTTTTTGTCTTGCTTTATTTTATTTACTACTTTGTTTGCTGCATTATATCAAAACACAAAAAAATTAGTTGCTAGCTTTACTTTATTTACTGTCTTGCACTCTATATCAAAAACACAAAAAAATTAGTTACTTGCATTTACTTACTTGATTCATCATGTTTCCTTTTAATTTTACCACAAAAGACATACCGGTAGGACGTGGGTCTATAGTTGGGAGAAATAATATAGAAGAATTTTTCAATCATGTTAGTACCGTTGAAGATTTTGAAGATAGACATTTGGTAGAACTTGCTCCTATTTATGAAATTGCTGCTGCTGCTTTAGTTCGCATGTTGGAAACTAAATTTGTTAATCTCAATCCTATAATCCAACACATGTTTCTTACACTCGGTGATATGGAAGAAGGGGAAAAGAAAGATTTTGTTTTAGAAACCCTTCTTAGAGAATTTGGTGGTATAGCAAGAGAGGCTAGAAAGGTCTTTATTAAATATAAGATGCTTGGTTCTTATACCAATTTTGTTAGTATCCTTGAAAAGATGGACATGGAGAGAGTAAGGTACACTAATAACATTAATGATGGTGGGGAGATCAAAGCACCAATACCATGTAAGCTCCTAGCGATGAATGAAGCGCTAGAAAATAACTATGCTTGGCTTGTTCCTGAAAATTTGTTTGATGAGAGTAGCAAGCCCAAGACTAATGAAAAGGGAGCCGCTGAAACTTATGTATCTAATATACTATGCATGGTTGAGAAAACTCCAAACCCCGCTGTTGATGCTTCATCCCTCGATAATACTTGATACACACTTTCTGCGCCTAGCTGAAAGGCGTTAAAGAAAAGCGCTTATGGGAGACAACCCATGTTTTTACTACAGTATTTTTGTTTTATATTTGAGTCTTGGAAGTTGTTTACTACTGTAGCAACCTCTCCTTATCTTAGTTTTGTGTTTTGTTGTGCCAAGTAAAGTCTTTGATAGTAAAGTGAATACTAGATTTGGATTACTGCGCAGTTATAGATTTCTTTGCTGTCACGAATTTCGACCTGCCTCCCTGTAGGTAGCTCAGAAAATTAAGCCAATTTACGTGCGTGATCCTCAGATATGTACGCAATTTTCATTCAATTTGGGTATTTTCATTTGAGCAAGTCTGGTGCCTCAATAAAATCCATCTTTACGGATCGTTCTGTTTTGACAGATTCTGCCTTTTTATTTCGCATTGCCTCTTTTGCTATGTTGGATGAATTTCTTTGATACATTAATGTCCAGTAGCTTTATGCAATGTCCAGAAGTGTTAAGAATGATTGTGTCACCTCTGAACATGTTAATTTTTATTATGCACTAACCCTCTAATGAGTTGTTTCGAGTTTGGTGTGGGGGAAGTTTTCAAGGATCAAGAGAGGAGAATGATGCAATATGATCAAGGAGAGTGAAAGCTCTAAGCTTGGGGATGCCCCGGTGGTTCACCCCTGCCTATTCTAAGAAGACTCAAGCGTCTAAGCTTGGGGATGCCCAAGGCATCCCCTTCTTCATCGACAACATTATCAGGTTCCTCCCCTGAAACTATATTTTTATTCCGTCACATCTTATGTGCTTTGCTTGGAGCGTAGGTTTGTTTTTGTTTTTGTTTTTGTTTGAATAAAATGGATCCTAGCATTCATTGTGTGGGAGAGAGACACGCTCCGCTGTTGCATATGGACAAATATGTCCTTAGGCTTTACTCATAGTATTCATGGCAAAGGTTGAATCTTCTTCGTTAAATTGTTATATGGTTGGAATCGGGAAATGCTACATGTAGTAATTCTAAAATGTCTTGAATAATTTGATACTTGGCAATTGTGTGCTCATGTTTAAGCTCTTGCATCATATACTTTGCACCCATTAATGAAGAAACACCTAGAGCTTGCTAAATTTGGTTTGCATATTTGGTCTCTCTAAAGTCTAGATAATATCTAGTATTGAGTTTTGAACAACAAGGAAGACGGTGTAGAGTCTTATAATGTTTACAATATGTATTTTATGTGAGTTTTGCTGCACCGTTTCCTCCTTGTGTTTGTTTCAAATAACCTTGCTAGCCTAAACCTTGTATCGAGAGGGAATACTTCTCATGCATCCAAAATCCTTGAGCCAACCACTATGCCATTTGTGTCCACCATACCTACCTACTACATGGTATTTCTCCGCCATTCCAAAGTAAATTTCTTGAGTGCTACCTTTAAAATTGCTATCCTTCACCTTTACAATATATAGCTCATGGGACAAATAGCTTAAAAACTATTGTGGTATTGAATATGTACTTATGCACTTTATCTCTTATTAAGTTGCTTGTTGTGCGATAACCATGTTCCTGGGGACGCCATCAACTACTTTGTTGAATATCATGTGAGTTGCTATGCATGTCCGTCTTGTCTGAAGTAAGAGAGATCTACCACCTTAATGGTTGGAGCATGCATATTGTTAGAGAAGAACATTGGGCCGCTAACTAAAGCCATGAATCATGGTGGAAGTTTCAGTTTTGGACATATATCCTCAATCTCATATGAGAACACTAATTGTTGCTACATGCTTATGCATTAAAGAGGAGTCCATTATCTGTTGTCCATGTTGTCCCGGTATGGATGTCTAAGTTGAGAATAATCAAAAGCGAGAAATCCAAAATGCGAGCTTTCTCCTTAGACCTTTGTACAGGCGGCATGGAGGTACCCCATTGTGACACTTGGTTAAAGCATGTGTATTGCGATGATCCGGTAGTCCAAGCTAATTAGGACAAGGTGCGGGCACTATTAGTATACTATGCATGAGGCTTGCAACTTGTAAGATATAATTTACATAATACATGTGCTTTATTACTACCGTTGACAAAATTGTTTCTTGTTTTCAAAATAAAAGCTCTAGCACAAATATAGCAATCGATGCTTTCCTCTTTGAAGGACCTTTCTTTTACTTTTATGTTGAGTCAGTTCACCTATTTCTCTCCACCTCAAGAAGCAAACACTTGTGTGAACTGTGCATTGATTCCTACATACTTGCATATTGCACTTGTTATATTACTCTATGTTGACAATTATCCATGAGATATACATGTTATAAGTTGAAAGCAACCGCTGAAACTTAATCTTCTTTTGTGTTGCTTCAATACCTTTACTTTGATTTATTGCTTTATGAGTTAACTCTTATGCAAGACTTATTGATGCTTGTCTTTAAGTGCTATTCATGAAAAGTCTTTGCTTTATGATTCAGTTGTTTACTCATGTCATTACCATTGTTTTGATCGCTGCATTCATTACATATGTTTACAATAGTATGATCAAGGTTATGATGGCATGTCACTCCAGAAATTATCTGTGTTATCGTTTACCTGCTCGGGACGAGCGAGAACTAAGCTTGGGGATGCTGATACGTCTCCGACGTATCGATAATTTCTTATGTTCCATGCCACATTATTGATGATATCTACATGTTTTATACACATTATATGTCGTATTTATGCATTTTCCGGCACTAACCTATTAACGAGATGCCGAAGAGCCACTTGCTGTTTTCTCGCTGTTTTTGGTTTCAGAAATCCTAGTAAAGAAATATTCTCGGAATTGGACGAAATCAACGCCCGGGGTCCTATTTTTGCACGAAGCTTCCGGAAGACCGAGGGGAAAGGAAGTGGGGCCACGAGGCGCCGACACGCTAGGGCGGCGCGGCCCGGCCCTTGGCCGCGCCGGCCCGGTGTGTGGGGCCCTCGTGTGGCCCCCGCGTTGCCCTTCCGCCTACTTAAAGCCTTCGTCGCGAAACCCCCGATACCGAGAGCCACGATACGGAAAACCTTACTGAGACGCCGCCGCCGCCAATCCCATCTCGGGGGATTCCGGAGATCACCTCCGGCACCCTGCCGGAGAGGGGATTCATCTCCCGGAGGACTCTTCACCGCCATGGTCGCCTCCGGAGTGATGAGTGAGTAGTTCACCCCTGGACTATGGGTCCATAGCAGTAGCTAGATGGTTGTCTTCTCCTCATGTGCTTCATTGTCGGATCTTGTGAGCTGCCTAACATGATCAAGATCATCTATCTGTAATTCTATATGTTGTGTTTGTCGGGATCCGATGGATAGAGAATACTATGTTATGTTGATTATCAATCTATTACCTATCTGTTGTTTATGATCTTGCATGCTCTCCGTTATTAGTAGAGGCTCTGGCCAAGTTTTTGCTCTTAACTCCAAGAGGGAGTATTTATGCTCGATAGTGGGTTCATGCCTCCATTAAATGCGGGACAGTGACAGAAAGTTCTAAGGTTGTGGATGTGCTGTTGCCACTAGGGATAAAATATTGATACTATGTCCGAGGATGTAGTTATTGATTACATTACGCACCATACTTAATGCAATTGTCTGTTGTTTTGCAACTTAATACTGGAAGGGGTTCGGATGATAACCTGAAGGTGGACTTTTTAGGCATAGATGCATGCTTGGATAGCGGTCTATGTACTTTGTCGTAATGCCCAATTAAATCTCACAATATTCATCATGTCATGTATGTGCATTGTTATGCCCTCTCTATTTGTCAATTGCCCGACTGTAATTTGTTCACCCAACATGCTTTATCTTAAGGGAGAGACACCTCTAGTGAACTGTGGACCCCGGTCCATTCTTTTATACTGGAATACAAATCTGCTACAATACTTGTTCTTTACTGTTCTCTGCAAACAATCATCATCCACACTATACATCTAATCCTTTGCTACAGCAAGCCGGTGAGATTGACAACCTCACTGTTTCGTTGGGGCAAAGTACTTTGGTTGTGTTGTGCAGGTTCCACGTTGGCGCCGGAATCTCTGGTGTTGCGCCGCACTACATCCCGCCGCCATCAACCTTCAACGTGCTTCTTGACTCCTACTGGTTCGATAAACCTTGGTTTCTTACTGAGGGAAACTTGCTGCTGTACGCATCACACCTTCCACTTGGGGTTCCCAACGGGCGTGTGCTTTACGCGTCATCAATCTACCATTAACAAGCATAGAGATAATAACATCAATCTTATCACTCAAGGAGGAGGTTTCTTCAACAGAATTTACCTTCTTACCTTGGGGAGTCCTTTCAGTGTGCCATTCAGAGTAGTTGATCATCATATCATCATGAAGCTTTGTTGTAGCACCCAAAGTGATGGACATAAAAGTACCTCCAGCAGCTGAATCCAATAGGTTCTTTGAAGAAAAATTTAATCCTGCATAAAAGGTTTGGATGATCATCCAAGTAGTTAGTCCATGGGTAGGGCAATTCTTTACCAAAGATTTCATTCTTTCCCATGCTTGGGCAACATGTTCATTATCCAATCTATTATATACTAAAAGCAAAATACAGATGTTTAATAGAGCCATTAGGTTGATCCACATCATCTTAATTATTTTAATGGTTAGATCTAAAATTAGTGGCTATGATTTAATGAAAGATTATTAGTTACGTAACGGTGTAGGTCCGGTTGACACGATCTATTATATTTGAACAATAATGATTTTGGTTGATTACTAAAAAAGGAGTCCAATCTATTATACTGAGAAGGTTACGTGCCATAAATAAAAGAGCACGTCCAAGAAAAACGTGTGCACGCTGGGTGCTTAAGCTAGCTAACGTAATTACAAAAGAAAGCTACGTATATACTGAGAGAAAGACATCCTATGGAGAATAGAGTCCGTCCAAAAAGAAGATGTGATCTCTGCCCGGCTAATTAAGCTAGCTAGACGTGATCAAAAAAAGCTAACTAATTAGGAAGATGTGATATTATATATAATATAAAGTATAAACTAATTATTTAGGGATAAGATTTAATCAGTGATTGGAGAGTCCAAAAGATATACAATTCTTTAACTCTTTTTACGGCAGAGTCCGTATAAAAACTGTTAAAATTTATATCTAATCTTTCCCCTAGAATTTATATAACATATTACATTGGAACCATGTTTTATTGACCGTGGGATCTTGAAATTTATGCTGAACACGACTATAAAAGCAACTCATGTACTTGATCAATAGAGTTTTTACTTGATTCATACTAGCGTCTCAAGACGTATATATGATCTAGGCTAACTACACAAATTACTAACTAGGACTTGGATAGAAAAAAAAATATACCAAGCTATATACGCATGTGTACATGAGCGAGTATATAACATAATGAGAAGACAACATATATGCAAATTCACTCCAAAAATAATGTGCCTTGAAGTAAAAGAAATTATAAACTTATAATGATTAAATATCTAAACAAAGTTATGCTATGCATGTCCGTTATGTAAGTGCACATGTATTTTTTTCATGGAAAAACAAAAGATTTGTGATCTGTACAAAGTATAAATCTGATGCTCCAATTATTTTTAGAATATTGACATGTCTTTCATTTTTGGTGAACCTTCTGTACATACATATATAAAACAAATAATATGTAATATTGTGAAAAACAAATTTCAGGAGCATAGGCTCCGGTGCCAAAGGGCCCGCCCCAAAGTAAACAATATTGACAACTTAAATACGAAACATAAAACTAGATGCACTTGATTTAGAACAAATTATATAGTAAAACATTTCACGCCTACATATTAAGAGAGAAAATACTTGAATTTCAACATAAACGTATAAACGTGTAAGAGAAGTAAATCAATTCCGACTTGGTATTTATCAAAGGAAAATATTCTTGGTTGTCAGTTAGCTTACTTCTCTTGGATTAATCACTGAAAGGACACCAAATAATAAAATCAGCTCCCAAAAGAATATTTTTGGAGCGAAAAAATTATGTTAGACGAGCAAAAAAAATCAAAGAAAGTGATGCGTGTATATGTATTTGTCCTAAGTTTTTATGTAAATTTTCATGCAAACACATAACCTATGTGGTATGTGCAAAAAAGCAAACTTGATCCTCAAAAATAGTGTTTTTTTCTATAAATGACATGAATATGTATGCTGTGAAGAAAATAATGTTTTTTTAGAATTTAACGCGAAATAAATTTTGTAGTGACACATTTTTTCAAGTTTGAATGTATTAGTTAATAGAGAAAATGTTTTAAGTTTCCACACAAATGTGTACATCCAGTAATTCAGGAAAAAAATGTGTGTTCACGAAAGAAACATATTCATGATTTTTGTTTGCACATTTATATTGGATTAATTATTTGCTCTATATGATCATGGACTTAATAATTTATTACAAAGAATTGCTAGAAATTTTAATCTTGGAGCTCTTAATCAGTTTTCTTTATACTGGATATTAAATTGACAATACAGCCAAAATTAATTTGATGGCCCATACTTTTATTAAAGATCGTAACCAATAAGTCATGTAAGTATTACATCCAATAGTGTAAAATAATATCATCACATTTGTGTTCAATTATATTTGGTGTCTTATTTTCTTATGAAGCATAATGATGTTTTTATAAAGGTCAAAGTTGCATTGTAAAGACCATGTCCATGCACAATACGTTACATAGAGTCTAGAGATAGTTATATCAATTGAAAATTATCGCAGTTAACGAGTAAAAAAGTTATTTCACCTATTAAGATAATATATTTTGATAATCCCTTTGAAACATGACCTAAATACAATCCCATCATTGCTATCTGGACACCCATCATTATTCGGATAATATTGTATGGAATAAAGAGATAAGTGTACACGTAAAAGCGACAAACAAACAACTCACGTTTTCATATAATATCAAATAGATAGTATGTGCTAGCTCACAATATGACATAAATATAACATGTATTATCATTAATTTAACATTTAGGAAAATGTACAATAACAATTCGCTCACAAATTAAACATGATAAAGATGTTGCAACATATGCTATATTTTATATGACACGTTTCATGGTAATAAAATCGTTTCATGGTAATAAAATCGAAAGTTTGTAATGTGAACATGTATGAAGTAGTTAATTTGTTATACAAAGGATGAAGGACCAAAGGTGATGCCCTCCCAAGATTTGAACGTTATTTTACGAGTAATACAAATATATGGAAGGAGCACATCAACATAGTATTTTCAAATATTCACTAATACATTTATACTTAATTATGTGTGTAAAGTGATGTTTAAGTATAGTTCACATCTAAAGTGGTGAAATTGGAGAACGGATGGGATTACAAATTCTGAGAGCAAAATAAGATATTAGTATGATTGGCTGTTGTTGGATGTACATAATGATCAAGCTGAATTAATACATAAATGTGTGTATTTCAGTTGTAAAAGGTACACTTTTTCATGCTGCCACAAAACTTAGTTAGTCAAGATTTTCTTATATTTATTTGCAGGGGGTTTGTTTGAGATTCCCGAATTTCCCTAGCTTTTGATTTCTAGATGTTTCTAGATAGAGAGAACATTTGCCAACCGGTATATTTGTAAATATAGTTTAATTGGATTCTCATCCGTTCTTCTCTGGGTACAAAATTTACCTATTATGACCGGTGAACGGATCAGATCATCTGCATCCAATTATATATATTTCTCATCACATCTAAAACTCCTATTCTTTATTAGAAAATTTTAGGCTATATCCCATAGAATGTACACCTTACAATAGTTTAGCTATTATTATCTTCCCGAATTTAGTTTGGTAGAAAAATCACTATGTTTTGTAACAAAATAGGAGTAATGTGCTTTTGATCGAAACCATGTTTTATTTATAGATCACTTCCAACCCACCAAAAGATGACGCCCTCGCATTTGCGAGGGCCACTATGCTAGTTGCTTAAAATTCATAATGCTACTTCTCAAACATATAATTTTAGCAGGAGGATAATATCTTCCAATGAAAGCATCTTTACATCTAGTCCATGAATCAATACTATTCTTAGGCAAAGATAGCAACCAATCATTAGCTCTTCCTCTTAAGGAGAAAGGAAACAATTTCAGTTTTATAATGTCCCCATCTATATCCTTATACTTTTGCATTTCACAAAGTTCAACAAAATTATTAAGATGGGCAGCAGCATCATCAGTATTAACACCAGAAAATTGCTCTCTCATAACAAGATTTAGTAAAACAGGTTTAATTTCATAAAATTCTGTTGTAGTGGCAGGTGGAGCAATAGGAGTGCATATGAAATCATTATTATTGGTGCTAGTGAAGTCACACAACTTACTGTTTTCAGGAGTATTCATTTTAACAATAATAAAAATAAGTAAAGCAAACCGAATTAAATAAAGTAAAACAAGTAACTAATTTTTGTGTGCTTTTGATATAAAGAAAGCAAACAAGATAGAAAATAAAATAAAGCAAGACAATAAACAAAGTAAAGAGATTGGGTGTGAGAGACTCCCCTTGCAGCGTGTCTTGATCTCCCCGGCAACAGTGCCAGAAAATGTGCTTGATGACACGTGAGACACACGTCCGTTGGGAACCCCAAGAGGAAGGTGTGATGCGTACAGCAGCAAGTTTTCCCTCAGTAAGAAACAAAGGTTATCGAACCAGTAGGAGATGAAGGCCACGTGAAGGAGTGTAATGCGGCGCAACACCAGGGATTCCGGCGCCAACGTGGAACCTGCACAACACAATCAAAATACTTTGCCCCAACTTAACAGTGAGTTTGTCAATCTCACCGGCTTGCTGTAAACAAAGGATTAAACGTATGGTGTGGAGAATGATGTTTGCTTGCAAAGAATAACGAGAGAACAATGATTGCGGTAGGTTGTATTTCAGATGTAAAAGAATGGACCGGGCTCCACAGTTCACTAGTGGTGTCTCTCCAATAAGATAAATAACATGTTGGGTGAACAAATTACAGTTGGGCAATTGACAAATAGAGAGGGCATAACAATGCACATACATATCATGATGACTACTATGAGATTTGCTTAGGGCATTACGACAAAGAACATAGACCGCTATCCAGCATGCATCTATGCCTAAAAATTCCACCTTCGGGTTAGCATCCGCACCCCTTCCAGTATTAAGTTGCAAACAACAGACAATTGCATTAAGTACTGTGCGTAATGTAAACAATATAAATATCCTTAGACAAAGCATTGATGTTTTATCCCTAGTGGCAACATCACATCCACAACCTTAGAACTTTCTGTCACTGTCCCAGATTCAATGGAGGCATTAACCCACTATCTAGCATAAATACTCCCTCTTGGAGTTACAAGTATCAACTTGGCCAGAGCCTCTACTAGCAACGGAGAGCATGCAAGATCATAAACAACACATATATGATAGATCGATAATCAACTTGACATAGTATTCCATATTCATCGGATCCCAACAAACACAACATGTATCATTACAAATAGATGATCTTGATCATGATAGGCAGCTCACAAGATCTAAACATGATAGCACAAGAGGAGAAGACAACCATCTAGCTACAGCTATGGACCCATAGTCCAAGGATGAACTACTCACGCATCAGTCCGGAGGCGGGCATGGTGATGTAGAGCCCTCTGATACGTCCAAAACGTATCTACTTTCCCGAACACTTTTGCTATTGTTTTGCCTCTAATTTGTGTATTTTGGATACAACTAACACGGACTAACGCTGTTTTCAGCAGAATTGCTATGGTGTCTCGTTTTTGTGCAGAAACTCAACTTTCAGGAAAATCCCCGGGATTAATTCCAATGAGCCTATTTTCACAGAAGAATAACGGAGCCATAAGACCAGAAGGAGGGGGCCACGAGGCAGCCACCCCACCAGGCGGCGCGGCAGGCCCCTGGGCCGCGCCGGCCTATGGTGGCGGCGCCTCGGGCTGCCCCAGGTGCCCCCCTCTGGACTACTTAAGGTCTTCGACCTAAAAACGCACGGGGGGTAGACGAAATCGCCAGAAGACATCCAGAACACCGCCGCCATCGCGAAACTCCGTCTCGAGACCAGAAACTCCGTTCTGGCACTCCACCGGGACGGGGAATTGGAGGAGATCATCGCCATCATCACCACCGACGCCTCTCCATCGACCAGCCATGTTTCCCCCATCCATGTGTGAGTAATTCCCCCGCTCGTAGGCTGAAGGGGATGGTAGGGATTGGATGAGATTGGTCATGTAATAGCATAAGATTGTTAGGGCATAGTGCCTAGTATCCGCAATAGGTACTTTTATGATATTGTTGCAACTTGTTATGCTTAATGCTTGTCACTAGGGCCCGAGTGCCATGATCTCAGATCTGAACATGTTATTGTTTCATGATAATATGCATTGTTTTATGATCTTACCTGCAAGTTGTATACACATATTGCTGTCCGGAACCCGAGGCCCCAAAGTGACAAAAATTGGGACAACTGGAGGGGAAGGCGGTGATATGAGGATCACATGTGTTCACGTAGTGTTAATGCTTTGCTCCGGTGCTCTATTAAAAGGAGTACCTTAATTTCCAGTAGATTCCCTAGAGGCCCGGCTGCCACCGGCTGGTAGGACAAAAGATGTTGTGCAAGTTTCTCATTGCGAGCACGTACGACTATATATGGAACACATGCCTATGGATTGTTTAGTACTTGGATACCGTTTTATTATTATCTGCAAATGCTCTACCTTGATTGTTACATGATTTCTCTCATCCATGCAGCGCCCGTTCATCCATCCATGTGCCTACAGTATTTTAATCCTGCTGTTTACTATAATCACTACTGCTGTCTTTGTTACACTGCTGCTGATATTTCACTACTGCTACTGCTATAAAACTGTTGCTACTGATAAACTCTTGCGAGCAAGGTTGTTTCCAGGTGCAGCTGAATTGACAACTCCGCTGTTAAGGCTTACAAATATTCTTTGGCTCCCCTTGTGTCGAATCAATAAGTTGGGTTTTACTTCCCTCGAAGACTGTTGCGATCCCCTATACTTGTGGGTCATCAAGACTATTTTCTGGCGCCGTTGCCGGGGAGCATAGCTTTATTTGCAAGTTCACTTGGATTGATATTGTTTGCTGCAAATTCTCCATCATGGGTAAACCTCGCGATACTAAAGTCGCCATATTACCATCCACTACAAGAAAAGGTACAACTCTGAGTACCTCTGTTGCTCTTGATTCACCATCTGTGATAAGTAAACTTGTTTCACCACCACAAGCTTCAAATGTTGGTACTTCTTCTGAATCTGAAAATTCCTCTTATAACTTTGATGATGCTTCTGCTGTGCTTGGTAATGATGGTTCATTAGGATCTTTTCTAGATTCTACGATTGCTAGGTCTAGACAAATTGAAAGTACTGAAATTCCTAATGAAAATGCTGCTACACCTGTTGATTCACCTTAGTCTGTTGAATACTCTAGTGATGATCTTGATGAAGATTATGTAGAACTTGATGATGATTTTATTGATAAATGCAATGCTACTACTGGTACAAGTAATATTAAAAAGCTTCTTGCACAACATATTGTTAGATATAAACTGTCTCCTGATCCTAAATTTGCCACATCTCCTATAAACATTAAGGATAAGGATTATGATTTTTCTCTTGATTTATCTCATATATCTATTGTTGAGAAAACACCTTTTTGTGGTACTGAAAAAGAAAGTGTTGTAGAACACATGAATGAGCTTTCTACTTTGAGTAGCTTGTTTTCTGATGATATTAAGAAGCGTACTTATTTTGTTGCTAAAAATTTTCCTTTCTCATTAAAGGATGATGCTAAAACTTGGTATAATAGTTTGCCTCCTAATTCTATTGATAGTCCAAGTGATTTGCTTGATGTTTTCTTTCGGAAATACTTCCTGCTAGTGCTCAACATATTGCTTTGCAGAAAATTTATAGTTTTGACCAGGAAGATGGAGAGAAATTGCCTGAAGCTTGGGCAAGGTTTTGCTCTCTTATCAGGGCTCGGCCTGGACATGATTTGGAAAAGCATGATTTACTTGATATATTTTATAGTGGACTAACCATTGAGTCTAGGGCATACCTGGATAGTTGTGCCGGTTGTGTTTTCAGGAAAAGAACTCCAGACGATGCTGAAGATTATTGGCTAAAATAGGCCGAAATCATGATGATTGGACTACACCTGAACCAACCCCAACACCAATATTGAAGAAGAGGGGTATGATTAAATTAAATGATGAAGATATGAGGGAAGCCAAATCTCTTAAAGAGAAGGATATTAAATCCGAAGATGTGAAGAATTTACCCCCCATAGAAGATTTATGTAAGATAACTCCCCCTACATCCATGATCGAGGTACACTCTCTTCAACGCTTTAGTAGGGAAAATATTCCGTACTCAAAACCTCCTGATCAATGTTTAGATGAGTTTGATAATTATATTGTCAAGCAAAATAATTTTAATATGGGAGTAGAGAATCATTTAATGGAAAATTCTCGAGCTATTAGTGAATTGCATGGTATTGTGCAGAGAACCTCCAATGATGTTAAGATGCTTGTTAAACATTTTCATATGGTTCAAACTCAAATTGATCAACTCATGTAACATCCCAATTTTCAAAATTTCGAAACATCATGCATTGCATTCATAAGCATCATGTCATCATTGCATTTATAGGGAAAATCCAATTTCAAATTCGTTTCAAAACCCCAAACCCCAAAATGGCAATATAGCCACATAGGCATGTATGCCAATTTTTGTTTCATAAAAGATTTTTATCTTGTTTCAAAAGTGGTCTCATAGTGAAGGCCTTTTCACAAGGATTCCATCGATACCTTATTTGTATTTTTCCGAATGTTTTTGGTTCCTCAATTGCATATTCAATTAAGAGAGAGAAATAAAAAATAAACAAAAAAAAAAGAAAACGGGCCGACCCAAACCGGGCCGACCCGGTCGGACCAACCGGCCCGGCCGGCCGGAGCCGAGCCAGGCCGCACGCCCCACCAGCCCGCGCCCCCGCGCCGCCGGAGACTTCGTCTCCAACCTCCGCACGCCCCGCTCCCCCACGACGCACGCACACGCACGGCAACCACCGGCCACCACTTCCCCCACCTCGCGCGCGCCTCCCTCTCCCCGAGCTCCCCGCCCCCTGCAAAGCCCCCGGCCTCCTCTCTCTTTCCCCTCTCTTCTTCCCCTCTATTGCGCCCCCGGGCTGCCCGGATTCTTCGCCGGAGCTGCCGCCGCCGCGCCACCTTCATCCGCCCGCCACGGCCGCCTCGGACCGAACCACGCCGTGCCGTGGCTACCCCCAGCTCCACCTCCGCGTGCCTCACCCCGTCCACACTTTTCCCCGAGCCGAGGACCACCGGAGCGTCGACGCCGTGCAAGCCCGAGCCGCCGCCGGCGGACTCATCACCGCCGCCGCCACGTCGGCGCCACGTCGCCGCCTCGTCATCACCACCTCGGCCGCCACCTCGCGCCACATAGGTCCACCTCTTTTTCTTTTTTCTTTTCCTTTTCTGCAAACAGATCCAGGCCATGCGTTTTAGTTAGATCCAACGGATATAGAGGCTGATCCACGCGAAAGGGTACAGACGAATCGTGTTGCGCCATGTGTCAGAGACACCCCCTAGTTATCGTTTAAACATAGATTCGATAGTCCGCGCCTTGCAAAAATCATAACCAGAGATCCGCTTGTCCAAAAATTACAAATCATATACCGTTGGAATCCTAAAAATATAAGGAACACTATGAACCAGTAAAATGTGGACTTACAGTAGTTTGAGTTTCATTCAAATTTAAATGCCTAGTTAGTGTATCGTGTCCATAAAATGAGATCTACATACGCTTTTTGAGTGATTCCTTTTGCTTATGCTCACAAATGGAACCCTCTGTCCAGTAGTACCAAAATCATCATTTGTATACTGTACCAAAGTACCATTTGCAATTAATGATAGTTGCCCTTCGCTAGTGCGACATAGACGGTTCGCAATAATCCAACCAATCGTAAAACTTGACCATGGCATCATGCATATAGTTACAACCGAGAGAACAATAAATGAAGTGCACTTGTGTAAACCTCATATGCATCTCATGTCTATGTTTGTGCATTTGTGTCTTGCATTGTGCTTATGGTGCAATGTTATCGGATTGTAGATTGTGATTGTGCTCGATCGCAACGGTTGTGCTTGTGAAGATTGTGCCAACTCTCCACCTTATCCGGGCAAGTGACACACACCAAAAGTCCCGAGTTTTTATCTATGCACGATAGAGATTTTGTAGTATACATGTGTAGGGTTCTATGCTTTGCTATGCAATCCCGAGTAGTCTAGCTACCCCTACTTGACTTACTTTGTCGCCATTAAATTTAGTTGTTACTCAGCTATGCTGTAAAATGATTTTGATAGTGAGGTATGGAAAAACAACTAAGTTTAATGAATTACCTGGGTGGAATTGGTATTGCTCGGGTTATGTTGAGTGGTTCCACGGGGTCATGTCGTCGAACCTCCGAACCGCCGGGTGTATCGCACTTGTGGACGGCCACCCAGGAACAAAGAGATAATAGACAACCTTGCTCATTAGCTTACCGTACAGCCACATGCTAATATGGGCTCGGCTTGATGGAGTATGTTGTGAGAACCCGGATCCTACGTGACAGATGATGTAGGGGATTGTAGGTTGGTACGGGTCCGTAGAGAATGGTCTCGGGGGATTACTTCGGAAAAGTCTTGTCCTAGTCAACATCTCGTCCATTTGAGCAAAATGTGCATCATGGAAGAAGAGCGAGACTAGGTCATGTGGGTAAATTTGTACAACCTCTGCAGAGTGTAAAACTAAGTACTTAGCCGTGTCCCCGGTTACGGACAATTTGAGCGAACTCGACAAGGATCCTGTTCGAAAGTCTCCTCATTCCAATTTCTTAAATAAAACTTGATGGGTGAACAGGGATATGTCAATTGGTGCAAGTGACTATCGGCTAGCAGGTCCCGTGCCATGTCTATGGTCTGAGTCTGCAGGGGTAGGTCGCCCAAACCAAGTTGATCATATGAACTAGGAAGGCTCACTGATGTCTATCGGTGGTGTCAGGGCTCACCGATGTCTATCGGTGGTGTCCGGGTTCATTGATGTCTATCAATGGTACCGCTTAATTAGTATGAAAGAAAATGTTTTGTCAAATGATAGGATAAAATTGGCTTTATGCAAATATGCCCGAGCTCTACCGACCAAATGTGCACTTAAGTGTTAGGTTGCCACTTGTGTCCACCATAGTGTCATCTTGCCAATACAATTCCAAATGTATTGACCTTCGGGCTGTAACGTTTTATGTTGCAGGTTACTTCTCTAGCTGAAGATATTTGTTTAGGTTCACGAGTCTTTGCCCAACATGTCTGCCTGTGGCTTCATGAAGGAAGATGGCTCCATGCTTTATGTTTTCCTTGCTGCTTTAAACTCTGAAATTGTGCTAGCCTGAGAGCTATGCAACTTGTATCGAACCATTTTATTTCCGCTTGATCTTAGGTTGTAATGAAGACCTTTGCTACTTGGTATTTCATCTTAAACCGTGTGTGCTAGCGAGTTCGATCCAGGGACTAGCACGGTTGCACAGAGACTCTCACTTTTTCGGGTGAGGTCACCACAGATGGTATCAGAGCACTGTGTTGCCCATAGGTTCGTGACCCTAGGTTTGGATTAGAAATAGGAAGACCTTAGGATAAAATTCCATCTTATCTATCTAATCCATTTTCTATTGAAAAGAAATGTTTGCAAATTGGTTTTCTTGTATTCTCACCTATTTCATCTTCAAAACAAATCTTCATCATTTAGACGTCCAAACTTTGAAGATCTCAAGGAAGTGGAAGATAAACTTGAAGCACTCAAGACAAATAGTGTGACCACCAGTTCCGTTTTGCTTAGCTTTCGAGTTGAGTTTGCCGACCACCTGAGGTAGGCAAGCTAGTGTGTTTTATTTTCCATTTTCGAGACGTTTTGCAATTCACGTATTTCAAAACTAAACGTTTGATATGTGAATGCTTGTGTGTTTAAGGTTGTTTTGTGCATGTGTTGTGTGAGGGTAGGATTTTATTTCCCTTAGATTCTATTTCTGAATTCTATTCTTACCTCTCAAACCCCACAGAATGCCGCCCCGTCGAGAGCCTGAAGTGCCAGCGTATGTTCAGCAAATGATGGAAGCGCAGGCTCAGCTGATGCAAGCAGTGACACAAACCATAACCCAACTGAACAACAACATGCAGAACAACAACAACAACAACAACAACAATCCACCCCCGCCACCACCACCACCACATGTGGATATGCTGACTAGGTTCCTGAGGCTTCGCCCTGAGAAGTTTTCAAGGGCAGCGGAACCTATGGTGGCCAATGATTGGTTGCGTTCTGTGAACAAGGACTTGGTGACCATAGGATGCACTGACGCTGAGAAGGTCAGATTTGCTGCTCATCTGCTGGAAGGACCCGCAGCTAGTTGGTGGGAGAATTTCCAAATCACTCATCCAATAGCGGAGGTGACTTGGGCAATCTTTGAAGAAGGTTTTCGTACCGCCCACATTTCCTCTGGAGTGATGGACCTGAAGAGGAATGAATTCCTCAACCTTAGACAAGGTCATCGCAGTGTGTCTGAATACATAGAAGAGTTCAGCAACTTGGCACGCTATGCACCGGATGATAGCAACACGGATGCCAAGAGGAAGGAAAGGTTTCTTAAGGGACTGAACGACGAGCTGATGATTCAACTGTCAGTGGTTTACTTGCCCACTTACCAGTCATTGTGTGACAAAGCTATAACCCTGGAGAACACAATGAAGCAAGTGGAGAAAAGGAAGAGGAAACATAGCTACGACAAACATGTTTCAGGACCACCACATAAGATGCGCTCTTATGGTGAAGGCAGTGGAGGTTCTGGATATCACAAGTATGGGAACAATGATGGAGGAAGTAAGCATCAACACCGCAATGGAAATGGCCACCATCACAATGGCCATAAGAGCTATCACCACCACAACAACTCTGGGAAGAGTAATAGCAGCCATCATGGAAATGGCAATGGCCACAACAACAACAATGGTCATCGCTTTGTAAAGAAGGATATCGGTCAGGTTGAATGCTTCAAGTGCAGGAAGACGGGACATTATGCCAATGAATGTCCTGAGAAGGAGTCTGAGGAAGCAAAGAAGGCCGAAGAGGCAAGGAAGCCGAACCCATTCCGGAAGGGACATGTTAACCACGTCAATGTGGAGGAACTATATGATGAACCCGACGCAGTAATCGGTATGTTCACGATTAACAACTCCTCGGCACTTGTCCTATTTGATACCGGTGCATCGCATTCATTCATTTCAAGAGCATTTGTGGATAAGAATAAAATACCCACTTGAAACAATAGGGTGCCCTCTTAGAGTAAGCTCCCCGAGGAGGAGAGATGTTAGTAAGTGCTGGATGCAGACAACTGACCCTAGAAATTGGAAAGCATAAGTTCCCAGTTGACTTGATAATATTGGAATCCCAAGGTTTAGATGTAATCCTGGGAATGGATTGGATGACCGCCTATGGGGGCATAATAGATTGTACAAAGAAAACTGTTACACTCACAACCCCAGAAAAGAAACGAATCCGTTTCAACTCAACCTTTGAGCTTAAAGGTAGTAAGGTCAACTCTCTTAAGGGGGTTAGCCTAGAGGATGTACCAGTTGTGAGAGAGTACCCGGATGTGTTTCCGGAAGAGTTGCCGGGATTGCCACCTGATAGAGAGGTTGAGTTTCTCATTGAACTTATGCCTGGAACTGGACCCATAGCCAAGAGACCCTATAAAATGGATGTTGAGGAACTGAAGGAGTTAAAGAAACAGCTTAGGGAACAAATCGAGAAAGGATTTATCCGACCCAGTTCATCATCTTGGGGAGCACCCGTACTGTTTGTTGAGAAGAAAGACTCTAGCAAAAGATTGGTGATGGACTACCGTTCGCTGAATGAGATGACGATTAAAAATAAGTACCCATTGCCCAACATCAATGACTTGTTCGACCAATTGAAGGGAGCAAAAGTATTCTCCAAGATAGATCTTCGATCGGGTTACTTCCAATTGAAGATCCGGGAGGAGGATATACCTAAGACCGCATTCACAACTAGATACGGTCTGTATGAGTATACAGTTATGCCCTTTGGACTGACCAATGCTCCCGCATATTTCATGACCATGATGAACAAGATATTCATGGAATATTTGGATAAGTTCGTGGTGGTATTCATCGATGATATATTGATATATTCAAAAGATGATGCCGAGCACGAGAAACATTTGCGCTTAATCATGGAAAAGCTCAGAGAGCACAAGTTGTATGCCAAGTTCAGCAAGTGCGAGTTCTGGTTGGACAGAGTTGGATTCCTTGGACACATAGTTTCAGCGGAAGGAGTCGCAGTAGACCCAAGCAAGGTTGCAGTTCGTGACCGAATGGGAGTCACCCAAGAATGCAGGAGAGATTCGGAGTTTCTTAGGACTCGCGGGATACTACCGGAGATTTATTGAGAATTTCTCCAAGATTGCAAAGCCCATGACAGAACTGTTGAAGAAGGATAAGAAATTCATATGGACTGATGAGTGTGAAGCTAGTTTTCAAGAGCTGAAGCAACGCCTAGTAAGTGCACCAGTTCTATGTTTGCCGGATATAAATAAGGATTTCCAAGTGTATTGCGATGCTTCTCGCCAAGGACTTGGAGGTGTTCTAATGCAAGATGGAAAAGTGGTGAGTTATGCTTCGCGGCAGCTCAAACGTCATGAGAGAAACTATCCAACTCATGACTTAGAGCTAGCATCTGTCGTGCATACTCTCAAGGTATGGAGACATTATCTGATGGGAAAGCATTGTGATGTGTTCACAGACCATAAGAGCCTGAAGTATATATTCACTCAGAAGGAACTGAACATGAGGCAAAGAAGATGGTTAGAACTAATAAAGGACTATGATATGAGTTTGCAATACCACCCGGGAAAGGCTAATGTTGTAGCCGATGCGGCTGAGTCGTAAGACCTATGTAAACGGTCTCACCGCCGGAGAACTACCTGAAGAGTTGTGTGAACATTTCAAAGATCTCCGACTGGAGATTGTGCCTGAAGGTTATCTAGCATCGCTTGAAGTTCAACCAACACTAATGGATAAGATTAGAGAAGCTCAGAAGTTAGACAAGGAAATAGAAGTAATCAAGGCCAATATGAGTGAAGGCAAAGCAAAGGGATTTCATGAGGATGAGCAAGGAGCCATATGGTTCGAGAAGCGAATTTGTGTGCCTCAAGACCCGGAACTTAGGAAGTTGATTCTTCAAGAAGCACATGATTCACCATACTCCATTCATCCTGGTAACACTAAGATGTACATGGATGTAAAGGAAAGGTTCTGGTGGACTAACTTGAAGAGAGACATTGCCGAGTATATTGCACTGTGTGATGTTTGTAGCAGAGTCAAGGCAGAACATCAAAAACCAGCAGGATTGTTGCAACCCTTGCCAGTACCAGAGTGGAAGTGGGAAAATATTGGCATGGACTTTATCACCGGATTGCCAAAGACTAGATCGAGATATGATTCAATTTGGGTCGTAGTGGACCGCTCGACTAAAGTGGCTCACTTTATACCAGTGAAGACCACCTATACAAGTTCCAAGCTAGCTAAGATCTACATGAGCAGAATAATTTGTTTGCATGGAGTGCCCAAGAGCATTGTTTCTGATAGAGGTACTCAGTTCACTTCTCACTTTTGGCGTCAAATACATGAGTCTTTGGGAACTAGACTTGAGTTCAGCACAGCGTTCCATCCACAAACTGATGGACAGACTGAAAGGGTAAACCAAATCTTGGAAGATATGTTAAGAGCTTGTGCATTGGACTATGGATCTAGCTGGGATGAAAATTTGCCATACGCAGAATTTTCATACAACAACAGCCACCAAGCAAGTATTGGAATGGCTCCATTTGAGGCACTATATGGAAGAAAGTGCACCACCCCATTGTTATGGAGTGGAGTAGGAGAAAGGAGTTTATTTGGCCCAGACTTGATCAAGGATGCTGAAGAGAAGGTTAGACTGATCAGAGACAGACTGAAGATAGCTCAATCCAGACAGAAGAGCTACGCTGACTCAAAGCGTAGAGAAGTGACCTATGAGATAGGTGATAGAGCATACCTAAGAGTCTCACCCCTACGTGGTGTGAAGAGGTTTGGAGTCAAAGGAAAATTAGCACCCCGCTTTGTAGGACCATTCAAGATCCTGTCTCGCAAAGGTGAAGTGGCGTATGAATTGGAACTGCCAGAATCCCTATCTGCAGTTCATAATGTGTTCCATGTAAGTCAGCTGAAGAAGTGCCACCCAGATATGGCAGAGACCCCGTTGAGAGATACAGTGCCACTTGAGGAAGTACGGTTGGAGAGTGATCTTACATATGAAGAAAAGCCAATCAAGATACTAGAGACAGCAGAAAGAGCTACTCGTACTAAGACAATCAAGTTCTGCAAAGTCCAGTGGAATCACCACACTGAGGAAGAAGCTACTTGGGAGCGAGAAGATGATCTTCGAGAAGATCACCCACACCTATTTGCTAGCCACTCCGATTCTCGAGGGCGAGAATCATCTTAAGGGGGGTAGGTTTGTAACATCCCAATTTTCAAAATTTCGAAACATCATGCATTGCATTCATAAGCATCATGTCATCATTGCATTTATAGGGAAAATCCAATTTCAAATTCGTTTCAAAACCCCAAACCCCAAAATGGCAATATAGCCACATAGGCATGTATGCCAATTTTTGTTTCATAAAAGATTTTTATCTTGTTTCAAAAGTGGTCTCATAGTGAAGGCCTTTTCACAAGGATTCCATCGATACCTTATTTGTATTTTTCTGAATGTTTTTGGTTCCTCAATTGCATATTCAATTAAGAGAGAGAAATAAAAAAATAAACAAAAAAAAAAGAAAAACGGGCCGACCCAAACTGGGCCGACCCGGTCGGACCAACTGGCCCAGCCGGCCGGAGCCGAACCAGGCCGCACGCCCCACCAGCCCGCGCCCCCGCGCCGCCAGGAGACTTCGTCTCCAACCTCCGCACGCCCCGCTCCCCCACGACGCACGCACACGTACAGCAACCACCGGCCACCACTTCCCCCACCTCGCGCGCGCCTCCCTCTCCCCCGAGCTCCCCGCCCCCTTAAAGCCCCCGGCCTCCTCTCTCTTTCCCCTCTCTTCTTCCCCTCTATTGCGCCCCCAGGCTGCCCGGATTCTTCGCCGGAGCTGCCGCCGCTGCGCCACCTCCATCCGCCCGCCACGGCCGCCTCGGCCCGAACCACGCCGTGCCGTGGCTACCCCCAGCTCCACCTCCGCGTGCCTCACCCCGTCCACACTTTTCCCCGAGCTGAGGACCACCGGAGCGTCGACGCCGTGCAAGCCCGAGCCGCCGCCGGCGAACTCATCACCGCCGCCGCCACGTCAGCGCCACGTCGCCGCCTCGTCATCACCACCTCAGCCGCCACCTCTGCGCCACATAGGTCCACCTCTTTTTCTTTTTTCTTTTCCTTTTCTGCAAACAGATCCAGGCCATGCGTTTTAGTTAGATCCAACGGATATAGAGGCTGATCCACGCGAAAGGGTACAGACGAATCGTGTTGCGCCATGTGTCAGAGACACCCCCTAGTTTTCGTTTAAACATAGATTCGATAGTCCGCGCCTTGCAAAAATCATAACCAGAGATCCGCTTGTCCAAAAATTACAAATCATATACCGTTGGAATCCTAAAAATATAAGGAACACTATGAACCAGTAAAATGTGGACTTACAGTAGTTTGAGTTTCATTCAAATTTAAATGCCTAGTTAGTGTATCGTGTCCATAAAATGAGATCTACATACGCTTTTTGAGTGATTCCTTTTGCTTATGCTCACAAATGGAACCCTCTGTCCAGTAGTACCAAAATCATCATTTGTATACTGTACCAAAGTACCATTTGCAATTAATGATAGTTGCCCTTCGCTAGTGCGACATAGACGGTTCGCAATAATCCAACCAATCGTAAAACTTGACCATGGCATCATGCATATAGTTACAACCAGAGAACAATAAATGAAGTGCACTTGTGTAAACCTCATATGCATCTCATGTCTATGTTTGTGCATTTGTGTCTTGCATTGTGCTTATGGTGCAATGTTATCGGATTGTAGATTGTGATTGTGCTGACTGCAACGGTTGTGCTTGTGAAGATTGTGCCAACTCTCCAGCTTATCCAGGCAAGTGACACACACCAAAAGTCCCAGTTTTTATCTATGCACAGTAGAGATTTTGTAGTATACATGTGTAGGGTTCTATGCTTTGCTATGCAATCCCAGTAGTCTAGCTACCCCTACTTGACTTACTTTGTCGCCATTAAATTTAGTTGTTACTCAGCTATGCTGTAAAATGATTTTGATAGTGAGGTATGGAAAAACAACTAAGTTTAATGAATTACCTGGGTGGAATTGGTATTGCTCGGGTTATGTTGAGTGGTTCCCTGGGGTCATGTCGTCGAACCTCTGAACCGCCAGGTGTATCGCACTTGTGGACGGCCACCCGGGAACAAAGAGATAATAGACAACCTTGCTCATTAGCTTACCGTACAGCCACATGCTAATATGGGCTCCGGCTTGATGGAGTATGTTGTGAGAACCCGGATCCTACGTGACAGATGATGTAGGGGATTGTAGGTTGGTACGGGTCCGTAGGGAATGGTCCGGGGATTACTTCGGAAAAGTCTTGTCCTAGTCAACATCCGTCCATTTGAGCAAAATGTGCATCATGGAAGAAGAGCGAGACTAGGTCATGTGGGTAAATTTGTACAACCTCTGCAGAGTGTAAAACTAAGTACTTAGCCGTGTCCCCGGTTACGGACAATTTGAGCGAACCGACAAGGATCCCGTTCGAAAGTCTCCTCATTCCAATTTCTTAAATAAAACTTGATGGGTGAACGAGGATATGTCAATTGGTGCAAGTGACTATCGGCTAGCAGGTCCCGTGCCATGTCTATGGTCTGAGTCTGCAGGGGTAGGTCGCCCAAACCAAGTTGATCATATGAACTAGGAAGGCTCACTGATGTCTATCGGTGGTGTCAGGGCTCACTGATGTCTATCGGTGGTGTCCAGGTTCATTGATGTCTATCAATGGTACCGCTTAATTAGTATGAAAGAAAATGTTTTGTCAAATGATAGGATAAAATTGGCTTTATGCAAATATGCCCGAGCTCTACCAGCCAAATGTGCACTTAAGTGTTAGGTTGCCACTTGTGTCCACCATAGTGTCATCTTGCCAATACAATTCCAAATGTATTGACCTTCGGGCTGTAACGTTTTATGTTGCAGGTTACTTCTCTAGCTGAAGATATTTGTTTAGGTTCACGAGTCTTTGCCCAACATGTCTGCCTGTGGCTTCATGAAGGAAGATGGCTCCATGCTTTATGTTTTCCTTGTCTGCTTTAAACTCTGAAATTGTGCTAGCCTGAGAGCTATGCAACTTGTATCGAACCATTTTATTTCCGCTTGATCTTAGGTTGTAATGAAGACCTTTGCTACTTGGTATTTCATCTTAAACTGTGTGTGCTAGCAGTTCGATCCAGGGACTAGCACGGTTGCACAGAGACTCTCACTTTTTCAGGTGAGGTCACCACAACTCACTAAAGTGCAAAATGACTTGTTAAAAAATAGTTCTAAAGAAAAACATGCTTATGAAGTAACAACTAGAGGCGATGTTTCTACTCAGGATCCTCTATATCCCGAGGGGCATCCCAAAAGAGTTGAACAAGATTCTCAACGAACTGAAACTAGTGCTCCTTCTAAGAAAAAGAAAAAGAAACATAAAACTGTTGTAGAATCCTCTGAGCCTGTTAATGGTCCTAATAGTATTTCTATTTCGATGCTTGAAACCGAAAGTGGTAATGAACATGATAAAGATAATGATAAGAATGATGTTTACGATAAAGAAGAGATTGAAGATGAACACGAAAAGCATGCTAAAAATAAAAAGTATACTAAAGAAGATTTTATTGCTAAGAAACATGGTAATGAAAGGGAACCTTGGGTTCAAAAGAAAATGCCTTTTCCTGCTAAGAAACTAAAATCAAAGGAAGAAGAACACTATAATAAATTTTGTGATTGGATGAAACCTTTGTTCCTGCAAATCCCTTTGACTGATGCTATTAAATTGCCTCCTTATTCAAAGTATATGAAAGATATTGTCTCTAACAAAAGGAAAATTCCTAATGAGGATATTTCCACTATGCTTGCTAATTACTCTTTCAATGGCAAAATTCCAAAGAAGCTGGGCGACCCAGGTATACCGACTATTCCTTGTTCCATCAAGAATAATTATGTTAGAACTGCACTATGTGATTTGGGAGCAGGTGTTAGTGTTATGCCTTTTTCTCTTTACAAGAGACTTTATTTAGATAAGTTGATACCAAGCTGATATATCTTTGCAAATGGCTGATAAATCTACTGCTATTCCTGTTGGTATATGTGAGGATGTTCCTGTTCAAGTTACTAATAATTGCTTAATATTAACTGATTTTGTTGTGTTGGAAATGCCTGAAGATGACAATATGTCTATTATTCTTGGGAGACCTTTTCTTAACACCACAGGGGCTGTTATTGATTGCAATAAAGGAAAAGTTACTTTCAATGTCGATGACAAGGAGCATACTGTTTATTTTCCCAAGAGGATTGATAAAGTATGTGGAGTTAATACAATTTCTAATGTGAGAACTATCAAAGTGGGAGCTATTGATTGTCCTATATATGAGCCAAAGCAAGGATATCAAAGTATTATGATTGGATCCATATCAATTCAATACAAGGTAACATGATTGATTTGAGGTTTAATTCTTCTTATGTCATGTAAAATTTATTTGGTGGCAAGACTTGATCAACCTTGTTAACAAGTACATTTTATATGCATAGAAGAGCTAAGCAACATTTCTTTCTTCCTCCACTTGCTTTACTTGCTGTAGCACTACTTGTTTTGCAAGATGCTTTAGTTGTTTAGGAGTTTGAAAATCTTTTTCTGCCCTGTAATAATAATTTTAACACCCAGAAATGTGCGTTTTTCAAAGTTCTCAAAAATTTACAAAAATTATACTGTTGGTCTTATTTTTCGAAGAGCTACCTGGGAGTGCCAGGGGCTGACCAGTGGGGCACCCTGGGGCTCAACCCCATGTGCCGGCGCGGCCAAGGAGGGGGGCGCGCCACCCTGTGGTGTGGGCCCCTCCTTGCCCCACTAACTCACCTCTTCCTCCCATTCTACTCTCTCTCCCGAAAAAACTCGTACTCACTTTCTCTCACTCGCGTTTCTTCTCAAGAGCTCAAGATTTCTCGATCTCTTTGCTCATCCCAGATTTCTGTCTGAAATTTGGCACATTTGCTCTCCGGTATGTGACTCCTCCGAATATCCAAATAGAATTCTGTTTGGTTGAGTATATCTTGAATATTTTGCTGCTGTAGGTAACATGTTAAGTGAGCTTGCATGCTTGTTCTAAGTTGTAAAAATTAGTTTTGATGCATGATTAGTACTCTACCAAGTTCCTATAGTAGTTTCCCTCAATGATATGTCTCCAAATCAACTTTTATAATGTTTGTTGAAAAATTTCAGAAAATGGAGCGGAATAGGCACCAACTCAACCAGCAAGAATTGGAGGTGCAACAAGTTATGAGAGTTCACCGCGAAGAGGGAGTATACCCCTCGTACTACCCATGCACTGATTTTATGAGGAGTGCAGGAATCTTGCAAGATGTTCAAAATCTGATTTCCAATGCAGGGTTGGAAAGTTTTGTTGTTGGTGAACCTTACCAGTATGCAAAACTAACCATGTCGGTGGTGCAGGATTTTGAATTCTATTGGTCCCAACCTAACTCCATGGTTCGATATAAAATTTATAATAAAACCATCGATTTGCCTTTTGCTGATTTTTGTACAGCTATTAGAGTGCCACAATGGGGATCTTGTGAGAAGATTAGGGGGTTGCCGCAGGAACTCTTGAGTCTATACAAGATGATCTGTCAAGGGAGAAGCTTCTCAGAAGAGAGCGGTAAAATTCGTAGCATTCAATTCCCAGCTATTCGCTACTTTGCTTATTTCATCACCAAGTGCGTTCTTGCTAGACAAAATGCAAATAATTTATCTATCCAGGATTTGGCTTTCCTAGCTGCTGCATTGCAACATGATAGGACTTATAATTTGGGTGCTTTGATAGCCTTTAGACTTGCTACTAACCGTGAGAAGGGAGGAATTTGTGGAGGTCTCATCGCCTCTTGTTTATTAGCTATGCATGGTGTAGAACCTCACCCTCTTGATGTTCAGCTTTCTGTAGAGAAACTCGATATTGTTTCAATGATAAAACATGACTTTGTTTCTAACCGATCTAATCTGAGTAACCTGTCTTAAGAGATAACATTTTACAAGAAAAATTGGAGAACAACTAAAAGAACTGAAAAACTAGTAGGATTGCCTGCACCTGCTTTGTTTAACCGTGCTTCCAGGGAAAATTGGTCGGTCACGGAAGAGGAACTAAATGCATACATAGAGGGGGATGGCCATCATGCAGGGGACGGCGCGGAGGAGGCCGAGGAACACCTCGACTTATCATACGATGCAGCGAGCTCTTCACATCAACATTTTGGGAATGTGGAGCCTTCACCATTTTCTTCTGCACAGGGACCTTATTATGACTACACCGTGTACGATCCACCGGCGTGGAACCTGACCCTCGCTGGGATTGATCTCCACTTAGGACAAAAGCCTAAGCTTGGGGGGAGGTATACCGGCATCACTCATTCATTGCATATTATAATTGTTGGATAGTTGTACATACTTGTTTAGCTTCTTAAAGTGGTTTCTAATAAGAGGGAGATGATATTTGGGGAAGTGCTGTTTGAAAACAGATTCTGGACTGATACCAACAAAAATCTCAAAAACAGCCAGAACGTTATTTTACGAAGCCAATTTTTTTGCATGTTCCCCAGGTTATTATATAACTTACATTAGTTGAGCACTTTTCGATCTGGGCAGCGGAAGATTTTTGTCAAAATCGATTACTGTACTGCTGTCAAGTTTGACGAATTTCTGCTGCTTTGTGTTTATGTGACTCTTTTAGTTTTCATTTTCTTGTTTTTGCTTTGTTTCTTTACTAAAACACAAAAAGACCAAAAATATTTCTGTTATTTCTCTTTACCATTTGTTTATTTTGGTTTCGTGTTCCTATTTTGTTTTATTTGCTATCGTTGGTTTGCTATAAGAAAATTCAAAAAGATTTTGCTTTGTTTGCTTGTTTCCTTTTGTTCTTGTTTCCAATTCGAAAACACCAAAAATATTTGCTGTTCTTCGTTGGTTTTGTAAAGTTCACTATGGAGTTCAGAGGTCTTCGGTGGTTGAAGCTTGGCTTTCATTTCATATTATTCAAGCTACACAAGTGAAAGGCAATAATGACGATCTACGACAATTCGACTGTGGTGAGAGGCTGGTATGAACTCTATTTGTTTTCATTTTTGTACATACACTCATCCATGTGAGCATGCTTAGTTGGTTCATGTGAGGTATATGTCATTTAAGAAAGTCTAGTAGTTCATGATCTCTCATGTTTAGCTCCAATTTATTAATATGAGTAGCATATCATAAATATTTGCTTGCATTGTTTTATTCATAGATAGGTATGACATTGTGGTATCCTCCTCTGAATAATTCACTTGAATCAACTTGGCACATGCTCACGCATGCATATGACTGAACAAAAGTCAATTAAGCCTCGATGATTTACTTTGCCTCAGAGTTCTTGTATCACTTTTATGCCTGCGTTAATTTATTTTGTCGCAAGCATGATTATGACAGTGATACTTCTCCAACGTATCTATAATTTCTTATGTTCCATGCTAGTTTTATGACAATACCTACATGTTTTATTCATACTTTATATCGTTTTGATGCATTTTCCAACACTAACCTATTAACAAGATGCCGAAGCGCCAGTTCCTGTTTTCTGCTGTTTTTGGTTTCGAAATCCTACACGGAAATATTCTCGGAATTGGACGAAACGAAAGCCCACGATCTTATATTTCACGGAAGGTTCCTGAGCACCGAAGAGGGGCCAGAGGGGAGCCAAGGGGGCCCCACCCCACATGGCGGCGCGGCCAAGGGGGGGCGCCCCCCTATGGTGTGGGTTCCCCAGGACCCATCCGAGGCTACCCTTCCGCCTATAAAGCCTCTCCGTCGCGAAAACCCTAAAAACATAAGCCACGATACGAGAAAAGTTACGCAGCCGCCGCCATCGCGAAGCCAAGATTCGGGGGACGAAGTCTCCGTTCCGGCACGCCGCCGGGACGGGGAATTGCCCCCGGAAGGCATCTCCATCGACACCACCACCATCTTCATCGCCGCTGCTGTCTCCTATGATGAGGAGGGAGTAGTTCTCCCCCGAGGCTAAGGGCTGTACCGGTAGCTATGTGGTTCATCTCTATCTCCCATGTGATCTTTATGTGATCATGAGCTTTGTGATCTAGTTGAATATCATCTATGTGCTACTCTAGTGATGTTATTAAAGTAGTCTATTCCTCCTTCATGATGTAAAGTGGACAAGTGTGTGCATCATGTAGTACTTGGCGTAGGTTATGATTGTGATCTCTTGTAGGTTATGGAGTTAACTATCACTATGATAAATATATTATCTTGGATTTATGATTTGACGTGGATATCCCTATGAGTGGTGTTTGTCAAGTACTTGATGAACTCTGAGCGGAGCTTTTGTAGCCACTACACGATTAGTGATTCCATTAGAAGAGTTATCCAGAGTAGCACTATTATACACTCTAGAAGTTACTTTAATATGAACTCCGGATTCACTCTCCACGGTGTGACGGTGACGGTGTGCGCATCGTGTGTGTTTCCTTTATGAAGTTGTGGAGCTTGTTAACTCCGGCTTGAGGTGTGCTTTTGTAGCCCTACACAATGAATGGTGTTTGTTATCCAACAAGAGAGTGTAGCATTTATTTATTCAGTTATGTGATCAATGTTGAGAGTGTCCACTAGTGAAAGTATGATCCCTAGGCCTTGTTTCTAAGCATTGAAACACCGTTTCCACTAAGTTCTGTTACATGTTTGCTTGCTGCCATCTTTATTTCAGATTGCAATTACTACTTACAATCATCCATATTACTTGTATTTCACTATCTCTTCGCCGAACTAGTGCACCTATACATCTGACAAGTGTATTAGGTGTGTTGGGGACACAAGAGACTTCTTGTATCGTAATTGCAGGGTTGCTTGAGAGGGATATCTTTGACCTCTTCCTCCCTGAGTTCGATAAACCTTGGGTGATTCACTTAAGGAAAACTTGCTGCTGTTCTACAAACCTCTGCTCTTGGAGGCCCAACACTGTTATTGCTCTCTTGATTGTCGCTTCCCAGTCTATTGCTAGCCTTCACTTGTACTGAGCGGGAACGTTGCTCGTGCTTCCAAACCCCTGAAAACCAAGTTATTCCAAAGTGTCCACCATAAATACCTATGCATGGCATTTCAAACCATTCCAAGTAAATTCTCATGTGCTACCTTTAAACCTTCAAAATGCTTCTCAATTTGTGTCGATGTTTTATAGCTCATGAGGAAGTATGTGGTGTTTATCTTTCAGCCTTTTCATTTACTCCTGACAGACTTTCACCAATGGACTAGTGGCACATCCGCTTATCCAATAATTTTGCAAAAAGAGCTGGCAACGGGGTTCCCAGCCCCAATTAATTAACTTTCATCAATAATTCTCTTCACATGTTTTGCTCTGATTTATCAGTAAGCAACTTAATTAGCAAATAGACACTCATCCATGGTATGTGAATGTTGGAAGGCACCCGAGGATTCGGTTAGCCATGGATTGTGTAAGCAAAGGTTGGGGGAGTGTCATCCATAATGAAACTAAAATATATGTGTAAACAAAAGAGAAGAGGGATGATTTACCTTGCTGGTAGAGATAACGTCCTTCATGGGAGCCGCTCTTGAAAGTCTGGTTGACGAGGTAGTTAGAGTACCCACTATCATTCGTTGACAACAACAAACACCTCCCAAAATAATTTTACTCCTGTTTTACAAATGAAAAGCTCTAGCACATGTTAATCCCTGCTTCCCTCTGCGAAGGGTCAATCCTTTACTTTTACATTGAGTCTCCATCCTTTCTTTGAGCACCTTCTTGAGAGCACAACTGTCATTCTTAGTACAATATGCTTGTCCCAAAATGTGATTAACTGTGGTATAACTTTGATGCTTTTATCTTTGATAGTCTCTACTTCCAGTCTTTCCATGAACTTCAAAGGTGCCAGAGCATTTATGTTTTGCTGTACAAATACGGGCAAGCGAGATACCACTTTATCATATCCTTCTATGAACATTGCAATATTGCTGATAGACATGATTCATGATGCTTATTATTAATTTGTTGGTACCGTTTCCATGATTGACATAGCTATTAGATGACTTTATTTGCATGTATCTTATTATGAATTGCCTAAGTACTTGTCCATATCATGAGAATATTTACATCATATGAACAAATGTGTTCATGAAAGTTCTTTAATCGCACTCAGTTGTTAACTGAATTGCTTGAGGACAAGCAATAAGCTAAACTTGGGGGAGTTGATACGTCCAAAACGTATCTACTTTCCCGAACACTTTTGCTATTGTTTTGCCTCTAATTTGTGTATTTTGGATACAACTAACACGGACTAACGCTGTTTTCAGCAGAATTGCCCTGGTGTCTCATTTTTGTGCAGAAAATCAACTTTCAAGAAAATCCCCGGGATTAATTCCAATGGGCCTATTTTCACAGAAGAATAACGGAGCCAGAAGACCAGAAGGAGGGGGGCCACGAGGCAGCCACCCCACCGGGCGGCGTGGCAGCCCTCGGGCCGCGCCGGCCTATGGTGGCGGCGCCTCGGGCAGCCCCGTGTGCCCCCTCTCGGACTACTTAAGGTCTTCGACCTAAAAACGCACGAGGGTTAGACGAAATCGCCAGAAGACATCCAGAACACCGCCGCCATCGCGAAACTCCGTCTCGGGACCAGAAACTCCGTTCTGGCACTCCGCCGGGACGGGGAATTGGAGGAGATCATCGCCATCATCACCACCGACGCCTCTCCATCGACCAGCCATGTTTCCCCCATACATGTGTGAGTAATTCCCCCGCTGTAGGCTGAAGGGGATGGTAGGGATTGGATGAGATTGGTCATGTAATAGCATAAGATTGTTAGGGCATAGTGCCTAGTATCCGCAATTGGTACTTTTATGATATTGTTGCAACTTGTTATGCTTAATGCTTGTCACTAGGGCCCGAGTGCCATGATCTCAGATCTGAACATGTTATTGTTTCATGATAATATGCATTGTTTTCTGATCTTACCTGCAAGTTGTATACACATATTGCTGTCCGGAACCCGAGGCCCCAAAGTGACAGAAATTGGGACAACCGGATGGGAAGGCGGTGATATGAGGATCACATGTGTTCACGTAGTGTTAATGCTTTGCTCCGGTGCTCTATTAAAAGGAGTACCTTAATTTCCAGTAGATTCCCTAGAGGCCCGGCTGCCACCGGCTGGTAGGACAAAAGATGTCGTGAAAGTTTCTCATTGCGAGAACGTACGACTATATATGGAACACATGCCTATGGATTGTTTAGTACTTGGATACCGTTTTATTATTATCTGCAAATGCTCTACCTTGATTGTTACATGATTTCTCTCATCCATGCAGCACCCGTTCATCCATCCCTGTGCCTACAGTATTTTAATCCTACTGTTTACTATAATCACTACTGCTGTCTTTGTTACACTCCTGCTGATATTTCACTACTGCTACTGCTATAAAGCTGTTGCTACTGATAAACTCTTGCGAGCAAGTCCTTTTCCAGGTGCAGCTGAATTGACAACTCCGCTGTTAAGGCTTACAAATATTCTTTGGCTCCCCTTGTGTCGAATCAATAAATTGGGTTTTACTTCCCTCGAAGACCGTTGTGATCCCCTATACTTGTGGGTCATCACCCTCCGCTGATGATTCCCCTCTCCGGCAGGGTGCCGGAGGCGATCTTCAGAACCCCCCGAGATGGGGTTGACGGCGGCGGCGTCTCAGTAACTTTTCTCGTATCGTGGCTCTCGGTACTAGGGTTTTCGTGACGGAAGGATTATATAGGCGAAGGGGCAGAGTCAGGGGACGCCCGAGGGGCCCACCCCATATGGCGGCGCGGCCAGGGGTGGGGCCACGCCCCCCTATGGTGTGGTCGCCTCGTGGCTCCTCTTCGTCTCCTCTTCGGTGTTCTGGAAGGCTCCGTGGAAAATAAGACCGTGGGCTTTTGTTTCGTCTAATTCCGAGAATATTTCCTGTGTAGGATTTCTGAAACCAAAAACAGCAGAAAACAGGAACTGGCGCTTCAACATCTCGTTAATAGGTTAGTACCGGAAAACGCATCAAAATGATATAAAGTGTATGTAAAACATGTGAGTATTGTCATAAAACTAGCATGGAACATAAGAAATTATAGATACGTTTGAGACGTATCACACGCATCCGCGGGAGCTCTCTAGCGTCACCGTCGTGATCGACTGCCGCTGGCCACTGTGCTCCTGGGCACGGTGGCAGCTGACGTGGACCACTGGCCCACGAGTCAGTGGCTAGGGGTATCTTAGGCCCGGGTGCATCTAGTAGTTTTTAGTTTTAATTCAAAATTCAACAATTGCTGAAACTTTGCAAATATTTAGAAAATTCATATTAACTCAGAAAAATACAAATGAGATATTAAAATGTTCCTAAAAATGAAATCTATCCAATAAAAATATAAAATGAAATTTTTATTTTTAATAAAAATTTGATTATTTAAAACTTTTTAATTAAGTCTTTTCTTTTAATTCCAAATTCAATTAAAATTTAGAAATTAAGAAAAAGTTCTAAAATAAATAAAACCCAGTAAGTAAATAAGGAAAACCTTAAAATAATTTTCCTTTACTAATAACTTACTAAATCCTTATTAAAAGGATTTAAACCCTAATTAATAATTGTCTTAATTATTAGTTGTTCAAAAATATAACAAAATGCCAAGTCCAATATTATTTTTAAGTTATTAATAACTTCAACCTTATATTGAAGTTATTAACCTAAGAACTATATGGTAATTAGAAAACCCTAGTTCCATAAGGAAGAAAACTAGAACCTCATCATTTCATGAGAAACCCTAAAACCCTAACTCCATTAGGAACCCTAGCTTCATTATTCTATGTGAACCTTAAATTGCTAATAAACCTAAACCATAGGTTATAACATGTGATCATGTGCTTTCTTTTGACTTATAGATCATAATTAGCAACTAAGTACTTGTTCTTGTTTCCATAAAATAATAGAAGCCATGGTACTTATAAGTTGCTATCCATGAACTCATCAAAATAAAACCTAGATAATTAAGTAGGGTCACCCAAGTATAAACCCTAGTTCCTATCATCCAAATTATCAACCTTAATAATTCCTATTTATCATCACACCGTTGTGATGAACTCCAAACAGCAACTATGCCAAATATTATGCAATACCTATCCATACTCCGTTAAACCCTGCAAATGCTAAAGAATTAGTAACCATCCTATTTTAGGAACCAACCATTATTTACTTAGGGGATTCAATAGAAAACCTAGAAAACCTCAACCTTAATTGAAATACTTCTTATTACTTAAGAAGTATGTTCTTCAAAAGTTATTCTTTTGAAGTAAATAAAGAGTCATCCTCAACCCTATCTAATAGGACCTATAGCCAATAGCCAACTATCACCAGCAAGATATACCAATCTTGATAGCAACCATGTATAATTAATTACTTAAGATGTGCTTCACTAAAACCAAATAATCTCTAGATGCTGATGAATCCATATTTGTTGGGATCCATGTAATACTTACTCCAGAAACTAATTGGAACCATTGGAAACCATAGAACCCCACAAATCCAATTTTCATACTTGTTCTTTATCAAAGAACATGTTCTTCAAAAGTTATTCTTTTGAAGTATATGATAAGCAATCATTACCCATGCCATACAGTGCTAAAACCAACAACTATTCATTACATGTTAAGATTATACCAAATCTTATTATTGTGTGCCATTAATATTATTGTTGTGATATATTGCACTACTTGTATATGATACCAAGTTAACCAAACCATAATAAGACCCTTGTTTGTGAAACCACTCTAAAAGTGCAACACACCTTGAACTAATCATTACAACTCACTAATCCTAAATCATCAGGGTTAGGTCACGCTTGGAACGATTGCATCTCATACTTACACATTATTGCATCCTTGCCAATCTTTTAAACATCATCCTTACCGGACGATGATGCTATTTCAGAATTTGGAGTTATTGCGCATCGAAGACCTTGACTGCATAATCTTGCAGTCAAGAAAGGCAAGTTCATCGCTTGCTCATGTCATTTGAGTATTTTTACCAAATTACTTGCAAAGTACTATACTTATCACTCTTGCATGAAAAGCAAAATTGCTAATTTCATAACTATGAATATGACTATGTGGTGGGAAATGGAACCATGGTATGAGTATGGTGGAGGTTCCATTGAAAAGGGTTTGTATCCATCTAGGATTAAACAACAAATGACGTCCAGTGACTCTTGTGCCGTAAGACCCATGTTAACCATAAGATCTGGAGTGGGAAAAGGTAGTCAGTTGTGTTTCTCCCTCTCGTTCATCAACGGATGCGCTTACCGTAGTCACTTGAATCCCGAGGGACAAGCGGAGTGGTTGGGGAGCCCTAAATCCCCACGGTAATGCGGTCTATGATGGGCTGCAACGACCAGCGAAGGTATCGGGCCAGGATGCCTTATAGTAGTCGGGGTCGGATGGTATCCTATAGATACGCTGGCCGGCGAGGACCCAAGGTCGGAATTACAACAAAGGGTGGGTGTTCGGGGTCGTGGAGAAACATAATGATTGGCTAGGACCTTATACCGGGCCTCACACCACGGAAGTGTGGACGGGAAAGATCACCCGGTTGGCACCAAGGTTAAGATCTCTTATGGGTAAAGCAACACACCTCTGCAGAGTGAAACAAATCGTGACCTGTCACTCCCTGTTCCGGGTTATGGAACTGCGAACGCTGACAAGGGATTAACTTGTCAATGCCTACAGATTGTAGACTAGGGTTTAGTTGGAAGTAGAGGGCAAGTAGATCTCAAGGGTTTCAGCCGGAAAAGTATTCGACTACTAGAAAACTAGGGTTGTGTTGACAATAAATCGATCCTCTTTTCGTCCCTCGACTCCCCCTTATATAGGAGGTGGAGCCGAGGGTTTCGTGACACACAAGTTACATAATTCGGGAGACAATTAGAGTCCGTCCCGTTGTAGTTACAAGTCAAGATACCTAATACAAGTCTATCTTTCCAAACTCTCTCCTAACTGGGCTTCCGAACTTCATAATCTTCGGGTCGTGGGCCTTCAATAAAACCCCGGGTACCATCTTCGGCAGGCCCATTGGGGATGCCTATGTCAGTAGCCCCCGAGATTTTGCTTGAATCGAAGAATCAGGGAAAATCTCCAACTTTATAATTGCAATACAACTTCTTCGAGTTAACTGATACGTCCATTTTGCATCACTATTTTATATCATAATTTACTGTTATTCATTGATATATTTCATATTTAGAGATGATACTTATGTTATTTCACCTATTTTGCATGTTTCATGATTATTGGAGAATTACTCACCGGAGTCGAATTCTGCCGCAAAAAGTGCCGTCAGGATACAATATTTCTGAAGATCAACAATTGACGGAAAATATATCGAAGCTCCTATTTTTCCAGATGATGGAGCCAGCCAAAAGGGGAGGCCGAGGAGGGCCGCCATGGGCCCTCCCCATGGGCCGGCGTGGCCACCAGGGCCGGCGCGCCGCCACGTGGGGAGGGGGCCCACGACCCCCTCAGCCATCACCCTTTCGCGTATTTCATCTCCCAGAAACCCTAAGGTGCAGGGGGACATCGAGGATAGTCATAGCCGCCTCCTCGAGGTGGAAAACACCAGAGAGAAAAGAGCTCTACGGCAGGCAGAAATCTGCCGGGGAAATTCCCTCCCGGAGGGGGGAAATCGTCGCCATCGTCACCATCATCGAGCTGGACTTCATTGGGATCATCATCATCATCATCTCCACCACCGACACCGTCATCTCCACCGCTGCACCTCGTCTCCGCTGTAACATCTAAAGTTGAATCTTGAGTATTTCATAGGGGAAACTCTCTCGGTGTTGATTACTCCTTGTTATTGATGCTATTGAGTGAAACCGTTGAATCAAGGTTTATGTTCAGATTGTTATCCATCATCATATCACTTCTGATCATGTTCCATATGATGTCTTGTGAGTAGTTCGTTTAGTTCTTGAGGACATGGATGAAGTCTAAATGTTAGTAGTGAACTATGCTGAGTAATATTTAGGGATTTCTATTTTCGTGCCCTCGGTTCCTTAGTTGTGCTCAGTTTTACCCAGCTCCTTAGTTTTTCCTCAGTTTGCCCCAAGACCTTGTCTGAAACCATCACAGTGCTGTAACGGTCGGTTGCCCGACGGTTGACCGTTATCTTCTGACTAGTGGGGCCACGTAGAGCCTGCAAAGACACGTCAGACCATCCATCTTTGTTTGACCGTAAGCATCGCTATATCCCTGACCAAAACACGCACGAGTGGGGCTTCGGTATATCGAATGACAAGTGGGCCATGGCGCTGATAGAAGGAGCAATACACGGGTAGGAATAGATTTTTAAACGGAGCTCTACAACGATGGCACGGAGGAGGTGGCATGCGGGGTGCCGAGATGAGATCGACGTCCACAAAGAACTGCATGAGGCGAGACCAGACGCATTAGATAGATATGAACTAGACGCGTTTAACCATGCAAAGAAGAGAAGAAATGGTCGACGACATCGACGACTACCTCAAAACTTTGACTGACCATGTCCGACACGAACGCGAGCAATGTAGAGAAAACTAGCGTCTCTCCTTTTTGGCGTGTATAGATGGGTGCTAGAAGAGTGTGGTGGCGAAGGGAAAGACCTCGCGGTGGTCTGTGGCGTCCAGCATAGCGGGGCGGCGTGGTCGTGCCCACAGCGACGTGCATGCATGCTCGGCATTGGCATCAACATGTACGTTCGGCATTGGCCTCGGCGGTATCTCTGGTGTGTCAGTGATCGAATGAGGGGACGGGATTGAGGGTGCATCCCGACAGTGACCTAGCAGTGGCGGCGAGCATAGCCATTCTGACCATGCCGATATCGGCATCGGCATCGTTTGGAGGCTGTGGTGCTCGAATCAAGGTGGGATTTGTTTCTTGTACGCCAAAAGTGATTTGAAACATGTTTCGGGTTGAAGGTTAGGTAAAGAAAGTTTGTAACTAAGCCCAAAATTATACTAGCGCCATGGTGAGGTTCTTTTTGATAGAGCTATACGGTTGGGCAAACTTTTTTTGACACTTTTTAGATAGATTTCCTTGTTGTTACACGTATGGCATCACGTATGGCAAATTTGGGGTAATTTGGAGATGTTCGAAAAAATCACTTTGCTTAAACGCATGCCGTTTCGTCTCACTGAAACCAGCTTTTCTAACAAGGTGATTTATTCTACCTTCTCTAAATGACCTCAAATTTCATACAGCTGATCTTCTATACATAGATAGATAGATTGTTTCGTTTTTATATTTTTCGAACTTTTATTTCCCTTTATAATACCCAATTGATTTTCAGGTCAAAACCTCGAAAAACAGCATCATGTATGGCATCATTTTCGCCTTAAATTTCAAATTTTGTGAAACTTTCCCTTTTAGATATTCCTTCTTGTTATAGATATGGCATAATGTATGCCAAATTTGGTTAGGTCTCACTGAAACCAGCTTTTGTAACAAGTTAAGTTTTTTCGACCTTCTCAAAAGGGATTTTTTTCTACCTTCTCTAAATGACCTCAAAAATCATACAGACGATCTTCTATACAAAGATAGGTAGATTGTTTCGTTTTTACATTTTTTTTGTACTTTTATTTCCCTTTATAATACCCATTTGTTTTCAGGTCAAAACCTCGAAAGTTAACATAAGTAGATGGTGAACCCTTCCAAACTTCAAATACAGAGATAGATAGATTGGTTCGTTTATCATTTTTACCGTGAATAGTAATGGCTACAAGAAATCGGTGATGGTTTATCATTTTTGCGTGAAAAGTAATGGATACAACAAATCGGTGATGGTTTATCATTTTTTTCGTGAAAATTAATGGCTACAACAAATCGGTGATGGTTTATCATTTTTTGCGTGAAAATTAATGGCTACAACAAATCGGTGATGGTTTATCATTTTTTGCGTGAAAAGTAATGCCTAAAAGAGTTTATAATTTTTAGCGCGTGAAAATGAATACGAAAAACCGCCCTTTAGCATACTTAGAGAGTGGAAGGTAACCACCGACAGAGAGAGAGAGGGGTTATCCTGCCCGTTAGATCATACGATCAACGGTCGGCGGGCACGATCCGCGTGACATGGGCTAGACCAATCAGGGCAATGTTGCACGTGTGAGAGAATTTATGGAGGGAGAGGGCAAAACTGAGTAGTATCAAGAAACCAAGGGCACCTATGTAATAAACAAACTAAGGGATTCAAATATGAGATTTAAAAAATGGAAAATGCGTGTTTTGTACAATGAAACCCATCTTGGCCTATCTCAAACTATTTGCAATACAAATATACATGAGTGTGAGAATTGTGGCCTCATTTAGACAAAGTATGTTTTGGGGAAAGTCTGTTTTGGGAAGGGCTTATTGTGGAAAACCATGCACCTTCATAGCTACTAGGTGATTTGAGAAGGCCTTTGAGAAATGGCAATTTGTGGTAAAACTTGATTTATCTATGACTTATCTATGTTTTGAGAACTGGCAATTTGTGGTAAAGACTCCATGAGTATGTGCCACTATTTTTCGGAATTTTTGGCACATTAAATTACTCACTTAACTAGTTAATCCCATTTGTTGACTATCTGTTGACCAGCTACTTGAGGGTAAAACTGAGCATATTGCACTAGCCAGTATTAGCACTCAAGGGGAAAACTGAGCACACAAAAAATACTAGTATAATACTCGAGGTTATACCAGAGTATATCTAAATTTCCAGGGTTAGACTCGAGGACGCGTGTTGCGGTGCAGAAATGGAAGACGTGCAATTGTTGACGTGTAGACGCGGGTCGCGGCGCAGAAGTCAAAGACGTGCAATCGTGGACGCGTGTCGTATTGCAGAAATCCAAGACGTGCAGACGTGCAGCGGTGGACGCGTAGGACGCGGGTCGCATTAACCACCCCTCGCCTTTATAGACGCCTCCTCCCACTATCTCTGTCACTCTCACTCGCCCACGCAACGCCGCCTCTCTCACGTCCCATCATCTTCTCCAAAGCAAAAAACCCTCTCCCTCTCCCTCTCCTCTGCCGGCGAGATGGATAAGGAGAATGCCAATCCCATCGTCCACGGCGCCGTCGGCTCCAAGCGCGACGCCTCCCTCTTCGACGCCATCCCCTCAACGGACGTCGCCGCCGTCCCCTCAACGGACGTCGCCGCCTCCTCCGCCGGTGCATCGGAGGCTGCTACCGCCGGTCGCGGTCAGATCCCGCCGGGATATGACCCCTACGAGTATGTGTCGTACGTCCCGCCCCCGAACCCCTATGACACCTCCATGGAGGACGCATGGAACGAGGTAACTACGGTTTGCTTCCTTTTTATGTTCCCCATTCCTTTTAGAACCCTATTTTTGCTGGTGTAGATGGATCTGTGGATGGATGAGTATTGGGCTAATATTTGCGCCGATTTTATTCCATTTTGCTTTGATCCCTCCTTGATTTCGTTTAGGATTTGGGGTTCGGCCGTTCGGTTAATTTATGCAAGTAATAATGGGATCTCAATCGGTTAATTTATGCAAGTAATCATAGGATCTCAATCGGTTATTTTATGCACGAATCAAAAGATATCAACCATTTAATTTTGCAAATAATCTAGAATGTGTTCAAGTTCAGATCTGGAATCTGTTTCTTTGCCTATGATGAATCGGTGGGCACAAATTTTTACAGGGAGGGTTCAGCGAACCATTTCTGTGTACAAATCTGTTGTGCATGAGCTTTGGTTCGCTGACTACATCCCCCTGTAGACATATAATCGTTTCCACTCTAACTGAGCTTGCCTCTGTTTTTCCTAACTTTGTTATCATGCACGTTAGTCATCGTTGCAACTCATTCACTAATAGTTCCCGTTTGATATGGATCAGCTGTCTGGCAGCGACGTCGGCAGCGACGACAAGCACCATGACATCAAGACTCGCCGAGTGTTGCGGAGGCTGCAGGTCGGCCGATACGTCTCCTACTTCGCCAAGGGTGTCTACGAGTGCCCCTTCGCACTAGGAGGCTCGGCGGCACCGACTTCAACCGCCTCCTCACGCATGCCGAGAACATCGGCAACATCAACCCCAAGGTCGGCGCGTCGGTGAACCCCCACTCCTTCCGCGCCAAGCACATGGCGCTCGGCATGCACCTCCGCAAGCATCCAGCGGGTGGAGATCTCCGCCGGGCGCATGCCTCCGCTCAAGCCCAAGGCTCCCAAGGGGAGCAACAAGTGGAGGCAGAGGCAGATGGCGTAGGCGGAGTCCTGGACGTGTGCTGCTGCTGCCTCCTCCATTTTATTGTTGGGATCCCTTTGTTGTTAGCTAGGGATCCCTTGTTGTTATGTTGTTAGTATGATGGTGCTGCGAAGAACCTCGAACCTGTTACTATGTTTGGCTGTTGTATGCAGCTTATTATCTAGGGAGGGATCCCTATTATCTATCCCTATTCTACTATATGACCGTGTGAATTTATCGTACATTCCCTATAGATTTGCTTGTAGATTTAACTACATACATATGGACCAGATGGAGTACTAGATTGGGCTCCCTACTAGATTTGCTGCTGATACGTCTCCAACATACCTATAATTTCTGATGTTCCATGCTTGTTTTATGACAATACTTACATGTTTTGCTCGCACTTTATAATGTTTTTATGCATTTTCCGGAACTAACCTATTAACAAGATGCCGAAGTGCCGGTTCTCGTTTTCTGTTGTTTTTGGTTCCAGAAAGGCTGTTCGGGCAATATTCTCGGAATCGGACGAAATCAACGCCCAGAACCTTATTTTTCCCGGAAGCTTCCAGAAAGCCAGAGTGGGACCAGAGGGGTGCCCTGGGGGCCCCACACGTGTGGGCGGCGCGGCCCAAGGGGGGCGCCCCCCTAGTGTGAGGAGGCCCCGTGGCCCCTCCGACTCCGCCTCTTCGCCTATTTAAGCCGTCCTGACCTAAAACATCGATACCAATTGACGAAACTCCAGAAAGACTCCGGGGCGCCGCCACCATCGCGAAACTCCAATTCGGGGGACGAAGTCTCTGTTCCGGCACCTCGCCGGGACGGGGAAGTGCCCCCGGAAGCCATCTCCATCAACGCCACCGCCTCCATCATGCTCCGTCAGTAGTTCCCCCATGGACTACGGGTTCTAGCTGTAGCTAGTTGGTATTCTCTCCCCCATGTAATTCAATACAATGATCTCATGAGCTGCCTTACATGATTGAGATTCATCTGATGTAATCGGTGTTGTGTTTGTCGGGATCCGATGGATTGTTACATTATGATTAGTCTATCTATAAAGTTTATGAAGTTATTGTTGCCGCAATCTTGTTGTGTTTAATGCTTGTCACTAGGGCCCGAGCGGCATGATCTTAGATTTAAGATCTATAATTATTGCTTAGATTGTATCTACAAGTTGTTTGCACATGTCTATGTCCGGAACCCGAGGCCCCAGAGTGACAGCAACTGGGATAACTGGAGGGGAAGGCATAGGTATGAGGATCACATGTTTTCACGGAGTGTTAATGCTTTGCTCCGGTGCTCTATTAAAAGGAGTGCCTTAATTTCCAGTAGATTCCCTAGAGGCCCGGCTGCCACCGACTGGTAGGACAAAAGATGTTGTACAAGTTTCTCATTGCGAGCACGTATGACTATATATGGAAAACATGCCTACATGATTAATGATCTTGATGTTCCGTCTTAATGCTATTTCAATCCTATCAATTGCCCAACTGTAATTTGTTCACCCAACACTTGTTATTGGAGAGTTACCACTAGTGTAGATAGCTGGGAACCCCGGTCCATCTCTCATCATCATATACTCGTTCCTATATGACATTGGAAGTAGTATCAACTATTTTCTGGTGCCATTGCCTCTGTGTTATCTAGTATCTGCTGTCTGTGTTACTCGTTACTATTGCTCTCATATTATCTGCTGCTTTCACATCACCCCTGTTACTAGTGCTTTTCCAGGTGCAGCTGAATTGACAACTCAGTTGTTAAGGCTTATAAGTATTCTTTACCTCCCCTTGTGTCGAATCAATAAATTTGGGTTTTACTTCCCTCGAAGACTCGTTGCGATCCCCTATACTTGTGGGTCATCAAGACTATTTTCACGGCGCCGTTGCCGGGGAGGCATAGCTCTACTCATAAGTTCACCTGGGGAGTACACTCTACCTCTCTCTCTGTTTTTGTTTTATTTTATATTGTTTTGCTTAGTTTACTTTTGTCTAGTTTATTTGTGCTTAGTTTATTTCTGTCTAGTATTATTTTGATTAGTTTCTTTTTGTCTTGTTTTATTTTCCTCATATACCCGAAAATCCATAAAAATTTGAAAAACCGAAAAATTAAAAACTGTTGCTATGGGAGAACCTACAACCTATTTGGAGCTTATTGAATTATATAATAACTATAGAGAATCAAGAACGGGAAAAGTTATGAGAGCTGTGATAGAAAAATTGAAAACAATTGCTAAAATCTTGCTTAAACGCCATGATATAAACTGTTGCTCTAAACAGGATACTAAACATCTTAAATTTCAATGTGGCTTTAGTGAGGAATTTTTAATTAAGAACTATAATTGGAATAGCTATATTCATTTTGGGTTTGAAGAGGTAGAACAATTTGTCATATTTATGGGAGCCTCTGAGATAGAATCCTTCATGTCTAAAAATTATGAAACTTGTGTTGTTTGTAAGGACCTTAAAGATTATGTCTCTTCTATCCTTAATTTTTGCATAGAAAGCTACGGTGATAATCCTTATATCATTGATTATAAAGAGAGACTCATTAATGCACAAGAATGCACTCACAATTTGCAAGAACCAGTGAAAGAAGAAATTGTTGAACCTGAAAGCTCATTGGATGAAAAATAAGAGGAGAGTGATGAACAAAAGGAGGAAGAATGGATTAGCTACCCATGCCAACCTTCTAATGAGAGTAACTCTTTATCTCTTACATTATTTAATTGTCCTCCATGCTTACCAAAGGAGGATGAATGTTATGTTCCTGTGGATTCTCTTGAAATAGTACCTATGAGTAAAACTTGTGAGAATAATTATGCTACTGTTATTTATGATAATCCATGCTACTTTGATAAATTTTATAATAATGCTTTGTTTGTGCCTGATGTCGAAATGCATGATACTAAAGAGTTTTGCTTGGCAAATGTTTATGATAAATATCTAGATGATGGTCCTATGTTACTTGATACTATTAATTGTACTACTAATGAAAATGGGATTGGAGAGATCTTGACTTTATCTATGAGTCCCATATCTTTTGAGATTGATCAATCATCTTGTTACACTATTGATAAAAGTGGGTTTGGAAGTTTTAATCCTATTATTTCTGAGCTTGATAAAAATTATGTGTTTGTGAATCATGAAAAGCATGATGTATGTGATAGTTATGTTGTTGAGTTTATTCATGAAGCTACTGAAAATTATTATTAGAGAGGAAAATATGGTTGTAGAAATTTGCATGGTACTAAAACACCTCTCTATATGCTTAAAATTTTGAAGTTACTCTTGTTTTACCTTCTTATGCTTGTCACTTTGTTCTTCATGAATTTATTTGTGTACAAGATTCCAATGCATAGTAAGTGGGTTAGACTTAAATGTGTTTTGAATTTGCTTCTTGATTCTCTCTTTTGCTTCAACTCTTATTTCTTGCGAGTACATCATTAAAACTGCTGAGCCCATCTTAATGGCTATAAAGAAAGAACTTCTTGGGAGACAACCCATGTGTTTATTTTGCTACTGTTTTTTTTGTGTCTTGGAAGTTGTTACTACTGTAGCAACCTCTCCTTATCTTTATTTTATTGCAATGTTGTGCCAAGTGAAGCCTCTAATCGAAGGTTGATACTAGATTTGGATTTCTGCGCAGAAACAGATTTCTATCTGTCACGAATCTGGACTGTTTTCTCTGTAGGTAACTCAGAAAATTATGCCAATTTACGTGCGTGTTCCTCAGATATGTACGCAACTTTCGTTAGTTTTGAGTTTTCTGATTTGAGCAACGGAAGTACCTGTTTAAAATTCGTCTTTACTGGCTGTTTTGTTTTGGCAGATTCTGTCTCTGTTTTTTGCATTGTCTCTTGCGGACTTTAAGCAAGGCTTTCTACACGTGGAGAGCTGTAGCTAATGTTTTATCGAGTTCTTGAAATGTGTCACTACAGGACCAAGGTGGATTCAAGTTTTTTTGAGTACTAACCCCTCTAATGAAGTTTATGAGAAGTTTGGTGTGAAGGAAGTTTTCAAGGGTCAAGAGAGGAGGATGATATATGATCAAGAAGAGTGAAAAGTCTAAGCTTGGGGATGCCCCCGTGGTTCATCCCTGCATATTTCAAGAAGACTCAAGCATCTAAGCTTGGGGAAGCCCAAGGCACCCCCTTCTTCATCAACTTATCAGGTTTCTTCTATTGAAACTATATTTTTATTCGGTCACATCATATGTGCTTTACTTGGAGCGTTTGTGTGTTTTTATTTTTGTTTATGTTTGAATAAATTCGGATCCTAGCAATCCTTGTGTGGGAGAGATACACGCTCCGCTTTTTCATATGAACACTTGTGTTCTTCGTTTTACTTTTAATGTTCAATGATAAAAGTTGGAAGCTATTGCATTTATTGCTATTTGGTTGGAAACAGAAAATGCCTCATATTGTCTTGGATAATTTGATACTTGGCAATTGTTTTGAGCTCTCAAGTAGATCATGTTTCTCTTGCATCATGTAGTTTAAACCTATTAGTGGAGAAATACCGTAGAGCTTGTTGAAATTGGTTTGCATGATTGGTCTCTCTAAGGTCTAGATATTTTCTCGGTAGAAGTGTTTGAGCAACAAGGAAGACAATGTAGAGTTTTATAATGCTTGCAATATGTTCTTATGTGAGTTTTGTTGTACTCGGTTCATACTTGTGTTTGCTTCAAACAACCTTGCTAGCCAAAGCCTTGTACTGAGAGGGAATGCTTCTCGTGCATCCAAAACCTTGAGCCAAAACCTATGCCATTTGTGTCCACCATACCTACATACTATGTGGTATTTTCTGCCATTCCAAGTAAATACTTCATGTGCTACCTTTAAACCTTCAAAATGCTTCTCAATTTGTGTCAATGTTTTATAGCTCATGAGGAAGTAAGTGGTGTTTTATCTTTCAATCTTGTTGGGCAGCTTTCACCAATGGACTAGTGGCTTCATCCGCTTATCCAATAATTTTGCAAAAAGAGCTGGCGCGGGGTTCCCAGCCCCCAATTAATTAACTTCATTAATAATTCTCTTCACATGTTTTGCTCTGATTCATCAGTAAGCAACTTAATTTTGCAAATAGACACTCCTTCATGGTATGTGAATGTTGGAAGGCACCCGAGGATTCGGTTAGCCATGGCTTGTGTAAGCAAAAGGTTGGGAGGAGTGTCAACCATAAATAAAACTAAAGTACATGTGTAAACAAAAGAGAAGAGGGATGATCTACCTTGCTGGTAGACATAACGTCCTTCATGGGAGCCGCTCTTTGAAAGTCTATTTGATGAGGGGGTTAGAGTACCCACTACCATTCGTAGACAACAACAAACACCTCTCAAAACTTTACTTTTATGCTCTCTATATGATTTCAAAACTTAAAAAGCTCTAGCACATGATTTAATCCCTGCTTCCCTCTGCGAAGGGCCTTTCTTTTACTTTATGTTGAGTCGGTTTACCTACTTCCTTCCATCTTAGAAGCAAACACTTGTGTCAAGCTGTGCATTGATTCTTACATACTTGCTTATTTGCATTCATCATATTACTTTATGTTGACAATTATCCATGAGATATGCATGTTGAAAGTTGAAAGCAATTGCTGAAACTTAAATCTTCCTCTGTGTTGCTTCAATGCCTTTACTTCGAATCTATTGCTTTATGAGTTAACTCTTGTGCAAGATTTTTGATGCTTGTCTTGAAAGTACTCTTCATGAAAAGTTTTGCTATATGTTATCTATTTGTTAGCAACTATAGATTATTGCCTTGAGTCACTTCATTCATCTCATGTGCTTTGTAATAGTATGATCAAGGTTATGTAAGTAGCATGTCACTACGGAAATTATTCTTTTTATCGTTTACCTACTCGAGGACGAGCATGAACTAAGCTTGGGGATGCCGATACGTCTCCAACGTACCTATAATTTCGATGTTCCATGCTTGTTTTATGACAATACTTACATGTTTTGCTTGCACTTTATAATGTTTTTATGCATTTTCCGGAACTAACCTATTAACAAGATGCCACAGTGCCGGTTCTCGTTTTCTCGTTGTTTTTGGTTCCGAAAAGGCTGTTCGGGCAATATTCTCGGAATTCGACGAAACGAAGACCCAACATCCTATTTTTCCCGGAAGCATCCAGAACACCGAAGGAGAGTCGGAGGAGAGCCAGGGGGCCACCACACATGTGGGCCGCGCGGGCCACACCCTGGCCGCGCCGGCCTGGTGTGGGGCCACCCTGTCGCCCCTCATGCGCCGCCTCTTCGCCTATTTAAGCCCTTTCGACCTAAAAACGCAGTACCAATTGACGAAACTCCAGAAAGACTCCAGGGGCGCCGCCACCATCGCGAAACTCCAATTCGGGGACGAAGTCTCCGTTCCGGCACCCTGCCGAGACGGGGAAGTGCCCCGGAAGCCATCTCCATCAACGCCATCGCCTCCATCATGCTCCGTGAGTAGTTCCCCCATGGACTACGGGTTCTAGCTGTAGCTAGTTGGTATCATCTCTCCCATGTACTTCAATACAATGATCTCATGAGCTGCCTTACATGATTGAGATTCATCTGATGTAATCGGTGTTGTGTTTGTCGGGATCCGATGGATTGTTACGTTATGATTTTCTATCTACAAAGTTTATGAAGTTATTGTTGTTGCAATCTTGTTATGCTTAATGCTTGTCACTAGGGCCCGAGTGGCATGATCTTAGATTTAAGCTTTATACTTATTGCTTAGATTGTATCTACAAGTTGTATGCACATGTCACTGTCCGGAACCAAAGGCCCCGAAGTGACAGAAATCGGGACAACCGGAGGGGATGGTGGTGATGTGAGGATCACATGTTTTCACGGAGTGTTAATGCTTTGCTCCGGTACTCTATTAAAAGGAGTACCTTAATATCCAGTAGATTCCCTAGAGGCCCGGCTGCCACCGGCTGGTAGGACAAAAGATGTTGTGCAAGTTTCTCATTGCGAGCACGTACGACTATAATTGGAAAACATGCCTACATGATTAATGATCTTGATATTCTGTCTTAATGCTATTTCAATCCTATCAATTGCCCGACTGTAATTTGTTCACCCAACACTTGTTATTGGAGAGTTGCCACTAGTGTAGATAGCTGGAAACCCCGGTCCATCTTTCATCATTATATACTCGTTCTACAAGTCATTGGAAGTAGTATCAACTATCTTCTGGTGCCATTGCCCCATGTGTTACTATTACTGCTGCCGTGTTACTGTTACTACTGCTCTCATATCACTGCTACTTTCACATCACCCCTGTTGCTAGTGCTTTTCCAGGTGCAGCTGAATTGACAACTCAGTTGTTAAGGCTTATAAGTATTCTTTACCTCCCCTTGTGTCGAATCAATAAATTGGGTTTCACTACCCGCGAAGACTGCCGCGATCCCCTATACTTGTGGGTTATCACTGCACCCCGGCCGCATGGATCCGTGAAGATCTGCCGTTCACCGGCGTCCCTGGCGCCGTGGCGCCGCCGTAGTGATGCCGGCGTTGCGGCGAGGTGATGGCCTGGCTCGGCTTGGCCTGGCGCCGCCGTTCGCCCGGCGTGTGCCGCCATGCCGCCAAGGCTGCGCTCTCTGCTTCGCCGGTAAGTGGCTCCCTCTTTTTCTTCTCATCTGATCTTCCTCCTCATGTGCTAGGGCATGTAATGGCGGCTCCTCTTTTTGGAGGCGCTGCCATGCTGTGAGGTTGCTGCTGTGCTTTGCTGGCTATGGTTGCTGCTGCTGCGCTAGGCTTTGTGTGTGCTGCTATTATGTGCTGGCTACTGCTATTGCTCTACTGCCATGACTTGGTTCTGTTATTGTGCTTATGCTGGTACACTCCTCTCTCTGAGCTAAGCATCTGTGCTCACCTTCTGTGCTGTTGTGACTCATGAACACTTGCTCATGAGCATTCTATGATGCTCCTGCCATGCTAGGTTGGTCTTGAGATTGCTACTGGTACTATACCTATGCTGTGTAACTAGTTAGTTGCCCCTGGCTTGATTTCTAGGATGAATCCTTGCATATTTGCAAGTGCCAGTGCCTCTGGGCTGGTTCATTGTGTCCTAATTCATGAGAATGCTCAACTGAGCATGATGGTTGGCTAGATAGTTCCCCCTCTTGATGATGTGTTACTGGATACAGTTATAGAATTGTTTAGATGATTATCTGTGATACAACTATTGCTTAATTGTGGCTATTTTATTTATATGGTTCATGAATTGATGCCAGGCTTGTCTCTGACAAGCACTTGCATACTTTGGCAAGCTCTGATGATCCTGTGATCATCAGCTGCTTGATGATTGTCTGCTGTTATACTGCCTGTGCCTTTCTGATGCTTATTCTTGGCCTTGTGTGACACCAAGCCTTGTGCTGGTGCATACCATTGCTTAATCAAGCATCTGTTGAGGCTTGCAGTGATCCATTGGATCATATGAAAGGCTCCAGTGCTTGGTGGTGTTGTGTAAGTCATTTATCTGTGTAGCTTGTCATGATTTAACAGATAAATGAGATGAACTGCTTGCAGTGATGAGTCTTATGATTAATTTACTTGAGTTAGAAGGATGCCAACAATTGTTGGGAACCCTAGCTCCCTCTGAACCCATCTGGGTGATGATGAAGTGGCTTGGCTGGCTTTTCTTGTGGTTGAGGTGACCCTGGCAGCACCTTGTTGCTGTCATAGGGTAGCTCCCCTTCTCTGTGGCTTTTATGGCTTGGTGAATGTCTTCTGGTTAATCCCCTTTTGGATTACCAGTGGTCTTTGATGTTGACAAACATGAATAGACACCATATGGTCTATCTGTCTGATGGTATACTTGCTATAGGTGCTAGGTGTTCATGGTTGACTAGATAGGATCAACCCTTGCTGGATTTCCTTGGTGGTGTCAGTGTTTTGATCCAACCAATGTTCCCTTGGTTGATTAACCTATTGACTTCTTCCATATTTGCTTGCACCAAATGGTTTAGTAACCAGATGATGACACAAACAGGGTTCTACCCTTCTGTGCTCCTGTAATGCATAGCATGCTTGTTTATGAGCAAAACATGATTTTGCTCAGGATGATCTTATTTATACCTCACTCCAGCTCCTTGATTATTTGTTGGTGTAGAGGATTGCTTCAGTGTGGTGCTTATGCTTGCCCTGCTCCTCCTTGCAAGCCTGTGGTACTTGATTTAGTGTTGTGGCTGTTTGAGCGGTGCTGAACAGCCAGTGGTCGTTCTTCCCTGTTCTTGTGTTCTTGTGTTTCTGGTGAACTTACCCAGCTGCTTGTCGATGAATGACTAGGTTTTGGATGGAAAAAGGTTTTATATCCTCCTCTCTTTGCTCTCCTGGTCGACAGCTGAGCCTGGCAATACTTGGTGACTCTCCCTGTGTGTGTGTTGCTGTTGAACATGCACACTAGCTGTGTGAGCAGCTAGTGTGTGTGTGTGTGTGTCCTGGTGCTTGGGACTTGGGCTGTGAGTTTATTCATGAAGCTACTGAAAATTATTATTAGAGAGGAAAATATGGTTGTAGAAATTTGCATGGTACTAAAACACCTCTCTATATGCTTAAAATTTTGAAGTTACTCTTGTTTTACCTTCTTATGCTTGTCACTTTGTTCTTCATGAATTTATTTGTGTACAAGATCCCTATGCATAGGAAGTGGGTTAGACTTAAATGTGTTTTGAATTTGCTTTTTGATGCTCTCTTTTGCTTCAACTCTTATTTCTTGCGAGTGCATCATTAAAATTGCTGAGCCCATCTTAATGGCTATAAAGAAAGCACTTCTTAGGAGATAACCCATGTCTTTATTTCGCTACTGTTTTGTTGTGTTTTGGAAGTTGTTACTACTGTAGAAAACTCTCCTTATCTTTATTTTATTGCAATGTTGTGCCAAGTAAACTCTCTAATAGAAGATTGATGCTAGATTTGGATTTCTGCGCAGAAAAATATTTCTTGCTGTCACGAATCTGGGTATGATTCTCTGTAGGTAACTCAGAAAAATCTGCCAATTTACGTGAGTGATCCCCAGATATGTACGCAACTTTCATTAGTTTTCAGTTTTCTGATTTGAGCAACGGAAGTACCTCTTAAAAATTCATGTTTACTGGCTGTTCTGTTTTGACAGATTCTGTCTCTGTTTTTTGCATTGTCTCTTGTGGACTTTAAGTGAGGTTTTCTAGACGTGGAGAGCTGTAGCTAATGTTTTATTGAGTTCTTGCAATGTGTCACTACAGGGCCAAGGTGTATTAAAGTTTTTTGAGTACTAACCCCTCTAATGAAGTTTATGAGAAGTTTGGTGTGAAGGAAGTTTTCAAGGGTCAAGAGAGGAGGATGATATATGATCAAGAAGAGTGAAAAGTCTAAGCTTGGGGATGCCCCCGTGGTTCATCCCTGCATATTTCAAGAAGACTCAAGCGTCTAAGCTTGGGGATGCCCAAGGCATCCCCTTCTTCATCAATTTATCAGGTTTCTTCTATTGAAACTATATTTTTATTCGGTCACATCTTATGTTCTTTACTTGGAGCGTCTGTGTGTTTTATTTTTGTTTTTGTTTGAATAAGATCGGACCCTAGCAATCCTTGTGTGGGAGAGATACACGCTCCGCTTTTTCATATGAACACATGTGTTCTTCATTTTACTTTTAACGTTCAATGATAAAATTTGGAAGCTATTGCACTTATTGCTATTTGGTTGGAAACAGAAAATGCCTCATATTGTCTTGGATAATTTGATACTTGGCAATTGTTTTGAGCTCTCAAGTAGATCATGTTTCTTGCATCATGTAGTTTAAACCTATTAGTGGAGAAATATCGTAGAGCTTGTTGAAATTGGTTTGCATGATTGGTCTCTCTAAGGTCTAGATATTTTCCGGTAAAAGTGTTTGAGCAACAAGGAAGACAAGTGTAGAGTTTTATAATGCTTGCAATATGTTCTTATGTAAGTTTTGTTGTACTGGTTCATACTTGTGTTTGCTTCAAACAACCTTGCTAGCCAAAGCCTTGTACTGAGAGGAAATGCTTCTCGTGCATCCAAAACCTTGATCCAAAATCTATGCCATGTGTGTCCACCATACCTACCTACTATGTGGTATTTTCTGCCATTCCAAGTAAATACTTCATGTGCTACCTTTAAACAATTCAAAACTTTATTACCCCTTATTTGTGTCAATGTTTTATAGCTCATGAGGAAGTATGTGGTGTATTATCTTTCAATCTTGTTGGGCAGCTTTCACCGGCCAATGGACTAGTGGCTTCATCCGCTTATCCAATAATTTTGCAAAAAGAGCTGGCAGTGGGGTTCCCAGGCCCAATTAATCAACCTTCATTAATAATTCTCTTGACATGTTTTCCCTGATTCATCAGTAAGCAACTTAAATTTGCAAATAGACACTCCTTCATGGTATGTGAATGTTGGAAGGCACCCGAGGATTCGGTTAGCCATGGCTTGTGTAAGCAAAAGGTTGGGAGGAGTGTCAACCATAAATAAAACTAAAATACATGTGTAAACAAAAGAGAAGAGGGATGATCTACCTTGCCGGTGGAGATAACGTCCTTCATGGGAGCCGCTCTTTGAAAGTCTCGTTTGGCAAGGGGGTTAGAGTGCCCACTACCATTCGTTGACAACAACAAACACCTCTCAAAACTTTACTTTTATGCTCTCTATATGATTTCAAAACTTAAAAAGCTCTAGCACATGATTTAATCCCTGTTTCTCCCTGCGAAGAGCCTTTCTTTTACTTTATGTTGAGTCAGTTTACCTACTTCCTTCCATCTTAGAAGCAAACACTTGTGTCAACTGTGCATTGATTCTTACATACTTGCTTATTTGCATTCATCATACTACTTTGTGTTGACAATTATACATGAGATATACATGTTGGAAGTTGAAAGCAATTGCTGAAACTTAAATCTTCCTCTGTGTTGCTTCAGTGCCTTTACTTTTAATTTATTGCTTTATGAGTTAATCTTATGCGAGACTTTTGATGCTTGTCTTGAAAGTACTATTCATGAAAAGTTTTGCTATATGTTATCTATTTGTTAGCAACTATAGATCATTGCCTTGAGTCACTGTATTCATCTCATATGCTTTATAATAGTATGATCAAGGTTATGTAAGTAGCATGTCACTACAGAAATTACTCTTTTTATCGTTTACCTACTCGAGGGCGAGCAGGAACTAAGCTTGGGGATGCTGATACGTCTCCAACGTACCTATAATTTCCGATGTTCCATGCTTGTTTTATGACAATACTTACATGTTTTGCTCGCACTTTATAATGTTTTTACGCATTTTCCGGAACTAACCTATTAACAAGATGCCGAAGTGCCAGTTCCTGTTTTCTGTTGTTTTTGGTTCCAGAAAGGCTGTTCGGGCAATATTCTTGGAATCGGACGAAATCAACACCCAGAACCTTATTTTTCCCGGAAGCTGTACGGATTCGTTGCATATGGAACTAAGCTTGGGGATGCTGATACGTCTCCAACATACCTATAATTTCTGATGTTCCATGCTTGTTTTATGACAATATTTACATGTTTTGCTCGCACTTTATAATGTTTTTATGCATTTTCCGGAACTAGCCTATTAACAAGATGCCGAAGTGCCAGTTCCTGTTTTCTGTTGTTTTTGGTTCCCGAGAAAGGCTGTTCGGGCAATATTCTCGGAATCGGACGAAATCGACGCCCGGAGCCTTATTTTTCCGGAAGCTGAGGAAAGCGGTGGGACCGAGAGGGGTGCACGGGGGCCCCACCGTGTGGGCGGGGCGGCCCAAGGGCGCGCGCCCCCCTAAATTCGAGGAGGCCCCGTGGCCCCCTCGGAGCTCCCGCCTCTTCGCCTATTTAAGCCGTCCTGACCTAAAACATCGATACCAATTGACGAAACTCCGGAAAGACTCCCGAGGGCGCCGCCACCATCGCGAAACTCCGTTCGGGGGGACGAAGTCTGTTCCCGGCACCCTCTGCCGGGACGGGGAAATGCCCCGGAAGCCATCTCCATCAACGCCACCGCCTCCATCATGCTTCGTGAGTAGTTCCCCCATGGACTACGGGTTCTAGCTATGTGGTTGGTATTCTCTCCCCCATGTACTTCAATACAATGATCTCATGAGCTGCCTTACGATTGAGATTCATCTGGTGTAATCGGTGTTGTGTTTGTCGGGATCCGATGGATTGTTACATTATGATTAGTCTATCTATAAAGTTTATGAAGTTATTGTTGCTACAATCTTGTTGTGTTTAATGCTTGTCACTAGGGCCCGAATGGCATGATCTTAGATTTAAGCTCTATACTTATTGCTTAGATTGTATCTACAAGTTGTTTGCATGTCTGTGTTAGGAACCGAGGCCCCGAGTGACGTGGCGGGATAGCGGAGGGGAGCGTAGGTATGAGGATCATGTTTTCACCAAGTGTTGATAGCGATCGGTGCTCTATTAAAAGGGTATCTTAATTACTGATGGGAGATTCCCTAGAGCCCGGCTGCCACGAGGCTGGTTGGACAAAAGATGTTGTACAAGTTTCTCATTGCGAAATAACGTGTATGACTATATATGGAAAACATGCCTACATGATTAATAATCTTGATGTTAAATGTTAATGCTATTTCAATCATCCAGTGCCATGTAATTGTTCTGTATTGTTGGAGAGTTACCACTAGTGTAGATGGCTAGGAACCCCGATCCATCTCTCATCATCATATACTCGTTCCTATATGACATTGAGTAATATCAACTATTTTCTGGTGCCATTGCCTGCGTATTCTTTATTCTTTATTTCTTGTGTTACTATTACTATTGCTCTCATATTCTTCTTGCTTTCACATCACCCT
>NC_061514.1:246971589-246990034 GCF_022539505.1 Lolium rigidum | reverse complement strand
ACGTCATTGGCAAAGGCTCCATGGATCTCCACTCCTTTTACTCTTACTTTGTGCTCCTTCCGCGTCGGCCTTATGGGCAATGATACCATGGTCAACTTGTACGGCTTTGCTAGGTAGAGCGAATTGTAAAAAATGATATAATGATCAAAATAGCCTTAAGACATTAATATTATATATAGAAACATATAACTAGAACCTACAAACATACCCACAATGTCACCACAATGGCAAGGCTTGACCCTTTTTATGAGAATCTTCTATAATTATATCTATTAAGACTTTTGAATATCCCTTGCTTGATGTGCATGCACCTTAGTGTTAATGATCTTTGTCACCGCGAAACCCCTTTCAATTTTTGTCATCGCCACAATTAAAATCAACGCCAACCGAGAAGCGACAATATCGTTGGAAGTACATTTCAAATATTAAGAAATCTCTAATTCTCAAATTCTTCGGCGTATGAATCTTGAATAGCTCAATGCTATCTTGTAGCATATAGTAAGATCCATGATAAATATCCATAAGACAAGCAATTTTATCCACATTGAACCTAGAAAATGAGTCTATGTTTTTTATACCTAATCCTAATTTTATGTTCAAAGTCAATTTTCTGCTGTGTTCACTAGAGAACACATAACTTCCTCATATGAAACCCATTTTCGACGTACAACCACTCAAATTGTCTAGAAAAAAACACATGCACGTGGATGTATTCACCGGAAATCCACTTTGGCTCATAGGCGTAGATGCACCTATTATCGGAAAAACATATATTAAAAGATCGAAAATTTTCAGAAAAAATCGGTGTGTACTTTCACATGTTCTATGCCTACACACAAAGGGTCGTGAAAAAATATTAATTTATGTGGCTTATGTGCAAAAAAAAACAATTTTTTTGTGCTCAGAAAAAGTTTACTACGAGATATTTGTTTATATTTTTTACATAGGTCACGTAAAATGTTGTTTTCATGCAAAAAACTTTTGTGCTCTAACATAGGATGTCCGGATACACACAAAAAAAAATTTAACATTTTAAACTTAATTTAAAATTTAGTTTTCTTAATAGGTGTAGATACACCTACGAGCCAAAACACCATGCTCTTTACTTCACCAAAAAAAAATACTGGAAGCTTCGCCCCTGGCTAGTTACATGTTCCTTTTTGCGTTTTCTGTTCTCGTGCGTACATATTCCACACTGATTAGCATTGCGGTAGGAGTACACCCGGATGTGTGTCTTGAAGATAACTACGATGTCCAGTTATTGTGGGGTATCCAGCAGCAGCAGGTGCAATTATGCAAGTGAGGGGATCCCATGTTGATGTCGTTTTCGGGGAATGATTACCATTATTGCGAGGCTAATAAATCCTCGTCGAGCACTGACACTAACTAACACTGACACGAGAAGCAGCGCTGCGAATCTAGTGGCCGCAGTAGTAATCACAGGCCGGGACGTGTAACACATACGGTAGCAATCCAATTGGAGACCCTCTTTTGTTCTTCATAAAATATGCTCCGTGCACAAGTGGGCGATAGAAATACTGCGCTGCCATGCCGCGCAGGAATTGGCAGTAGCCATGGACGGATCACGGACTGAAGGGCGAACCGAAGAGAGGCGAGTAGGCGACGACGCATCGGGTTTGGGACGGCGTCGCACGAGGCCACCAGCCGGTCTTGTCGGCTCTACCAGGCCTGACTCCTTCCGATGCCGCGCAGAAGATCCCGGTGTGGAGTGTGGATAGCAAAAGTGCGTAGTGTACTTGAAAGAGATAGGTCATAGGAGCTAGCCAGGCATGGCCAAACGCGCTGATGTGAGGTTTCCCTGCAATTACAAGTACTCCCTCTCAGATTAACAGGATTAACAGGTGCTAGAGTTTAACCATTATTTTGTCAAAATAAATATAGCACAAAATTATATCATTGGAAAGTTGCATACGAATCTACGATATATATTTGTGACATAAAAGTTATATTGGCCAAGTCAAGTCTTGCGTCGTTAAACTGAAACGGATGTAGTATCGATGTCGACGTCTACCAGCTGGTCTACACATTCATCCATTCATTCCCATGTTCACGCTTTCACCTATCTAGTATTAGAGATCTCCACTAGGTCTCTCCAAAAGCTCTCTATACGTTTTGGGGACGCCGGCGCTAAAAAAACGCGCCCAACCGCCGCTCTTAAAATAGTTTTACGTCCGGTATGGCCCAACTTTCCATCCGGCATCCTCAGGCCAAATTCAGTGGAAAAAGAGCCTAGCGGGGCGTCAGACAGCTGAAAAATCACTACGGGCTAACCTTGGCAGCGAGACGTGCCTACATCTTCCCGCCAGTTTCGTCGGTTCCGCCTACATCTTTTCGCCTTTCCACTTCCCGCCATTGTCGCTGCTATATAAAGGCGGGAAGTGGTGAAAGGGCCACATCTCATCCTGGTTTTACAGATTTCTCCCACACATCTCACCTATGGCGTTCGGTGATCTTGCCCTCACGCACACGGAGGTAGAGGCGCTCAGCGCCTCAAACTACCCCAGCTCGTCGGGGTTCATATGCCCCCCGGGCTGGCGTCTGAGCGCCGGAGGCGTGCCGGTCTCCCCGGCCCCCAAGGTGCAGCTCGGCGTGCGGCCATCACCCACAACTACTACTACGTCGAGCTCACCCCCGAGCAGCGCATGGATCCCCGCTGGGATCCCGACAATGCCACAACTTGGGATGCGTTCTTCGCCAATCGCCGGGATATGGAGCTCGCCAGGTACGAGGTGGATGGGCCGCCTCCCGTGGACAACAACGAGGCCGGCCGACGGCTATGGTGGGGTAGTGTGGTGACCCGGCATACCACTGCATGGTGTAGTATGCAAGTCTGACATAACACCAATGAAACACCGTTCCACTAGTATTATATCGCTCAGAGTGGTATAACAGAAACATATGCGGGTCCAAGGCATGTCTATAGAATTACAACACTGACTCTTTACAAAAGATTCACACAGCCTCCTACTTTACAATCAGGTAAAACTGCAAATAAACTCCAGAAGAATGACTCGTGGTCTAATCTTATCACGAACTCTATTTGTAGAGTATTTGACTAGCTATAGAGGCTATGACTAGATTCTAGCAAAATAGGAGCTAGGTTTAGGGAGCTAGTTCTCTTCTACTGCTTAATCTAGGTTTTCTCCATGGTAGATGTGGTATATGACTCTTCCGGCAGGTTCCTGTCCCTTGAAGTAGTTGTTGACTCCTCGGTCTTCGAGTTGCACTGTAGATCCTCCTTCGATGCCTCCATATCTAAGCAGGGGATTTAAGGGTGGGATGAGTACGAGCGTACTCAACAAGTTCATTATAGGAAAGAGGTGTTTAATGCACTAGCTACAGCATTAGACCAGAAAGTCTAATACCAATGCAGGTTTTCATAACCATTTCTTCAAAAGGTTGCTTTTATCCACAAGAACTATGTCCGTCAGCCTTCACCGGTTTACTAGAACTTCATGGAGTTCCTTTTCGGCAGCGTTTGATATAGGCATCCCCAATGGGCCTGCCAAAGATGGTACCCGGGGTTTTATTGAAGGCCCACAATCCGAAGATTATGAAGTTCGGAAGCCCAGTTAGGAGAGAGTTTGGAAAGATAGACTTGTATTAGGTATCTTGACTTGTAACTACAACGGGACGGACTCTAATTGTCTCCCGAATTCTGTAACTTGTGTGTCACGAAACCCTCGGCTCCACCTCCTATATAAAGGGGAGTCGAGGGACGAAAAGAGGATCGATTCATTGTCAACACAACCCTAGTTTTCTAGTAGTCGAATACTTTTCCGGCTGAAACCCTCGAGATCTACTTACCCTCTACTTCCAACTAAACCCTAGTCTACTATCCGTGGGCGTTGACAAGTTAATCCCTTGTCAATTGGCGTCGTCTGTGGGAATTAGAGGCGACAAGGAGCTGATCTCGATGGCACGTTCAAGATCGTCGACTTCTTCGGTAGCAAGCAACGCGAATGATAGAGGTAAACATATCGAAACTGATCTCGTCGATTTTGTTCCTCACCCTCCCTCCCGTTTGGATGCATATGCGTATCTGGAGGAGCCTATGGAGATGACGTTCGGAAGGTTCCACTTTCGCGTCGAGAAAGAAGGATCGTATCGTCTCGAGGTTCCGATTTCGTCGGGATTGTCAGCGGCCGATTCCGATTTTTCGGACTCGTCATCATCGTTCGAGACAGGCGCTGAAGAGATTTTGCCGCCACACTTCATCAAAACCGCGGCTAGCGAGAAGCTCGTCAAGATCTTCGGTGACATGTCCTTCGAGTCATCTGCGGACTCCAATATAAGCAGCGACTCGGACAACATCGACAACTTCAGCTTCATCGACAGATCCACTATTGTTGGAGAGGTCTTCACCGATCTATATAATGGTGACACCAATCCCGACAAATATCAAAATTCAAGATACCATCAAATTTATGCAATCGGGGATACAAGCCGACCACAGGAGGAGACATCGGAGAACTTCGATAACGCGGGGAATCCGTACGTCGATCCCGCTGATCTTACGCGAGGTTTGGGAACCAAATATATTGGACCTGGAACATGAGAGATGGTACAACTTCCACAAGTGGCTTGGGATAGAGCTGCAAGAGCTATGGATGGCACGAAGCCAATGACTGTGACTGCCACAGCTGAAGAGTTGCAAGCATACCAATATAGACTCGCCCGTGTGGGACGAGAACTCGAGAAACAGACAGCCGAGCTTAACAGGAGGAGAGCCGCGGCTTCTGAGTCAAGCAGGCGAAGAGCTGAGTTGAGTCGACAATCAGGTACTTCGGGAGGAGATAGTCATAGAGCAGCTCGAAATAGAGCAAGATCTCGGCTGCAAAATATACCTGAGGCTGACAGGGAGAATTTAATTCAAAACCTCGACATGTCCTTTATGTCGATCGACACGAGGGGGAATATTATTCCCAAAACACCAGAAGCTGGATACATGGCGACACAAGCTTTCATCCTGGCATCCAGGCCACCTCCCGGAGATCCAAGAGAAGCGTTGTATAACATGGCCATGGCGGGAGTTGGAGCCATGGGAACAGCGTTCGCAAATACGCCTCCCGAAGGATCTGCAAGGCAAAATAGTCCACGACCTGCTGCAGCGGTACAAGATCCCGCGAGAACGAGTGGGCAAGAGACGCAGCGACTCAAGCAAGGGTGGACAGAGCACAACAGGAAAGAAGGGAATGTCAGCACTCACCAGAGATTGATGAAGAGGATATGTGCGGACTCCCGTGCTTTACGAGACGAGTCCGAAAAACTCGAGTACCATCTGGGTTTAAGCTACCCGATAATTACAAAAAATTCGATGGATCACAAGATCCTGAGGACTGGCTAATAGATTACCTCGAGACGGTAAAGTTGGTGGGTGGAACTAGAGCAACAACCATGCAGAGCATTCAAGTACACTTGAGTGGTGCCGCACGATCGTGGATAAAGAAGTTGTCTCCTGGGTCTATCGACAGCTGGGAAAGTTTCGAGGATATATTCGTGAAGAATTTTCGATCCACGTGCAAAAAACCTGCATCATTGGAGCAGCTGAGGGATTGCAGGCAGAAATACGACGAATCAGTGAGAACGTATATCCAGTGGTGGAACATCATCAAAAACTCGGTAGAAAATATATCTGACGAGAGAGCGATGGATGCATTTGTTGCTGGTATTCGAAGGAGGGACTTCGTCGAGGATTTGGGAAGAACCAACCCAAAGACAATATCAGCATTAATGGAGATAGCGAATCGGTGGGCAGATGGAGAGGATGCTGTTCACAATAAGAGGCATAGGTCGTCTGAGGAGGACCGCAGCCGAAACTTTCAAAATAGGCGACGATTTCCTCGACAGTTTTCAGATTATGATGCTCCTGGCCAAATATCGGCTGGATTTAGAGGAAATAGCGGTGGAAACAATCGATATGATTATAAAAAAGTGGTGAGCAGCGTAGCGACTACAAGGATGGCTCCCGTCCCAATAGACAAAATAATGGTCCAAGGTTCCAGAGGCCATATATATCTCCCGAGGATATGTTGAACGGACCATGTCAAATGCATTTTTATCTCGACAACAATGGGAAGAGGCAGTCGGGACATCTACAGAAGGATTGTCGAACTTTCCAGGCGTTGAACAAATATGCAGGGCACGCTAACGCGCAGGCAGCACAGCGAAACCCTCAAGGGCCAAGGAGTGAGATCCACCTTCCACCACCTCCCGCGATTACGGATGCAAATTGACAACATCTGCAAATAGCGGCGGCTCCAAATCCACCTCCTTATATCGACACCAATGGCGCGGCCTCGATGATTCAGAAAGCCAGGCCGTCTAACAGAGTTCAGAAAGTAATTTCGCGACAAGTGTTCATGGCTGAAAAGATGCCTCCACCAACAATTGAGTACCTGAATTGGTCAGGACAGGACATTGGCTTCACCATAGCGGACCACCCGCAGCAAGTTCCTCGGCCAGGGCAATCAACACTGATTTTACCAGCGGTGATCGCAGGATTCGACGTTTCACGAGTGTTCATAGATGGAGACAGCAGTTTAAACCTTATGTACGCAAATACATTGAGGAAAATGAACATATCCCTGGCAAATCTAAAACCAACTGACACACGTTTCCATGGTATTACACCAGACAAGCCGAGTTATCCGCTGGGAAAGATCAATCTCGATGTTCAGTTTGGAACCCGAGAGAATTACAGAATAGAAAGGCTAGAGTTCGAAGTTGTGGATTTCCCGTCGTAGTATCACGCTTTGTTGGGACGACCAGCTTATGCCAGGTTTATGGCGGTACCACACTACACATACTTGTTATGGAGGCTCCCTGGACCCAAGGGATCGATTACAGTAAAAGGCAGTTTCACGTTAGCTGATAAGTGCGACAAGGATTTTCATCGACTGTCAGAAACTTTCGGGATGCAAGCAGAGTATATGGCGTCAAGGTTAACAACTGATTATGATGTGTTGCCAGATGTAGGGAGGCCACTCAGGGAGCCAACCTTTGACACTACCAAGGATTCTAAGGAGGTACAGATTCACCCGACAGATCCCAAGAAAACGACATCTATCGCAACAAACATGGATCTCACATAGGAAAGCGCGCTCGTCGAGTTCCTCCGTGAGCGCTGGGAAATCTTCGCATGGTGTCCAGCTGACATGCCAGGAGTATCCGGGGAACTTGCCGAGCACCACCTCAACTTGGATCCACTGGCGAGGCCAATTAAACAGCCTTTGCGGCGTTTTTCGGAACCAAACCGCAAAGCTATGCTGTCAGAAATCAATCGACTCAGAGAGGCTGGCTTTATCAAAGAGTTACATACAGAGGCCACGTGGGTAGCTAATCCAGTGCTGGCCCCGAAGAAAAACACGAAAGTCCTTCGCATGTGCGTCGACTTCACGTGTCTCAATAAACATTGTCCAAAGGATCACTTTCCCCTCCCAAGGATCGATCAAATCATCGACTCCACGGCAGGTTGTGAACGTCTTTCCTTCCTGGATGCATATTCTGGTTATAACCAGATCAGATTAAAAGAAGACGACGAGGTCAAAACAGCTTTCATAACACCCTATGGCGTGTTCTGCTACAGAACAATGCCCTTTGGATTGAAGAACGCGGGAGCAACATACCAGCGGATGATGCAGAAGTGTCTCGCCACACAGATTGGTAAACACGTACAAGTATATATCGATGATGTCGTCATAACAACAAAGAAGGGGTCAACTTTGATCGAGGATCTGAAGGAAACTTTTGACAACCTCGACAAGTTCTGCCTCAAGCTGAACCCGACAAAGTGCTCCTTTGGCGTTCCTGCAGGAGAACTTCTCGGGTTCCTAGTTTCGGCAAGAGGAATCGAGGCCAATCCAGAGAAAATCCAAGCCATCGTGACGATGCGAAAGCCAACAAAGTTGAAAGAAATACAACAGCTGACTGGGCGAGTCGCAGCTTTAAGCAGATTCGTCGCCAGGTTAGGAGAAAAGGCACTGCCGTTCTATGCTTTAATCAAGCAAGGTGAGAAGTTCCAGTGGAACGAAGAAGCAGACAGAGCTTTCGAGGACCTTAAGCGCACAATCTCGACACCGCCAATCTTGATGGCACCTAAGGAGAAGGAACTTCTCCTGTTATACATCGCAACCACGCCTCAGGTGGTCAGCAGAGTCCTTGTGGTCGAAAGAGAAGAAGAAGGAAAACTTCATGGAGTGCAGCGGCCAGTATACTTCGTCAGCGAAGTTTTATCACCCTCAAAACAGTGGTAACCGCAGTACCAGAAGTTAGCATATGGAGTGTTTACAACCGCAAGAAAACTGCGACACTATTTTTCGGCGCATCCGATAATAGTGGTCAATGAGGCGCCTTTATCCAACATATTAAACAATCCAGAAGCTACGGGTCGTGTCTCCCTTTGGGGAATAGAACTTTCCCCTCGGGACATCACATACGAAAAAAGAAAAGCAATAAAGTCACAGATCTTACCAGACTTCATCGCAGAGTGGATGGAGCTACAAAACACGGGACCTCCGGATTTATCGAGAACTTGGACTATGAACTTTGACGGGTCCAAGAGATTAGAAGGAGCTGGAGCATGCGTGATACTAATATCACCTCAAGGCGACAAGTTGAAATACGTGCTACGGATGATATTTCCAAACGAATCCAATAACGAAGCAAAGTATGAAGCACTTATACATGGGATGAAGATGGCGAAAGCTTGCGGCGCAACTCGATTAAAAATCTTTGGCGACTCACAACTGGTGGCTCAACGAGTGATGAATCAATGCGACGCAGTCAATGATAGCATGATAGCATACAAGGAAGTATATAATGAGCTCGAGAGGCTGTTTGACAGGTGCGAAGTAAATCATATTAGCAGGCTCAGCAATGACGAAGCCGATGTTCTCGCAAACATCGGGTCGCAATGTCTCGCAATACCACCTTGCGTGTTTTGGGAAGAAATAGCTGAAAGATCAACCAAGGCAAAGAAACAGCAGAAGAAGGAGAAGGATGAAAAAGCCTCGGGGGCTCCAGCATCACCATCGGAAGGTGAGGAGGAGCCACACGTGATAATGATGGTGCAACTTCCTTGGATGCAGGCATACATAGCATACATCTTGAGGAAAGAACTACCCGACGATCCAGTTGAAGTAAGGCGAGTTATCAGGCGTTCTAAAGTCTTTACTGTGGTCAAAGTAGAGCTGTACAAACGAAGTATTTCGGGAGTACTATAGAGATGCGTCACACCCGAAGAAGGAAGGCTTATTCTGAAGGATGTACACGAAGGGGTGTGTGGACATCACGCAAGCAGTCGAGCTATAGCAGCCAAAGTTTTCAGAGCAGGATTCTATTGGCTAACAACAATCGAGGATGCAAAGGACATAGTACGTACCTGCGATGCGTGCCAAAGGTTTTCCGCGAAACCTCATTCTCCGGCAGCAGAGTTGATGCCAATACCGCTGTCATGGCCCTTTGCTCAATGGGGTCTCGATATGGTGGGAAAGTTGCACAAGGCTTGGCCAGGAGGATACAAGTATATGCTCGTAGCTGTCGACAAGTTCACAAAGTGGATAGAAGCGAAGTCGATAAACTCACCAGATGCAGCATCCGCAATCAAGTTTGTTAAGAGTATCGTTTTTCGGTTTGGAGTCCCTCATAGCATTGTCACATACAACGGCAGCAATTTCACATCCAAGGAGTTCAAGGCATATTGCACTGAGGTAGGCATCAAATTACAATTTGCCTCAGTTGCGCATCCGCAAACTAATGGCCAGGTCGAGAAAGGAAACGACATCATCTGCAATGGCATCAAGAAGCGCCTGCTAACACCATTGGAAAAAAGCGCGACACACATGGCCAGAGGAGCTGCCCAGCGTGTTATGGAGTATTCGAACAACACCAAATACAGCGACACGAGAAACCCCGTTCTTTCTAGTCCATGGGGCCGAGACAATGTTGTCGATAGAGATAGAACATAATTCCCCGAGAATGGCGGAATTCAATGAAGAAACCTCGAGAAAGGCACTGGAAGATGACGTTGATGCACTCGACGAAGCTCGAGATGAGGCATTGTCAAGGGTCACCAAGTACCAGCAAGATATGAAAAACTACCACAGTCGACGTTTGCGACCAAGGTCCTTCCAGGTAGGCGACTTAGTTCTTCGGCTTACGCAAAACAGCCATGAGAAACTCGAGTCGCCATGGATTGGCCCGTACATCGTCACAGAAGTAATTGAAGGAGGAGCATACAGAATAAAGGACAAGAAGACATGAGTCGCCGAGCCAAATCCATGGAACGTGGCGCAACTTAGGCGATTTTATGCCTGAAGTCGAAATATAGTCCTCTTTGTAAACATACAATGTACTGAAATGCCCGCGAGTTTTCAGACGCACTCTTTTCCTTTCAGGGCACCGAGTGGGGCTGAAAGGTTTTTAATGAGGCGGACTCGCGGTGCTGCAATATAGTAAAATATATTGGTGATATACACCATTTTCATCGACAGACTCGGGGGCTCATAACCCGCAATAACAATATATATGACCTTCCGCAAAATACACTTATTTGCCCAGGCGCAAAAATAGCTCGCAAGCTAATAAAGATATAAACACTGGCAAAAATAAAAAGCTCGGGGGCTTGATGAAAGAAAAAACGTATAAAGATGTTTTACAATATAGATTGTGCTTACAATATACATATTCTCACTATCAAAGAAAATTCGACAAGGAAAAAGAAACTTTTAGTTACCTCCTATTATATCATCTATGTTTACTCTCTCATTGCGTGCAGCACCAGTCCTATGTTCAGCATAGCTACCTCTTACAAAAAATTCAGCATCTAGCCGAAGTAATTCATCCATCATCTCTTCGGCTACAGGAGTCACAACATCGTCGATTTTATCAATGTTTCTCCTCCTTTTAGTTAGCTTGGCTTGACATTTGGCGACAATTTTGGTCATGTCTAACTTCGGGTAACAGACCTGCAACATAATCATGGCAAATCTTGCTCCAGCAGTCAGTTGGGCCCGCACAAATTCATGGATTCGCGGAGCATCCCGGAATTTGTCCATCGGAGCAGAAAGAGTCTCTGGTGGAGGATTTCGAGGAAACATGGTGTTATAAACTAAAGCTAATGTCCTTGTGCAGAAGTCGAGAAAATTACGGACTTGACCCGCGCAGTCTTGAAATCTCACAATTTGTTGATTATGTTCAGGCGTAGCCCAGAAGTTAGAACCATGTTCCAGTGCAAGCTTGAGAAGTACATTGGACCTAACTTCAACACGTTGATCTTCGGTAGCAGTATCCAAAAAAGAACCTATACAGCGGAAGCATCAGCAAGAATTAGAAGGATAAAGTTGAAAAAGGTGAAGTTCAGGAAGTGTACCTGCCATATCCAAGCTGGAGTCGTTCATCAGTTGAAGCAAATAATCTTCCCGCGAAGTAGCTTTTGCAGCTTCGGTAACCGCGGCCTCCTTCAGTGCTAAGGCCTCCTGAGCCTGTTGAAGAGCAAGTGTTTCCTTCTCAGAGGATCTTCGAGACTGCTCCATTATCACGATAGCCTGTTTCTTCATCGACTGAAGTTGCTGTCGAAGTTCGTTCAAATATTCTATTTGATCAGCGCTCGAGGAACCTTCAATAAACTCGCCAACATAAGTTTTTCTCGAATAGGACATGGTTGGTAACGCATCCGGAGAACGAGGCACCACGGTATAGTTGTCAAAAACCAACTGGAGAGGAAAATTGCGACATCAATAACTTGGCAACAATAGCATTCCATTGATTCATTCGGATATTTACATGAGCATTACAAAAAGAGGGTCCCTAGTGAACCAATAGTAAGTTGTCGCAAAAGCTACGATGGCGACAACAACAAAAGAGGAAGAACAAAGCAAAATCAGAGACAAGACGGTCTACTTGACCTCCGGCTTTGACGAACTAGGGGAAGGAGTTGGTTTGCATCCGAGGAAGGAGAGGATCTTCTTCGAGTTAGGCTTGGCAGCCTTAATCAGCGATTGCCACCTTTTCGTCTCCATGTTCTTCACATCACCAACCTTCGCCCAGTCGACGGCTTGTTGGCTCTCGGCAACCAAAGCGATGGTGCCTTCAACGCCAATTTTCAAGCCTTCCTGCCGGAGACCCAGCCCAAGATCTTCTTGAGGGAGGAAGTGCTTGGTCAGTGCATCAAAGGTCTTGGGCTCTTCTTTCTTCGCGAAGAAGTAGGGGAAAAGCCGAGAAAACGCTGACCTAGCATCAGAGATGCTTTGGCGCACTTCGTCTCCATGAATTTCAAGGAGAGAAATAGCGTCAAGAAGGCGATCATCTTCGGGCGTTTCAAGTTCAAAATCTTGGTGCATCCTCCCTGCTGAAACAACATCTTCGGGTTGTCAACATGAGCACGAAAAAGCAAATGTTCCCAAAGGATCAAAGTGGTTTTAGCACTTACTAACGAAGCGCCGATTTTGTGACTCCAAGCGGGTGATGATATCTTCCTCGCGATCAGTCTGTCGAGTTATGTTCTCGCTCAAGGCATGTTCCGCGTCATGAAGTCTTTTCCGAAGATCTTCGACAGCAGCAGCGTCCGACTCAACCTTCTCACGAGCTTTTTCGCTCTGTTCCAGCTTGAGGGCAAGGTCATCGACGCGCTTATTAGTCTCAGAAAGGGCCTCTAGCAAAATAAAAGATGGCAATGTTATGACAAAATATCAGAGGAAAATCTACTCGATGAAAAGAGGGAAAAGAGGAATACCTTTCAACTTATCAGCATGATCACGGTAACCGATAAATTGGGTACCAAGACGAATAAATTCTTTCAGCAAAGGCTGAAAAGGAAAATAGAGGCGAAAATCAACATAGGAAACAAAAGTTCGACAACAAAAAAAAAGGGGCCGAAAAGGCTGAAAAGTTCGAGAAACATGGATGAAAAGAGCCCTTACATCGTCCATAGGAGGAGTCGCAGAGCTACCAGTCAAAAGACTTGACTCTTTGCCCGTCTCAATCCTCGCTCTCTTCGGTGACGGGGAACGGGGGCTCATGACAGGAGTCGGATGTCCTATGTCCTGTTGAGGAGGCGAGGTTTCTTTAGTAATAGGGCGAGTCTCGGAGATCACTAAAGTACGAGACGTGCTTGTTAAAGCAGTCGCGTTAACAGGAGGATCCTCTTCCTCGTCGCCCCTGGGCATCAAGAAAGAGTATAAGAAACGCTTAACAGGCAAAAATATCGGGTACAAGAAAGAGTGTAAGAAACTTACGAGCTGACGAGGGCATCATCGTAAGGGTTGAAGGCTTTTTCCTCCTCTTCGGGTGAAGCCTCCTCGAGAGGGGATTTACCAGCTTTGGAGGTGCCGGAGTCTGCAACCTCATCCCTTTTACGCTTGTTCATCGGAGAAGCAGCAGAGGGGAGAGAATGCGTAGACTCGGAGGCCTCAGACTCAACTTCTCTTTCAGAGGAAGCCGCGGATTTGTGAGAACCCGCAACTTCACTCTCAGGGCGAGAAGTGCCCTGGTTCTCGTCGGTGATGACGGTTCGTTCTTCGACTTCCCCGCCTTCAGGAAGAGGAGGAAGAGAAGATAAAACTTGATGTTTCTACAAGGAGAAAACATATATCGACAGTAAGTTATACCAGGGAAGTCACCAAAATAGCAGTCGACAAATGTTAAAAAAAATAGCAGTCGACAAAATAGCAATAAGGACAATGATAATTTACCTTGGGGAGGGCGTTGGCGCCGCTATGCGGCTCCACGCGACAGGAGGTTGGAATGGCGTCCTTTTTGCTCAGCGATGAGATCCTCCGGACGAGCTTTTCCAGATCCTTTACTGGAAGGCTCTTGGGGAGGCGGTCCACGTCTTTTTCGCCAGCATACATCCAGAGAGGGTTCTTGCGAGCCTGCAGATGCTGCACCCTGATCCTAAGGAAATATGCCGTAATTTGAATACCCGACAACTCTTTGCCGTGGGTATTTTGAAGCTCGCGGATACGTGTCATCGGCGCTTCTATCGCCATTTTTTCTTCTTCAGTGGCCTCTGCATCCCAGGATCGGCGACGAAGAATTTCTGCGCTACCGTCAAAGGGGGCGATGTTGTATTCTAGCGAGTCGGGACACTCTTCGCGAATGTATAACCATCTTCTGCGCCACCCTTGGACAGAGTCAGGGAATTTGACATCGAAATATTCGACGTCAGGGCGAACGCAAATAACGACACCACCTATGTTATAGGCAATGGTGTGGGAGCCATTGCGGCGGAGGCAAAAAATGCGCTTCCACAGAGCCCAATTGGGATGGGTTCCGAGGAAGCACTCGCAAAGGGTGATGAAAATAGAAACGTGGAGGATGGAGTTGGGAGTGAGTTGATGAAGTTGCAGCCCATACACGAAAAGTAATCCACGAAGAAAATCATGGATAGGGGCAGAAAGGCCGCGGATGAGATGGTCAACGAACCTAACCCGATATTCCATAGGGGGCGACGGGTAGCTTTCTTCGTTGGGGAAGCGCAGCGCGTCCTTCTTCTCCATGAGGCCGAGCTTCTTCATAAGGTTGATGTCTTGGTTGGAGATCTTGGATCTCTCCCACTCCGAGGTTCCCAGATCTTGCGCCGCCATCTTCGACTCGGGTGTGCTGTGCCTCGTGAGTCTTGCGCGTGGTGGCATCAACAATGATGCTGGAGGAAGTAAGGCAGTGCGTGATCATTGGAGCTTTTGTGATTGCAGCGGGGATTTTGGAAAGAGACAGAGCAGAGGCGCACCGTTGGATGGAGTAGTAATGAACTTGATGCTTTACACGTGGCTCAAAGGGGTAAAAGCGTATTTTTACTGTTAAAGAACTGGACATGCGCTACAGCGCGCGTGCCAGAAAAAGCGGAGGACGTGTGTCCCGCACTTGCGTAACATGTCAAACTATGCAGATTTTGGGTCCACCAGTCAGTGACAGGACAGAACTCGTGTTTTCCCGATACAGGGGTCGTGGCCATCGTCAGCACTGATGTCTCTTTAATAAAGGAAAATCTCGACGGCGGTGTTATGAAGATTGGTGGCAAACAAGAAGTGACGGTAATTTCGAGAGCTTTTGATCAAATACAAGTTTTTGATCAAATGCTCGGGGGCTACTTTAGAAAGAAGGAAACCTCGAGTATGGCAAGAAAGAAAAGGCGAGAGCCTATGATCAAATGCAAGCATTTGTCCATATGCTCGGGGGCTACTCCCATCGGGAGCGCTGGTCGCGCACCCGACAAAGATATGAGAACTCGAGAAAGATGACAATATAGCGACAAAAGGCGTTAAAATGGTGAGCCTACAACCAAGTCCAAGTACTTGGCTGTAGCCTCGGGGGCTACTGCCATCGGGAACGCTGTTCGCGTGCCCGATGAAAACATAAAGAGTGCGATCAGCATATTTTGAGTTATACAAATAACTCTTCATATACTCCCACCGGGAGGTCAAGATAAAAATATACAAGTCATCCGATGACTCGAATAAGTGTGCTATTCCAATAGCCGAAAAAGTACTCGACAATATATTCTCAGAGTGCCTCAGTCGCAAATTAATCTCTGAATGCCGCAATACTTTGCGAAGGTAAGTCCCCGGGATCCGTCCTGTGCGGCGTAGCATCGTCTCTGACGGTGTTTTGCTACTTTTTTCCATATCAACAGATGCGAAGAAAAATCCTAACGGACGCGTTAGGTACCCGATAAAACATGACTGGAATTCGACATCTGGTAAGACCTTAAGCGGCGCATGTCGAATTACACCAGTATCCCGAGGTCATGTCCGGGGACGTGATCTTGAAGTAGGTTTTGGTGGGTTGCCGCAAGAGCAGTTAACTAGTACCTGATCTGTCAGATGAACTAGCCCCAATTACCGCTATCCATGTGCAATATATGATTAATTTATTAAAAATATGTGTTAATGATGACCCACAAGTATAGGGGGTGTATCGTAGTACTTTCGATAAATAAGAGTGTCGAACCCAACGAGGAGCAGAAGGTGTTGACAAGCAGTTTCGATGAAGGATTCACTGTAAATGCTCACAGATAAGTTTTCAGGAGGTTTTGATATAGCAGATAAATAAAATACAAGTAAGTAAAATGCGAGAATAATAATTGCAGCAAGTGGCCCAATCCTTTCTAGCACAAAGGACAAGCCGGTTTGTTTACTTATGATGACCAAACGATCTTGAGGACACACGGGAATTTAGTCTAGTGCTTTCGCTTCATATAGTTGATTAATCTTCATTGTTTTGATAAGTGTTGTGTGGGTGAACCTATGCTAATGCACCGCCCTTCCTAGGACTAATACATACTTGTGATTAAACCCCTTGCAAACATCCGCAAATACAAGAAAGTAATTAAGATAAATCTAGCCATAGCCTTAAACTCTGAGATCCTGCTATCCCTCATGCATCGATATACCAACGGGGGTTCAAGTTGCTGTCACTCCGGCAACCCCACAATTAGCAAACGAATACAAGATGCATTCCCCAAGGCCCATAAAGGTGAAGTGTCATGTAGTCGACGTTCACATGACACCACTAGAAGAATAACACCACAACTTAAATATCAAACCATTAAATATTAGGGATTTCTATTTTCGTGCCCTCGGGTCCTTGGTTGTGCTCAGTTTTCCCCAGCTCCTTAGTTTTTCCTCCGTTTTCCCCAAGTCCTTGTTTGAAACGGGAGCAGCTCAGACGGCAGGATTCCCTTTTAGTTGACCGTTCCGTGCTGACGTGTGGGGCCGCGTCATGTGGGCCCGCATCGCGTGGGGCTGGTAGAAAGGGACCGCGTGGGACAGGACGAGATAGCGTTTGGTTGCACGTGAGCAGGAGCTGGGTTTTGTCTCTCTCGGCCCAAATTGGCATTTTCCCTTTTAAGAGTACCTTTTCCGCCTCCTTCTCTCTGCCTTTTTTCACCTAATTAGTATCAAATCTAGAGAAGCTTGCATTTCTGTCTTTCTTCAATTATTATTTGTGCCTTTTGGCCCTCGTTGTTTGCCCAATATGGCAGCTAGTGACCCACAAGTATAGGGGATCGCAACAGTCTTCGAGGGAAGTAAAACCCAAATTTATTGATTCGACACAAGGGGAGGTAAAGAATACTTATAAGCCTTAACAACTGAGTTGTCAATTCAGCTGCACCTGAAAAGCACTAGTAACAGGGGTGATGTGAAAGCAGCAGTAATATGAGAGCAATAGTAACAGTAACACGACAGCGATAGCATGATGAACACAGAGGCAATGGCACCAGAAAATAGTTGATACTACTTCCAATGTCATATAGGAACGAGTATATGATGATGAGAGATGGATCGGGGTTCCCAGCTATCTACACTAGTGGTAACTCTCCAATAACAAGTGTTGGGTGAACAAATTACAGTTGGGCAATTGATAGGATTGAAATAGCATTAAGACAGAACATCAAGATTATTAATCATGTAGGCATGTTTTCCATATATAGTCATACGTGCTCGCAATGAGAAACTTGTACAACATCTTTTGTCCAACCAGCTCGTGGCAGCCGGGCCTCTAGGGAATCTACTCGGAAATTAAGATACTCCTTTTAATAGAGCACCGGAGCAAAGCATTAACACTTGGTGAAAACATGTGATCCTCATACCTACGCCTTCCCCTCCGGTTATCCCAGATTCTTCGTCACTACGGGGCCTCGGGTTCCTAACATAGACATGTGCAAACAACTTGTAGATACAATCTAAGCAATAAGTATAGAGCTTAAATCTAAGATCATGCCATTCGGGCCCTAGTGACAAGCATTAAACACAACAAGATTGTAGCAACAATAACTTCATAAACTTTATAGATAGACTAATCATAATGTAACAATCCATCGGATCCCGACAAACACAACACCGATTACATCATATGAATCTCAATCATGTAAGGCAGCTCATGAGATCATTGTATTGAAGTACATGGGGGAGAGAATACCAACTAGCTACAGCTAGAACCCGTAGTCCATGGGGGAACTACTCACGAAGCATGATGGAGGCGGTGGCGTTGATGGAGATGGCTTCCGGGGGCACTTCCCCGTCCCGGCAGGGTGCCGGAACGAGACTTCGTCCCCCGAATTGGAGTTTCGCGATGGTGGCGGCGCCCCTGGAGTCTTTCTGGAGTTTCGTCAATTGGTATCGATGTTTTAGGTCAGGACGGCTTAAATAGGCGAAGAGGCGGAGTCGGAGGGGCCACGGGGCCTCCTCACACTAGGGGGGCGCGCCCCCCCTTGGTCCGCCCCGCCCACACGTGTGGGGCCCCCAGGGCACCCCTCTGGTCCCACTCTGGCTTTCTGGAAGCTTCTGTTGGAGATATGCCCAAGAGGCAATAATAAAAGTGGTTATTATACATCTTTATGTTTATGATAAATGTTTATATACCATGCTATAATTGTATTAACCGAAACATTGATACATGTGTGATATGTAAACAACAAAGAGTC